>NC_091749.1:71441234-71781234 GCF_043380555.1 Nothobranchius furzeri
GTGTGTGTGTGTGTGTGTGTGTGTGTGTGTGTGTGTGTGTGTGTGTGTGTGTGTGTGTGTGTGTGTGTGTGTGTGTGTGTGTGTGTGTGTGTGTGTGTGTGTAAGTAAAACAGCGAGTGACAGAAAATGCAAAAATCATTTGGTCACAGCAGCTGTTCATCTTTTTAAGACTCACTGAAAACAGTTAAAACTCCTGTTAGAGAAGCTGTACTTAACACTAAGCATCACACTTCCACTAACAAAGAGGCCAATCCAACCTCCAACATCTGCCGTGAAGTTAAGGCGCTCTGGCCCGTGTTCACACGCGGGATTGCACATCTTTTGCAAAATGCAATTTAGAGTTCTGCGACTTTGTCAAATCCACCAAGAGTCCCAAAAGCCTCATGTTGTGCTGCAAGCTAAACAATGTTTGCTCACATTTAAAAGTGCGACCGTGCAACTAAAGGAAAATATGTTTATGCTTGTGAACAACACCTTCTCACTCCCAGCGTGTCAAAAACAAACGCTTGGTCAGCCACCCTCCACGTCAGACCCCTGACGACAAAAATGCCCTTTTTCGTCACTTTTGTGCGAAAAGGGGTTTTTCCCTTTTCTGACTGCAGATCCCAACGCAGCGTAAAACTGACGTGATGGGATGTCCGCTGATGCGGCACCGATCCGGCTCATTTAACCACACCTAAACCTTAACGTTTCACTATTATAACCTTCCCCTCTCCCTCATCCTAACCTTAACCCTCTTGCTACCTAAAATGTTACTCTCACTGTGATCAAGCGTTTGTTTCCCATGCATTCTGACTGTGACGGTCAGAGTCTGACTGTGAATTTTCGTATTTGCCACCCAAGGGGAACGTTAGAACATACCATCTGGCGAGGGGGGGGTTACAAATACCCTCTACTTTTAACCTCCACTGTGATAGATGAAACCTCCCCCTCACGTTGGCTCGGTCCAAACCCGACCAATGACGAGGCGGCTTCCGCCGTTCACTTCATAGAGCCGGCTTTTAGAGCGACCGACACATCACTAACGTGTTCGCTATAGCAAGATGGTTAAGGTTAGGATAGGGGTGAGGGGAAGGTTAAATAAGAGGATAAGGTTAGGGTGAGGTACAATGAGCTTGTTTGGTGCCCTGGCTGCGGACGTCCCATCGAGTCAGTGTAACGCTGCATCTGCAGTCAGAAAAGGGAAAATCCCCTTTTCGCACATAAGTAATGAAAAAGGGCACTTTTGGTGTCAAGGGTCTGACGTGGAGGGTGGCTGACCAAGCGTTTGTTTTTGACGCACTGGGAGTGAGAATGTGTTGTTAAACATTTTTAGCCAAAATATATTTAATATATCCTGAGATTTAAGCCAAGATTTAAATCCCTAAAAATTGAAAAACCAAAGATCTGACAGAAAAAAGAGCAGGCGTGTCAGGAAACAGTTCATCTTTTCTTTTGACAAGCGTTAGACATCATTGCATTTACTGTTCTTTACAACCCAGACCCTTTTCTCTGAAAAGCTTCATTTTCTCTTTTTCTGCCCGTTTCTCTCTTGTTGTCGTTGTGACCAAAAATCTTCTTTGTTGATCACGCATCAAGAAAAAACTACAATTAAATGCTGGATGAGTGCAATCCGAAGGGAGTTTGAATGAAAGCAGCTGGACTTCTTTGGTTACTTAAAGACATTTTGCTTTAACCTGCAAGATGAATTCTCGCGAGATTTGGAGTTTTCCAAACTCAGGAGACTCCATCTTGTACCGCTCCAGTAAAACCGTTCCACCTCCGACCTAATATAGGCTGGACCAATCGTGTGTCAGTACTGTGCTGTAGGGCGGGGCTTAGTTTTCACGATAGTATCAAGCTCCCGGCTAAGCAAAACGAACATGGCCATGCCCGTTGACGCTAACAGCAAACAATATTCACGACAGAAATGTGGTGTCCACGGCCAAAAATGGTCGCAGTCGGACGTCTGAAATTTATTACGTCATATGTAAGAAACTTCTCTAAAATCCATTCAGATACATTTGTGCATGTCAACAGCTACATGTATAATTTTTATTTGGACAACTAGTTACATGTGGTTTAACCTTTAACACTGAATCAGTTGTTTGTGTACATCCACTAGGTGACGTATATGCATGTCAAAGAGTTAGCTTCCTGTGGCAATAATCTGTTGAATTGATTTGGAGAAAAGACCACGAATGTGATTCTCTGCAAAATTCAGAAAACAAGGATTAGACAGTCCCTCTGCTTAGAAAACAAACCTACAGAAGTTATCAGGAAATGATTAAAGATCATCATTTAATTATTATATATTATCATGAAACACCAGAGGCATCAGAATACATATGAAAATATTTCTAAATGTTGTAATGGTTCATGGGGAAGCCAGTGAGAGTTGGACTCCGCCAAGGCTGCCCTTTGATTCTGTTCATAACCTTTATGGATTTCTTGGAGCAGCCAAGGTGTTGAGGGGATCCGTTTTGGTGGCCTGAAGATCAGGTCTCTGCTTTTTGCAGATGATGTGGTCCTGTTGGCTTCATCAGAACGTGATCTCCGGCTCTCATTGGAACGGTTCGAAGCAGCTGGGACGAGAATCAGCTCCTCTAAATCTGAGACCATGGTCTTGAGTCGGAAAAGGGTAGAATGCCTTCTCCGGGTCAGGGATGAGGTCCTGCCCCATGTGGAGGAGTTTAAGTATCTTGGGGTCTTGTTCACGAGTGAGGGAAAACTGGAGCATGAGATCAACAGGCGGTTTGGTGTTGCATCTGCAGTGATGCGGGCGTTGTACCGGTCTGTCGTGGTGAAGAGAGAGCTGAGTCAGAAGGCAAAGCTCTCGATTTACCGGTCGATCTACGTTCCTACCCTCATCTATGGTCACGAGCTTTGGGTAGTGACCGAAAGAACGAGATCGCGGATACAAGCGGCTGAAATGAGTTTTCTCCGCAGGGTGGCTGGGCTCTCCCTTAGAGATAGGGTGAGAAGCTCGGTCATCCAGGAGGGGGTTGGAGTAGATCTGCTGCTCCTCCACTTCGAGAGGAGCCAGTTGAGAAGGTTCGGGCATATGGTTAGGATACCTCCTGGATGCCTTCCTCGTGAGGTTTTCCGGGCACGTCCAGCCGGGAGGAGGCCTAAAGGTAGACCCAGGACACGGTGGAGGGACTATGTCTCTCACCTGGCCAGGGAACGCCTTGGGATTCTCCCGGAAGAGCTGGCCTAAGTGGCTGGGGAGAGGGAAGTCTGGGCCTCTCGCCTTAGGCTACTGCCCCCATGACCCGACTCCGGATAAGGGAAAGAAAATGGATGGATGGTTCTTAGGGGTTATTGTGAGTGATGTTACTGTTCCTGTAAGAGATGCTGGTTGAAGAGTGAAGCAGAAAGTTGGAGTTAATCTCAGCTGTTTATTAAACAACACTAATAAACCGCTGAGTTAGTTCAGCACAAATATCCCAATAATAAGAAATGAACATAAGTTGCCTCGTGTTTGTAATACAGCTGCTTAAAGCATCTATTAACATGCTCAGAAGAAGCGCTCCTGCAGGCAGCTGCTGCAGACACCAGAGACAACCTCTGATGGGTTATTAACAAAAACGTCTGTGTCACGGAACCAGAGCAAATTTTCAACAGTCAATTTGTGGTTTTAGGGAGGTTTATTTTATTTTGGCATGAGAAGAGGCACGTCGTTGGTAATGTTCGGCGATTTAAAGTTTTTTGTCGGCCAATGTTAAAACAAGTTGGTAATGTCCAACTGGCTGACGTGTTTTTGCCAGCGCTGGTATGACACAGATTATTGCCTCGATTACTGCAATGCCCTTCTAACTGGTCTTCCAGGCTGTACTGTGAGACCTCTTCAAATGGTCCAGAACGCAGCGGCGCGTCTGGTCTTCAATCAGCCAAAAAGAGCACACGTCACCCCTCTGTTCATTGAGCTCCACTGGCTACCGCTAGCAGCACGCATCAAATTCAAACTGCTAACACTAGCATACAACGTCCGAGATGGTACGGCTCCCATCTACCTGAATCCTCTTGCAAAGGCTTACGTCTCGGCCCGGCCGCTCCGGTCATCGCAGGATCGTCGGCTAGCAGTGGCTACACCACGCTCAGGACAATCCAGACTCTTCTCATGCATCGTTCCACAAATGTGGAATGACCTACCAAGCACTACCAGAACAGCGGCTTCCTTTTCAATCTTCAAGAAACTCCTGAAGACCCTGCTCTTCAGAGAGCTTCTTCTAAACTAGCAACCTCCCTGCACCCGTCCCCCCTATCTACTGTCCACTCCTTGTTCCCTCCTCTCCATGATTGATGTCAAGTCCATTGCTTCAGCAACAACATAACACACACTTGATTACTGTCAATATAATACCGACGATCTAATCTCAAGAATTACAGTTGTTCAACCACTTGAATCGGGTAAAAACGTGACTTTGGAGTTAGGGTTAGGGAACCACACACACATAAAGAAGCAAGTCAAAGTAATAATGTTTGGTAGGGAGGCACCAATACGATACTTGTATCGGTATTGGTGCCGATACCAATTCCAGTATTGATATCTGTTAAAGTTAACCGATACCAATGCAGTTTCTTGAAAATAGCTTCACTGTATCTTGTCATTTCTGTTCACCTAATATTTTAGTTTTCTGATGATCTCTTATTCATTTATTTCACTTTTCATCTACCTCACAGTCTCTTCCTGTTGAAAACAGAGAAGAAAATAAAATCTGTATTCCAAACCATTGCATTTTTTTTTGTGTGTGTGCTTGAAGTATCGGTAATCGGTATCGTCGAGTACTCAGATCCTAGTATCGGTATGGTGTCAGTTTGGAAAAAGGGATATCGTTGTATCCCTAATGTTTAGTCATCTCATTACCTTAAGCCCCCCCCCCCCCCCCCACACACACACACACACACACACACACACACACACACATCCCTCCAAGCTAGTACGAAGGGGGACATTTGAAAAGAAAGAGAGCCATGCTCCCGCTCACTCTCCACTTCGGAGGGGAAACTGATTTTGCTGGAATGGCGTCGGTGCCTGAACTCACTTTCGGTAATAACTTGCCCTGAAACAGAAGAACCAGAAGAGAAAACACAATCTGGAAGCAATTTGAGAAAATGCAGCCAAGTTATCTTTTTCAGAAGTTATTCTAACGATTGACCTCTCCCGTGCCTGAGCAGGACGGGACTGCTGCTCTGAAATTAAACGTACTAATTATTTTTGTCACTGTTGTTTGAGGCCTCGTCTCGTGGGTACGCCATTTATTCTGACTCCCTTTGAAGAGTTGGACACAGCTGCTCACTATAAAATCTATATTGTATTTATAAGGAAAAAACTCCTGACCTAATAAAATATGTTTCTGTTGTAATAACTCCGTTTCTGTCTGTTGCATCAGGCAGGAACCGTTTAAGACATCCAAACTCATATAGTCAATGATGGTGTTGAGCGGGCTTCCCTTCACACTGCTGCTCCCTTGTGGTGTATCAGAATATTATGGGCTGCTTCTCTGACACCGGAGAAACCCAAAAGTCCCCGGAGACTAACTAGGGTCAGGAAAACAGATGGATCGTGTTCATTCCTGTGCTAAAAGGTAATACCAGAAGATTAAGCACTTTAAAAATAGAAACAACGCAAAAGACAGTAAAGGTTTTCTTTATTTTCAGGGGAAAATATTAGAAACCTGCATGATTGTGACCTTCAAAACAACAACATAAATTAGAGAAATATAAAGATTCGTTGGCATTTATTGGAATTTTCAGGTTAGGAATTTTTGTGAGGAGGTAATAACCCAAGAGTTTGTGTAATATATATATATATATATATATATATATATATATATATATATATATATATATATACACACACACACATCTAATTATGTAAATTTGTGTCTACATTCATAGAGAATTATAAATTGTCCCATTTAAAAAATTTAAGCATAATAACATATAAAGAGAACATAAAGAGAGACCAGTTTATGGGACGTTACCTCATGTTTTTTATTTATAATCTAATTTGAAGCAACTTTTTACTTATTTCTCAACTTAATGTCTTATTTCAGTGTCTCTGTATATTCTTTATTCAACAACAATGCAGTGAGAATCATCAGCAAAGCAGATTTTTATGAATCTTTGAAGACTTTTTGTAGATTATTGGTTTAAGATGGAGCATCAGGATTAGTCCCTTCGCTGGTAGCTCCAGCGTACCACACGGTGATGGAGGAGGTGAGGATGGACTCGATGATAGCGGTGTAGAACTGCCTCATGGACTGTGGTGATAGGTTGAGTTTCTTCAGCTGCCTCAGGAAGTACATCCGCTGCTGGGCCTTTTTTCTGATGGTGGTGATGGTGGGCTCCCATTTGAGGTCCTGGTTGATGGTGGTGCCCAGGAAGCGACATGAGTCCACCATCGTGATGGGAGTGTCAGACAGCTTTAAGGGGGGGGGGGGGGGGGTGTGTGTGTGTGTGTGTGTGTGGGGTGTGTGTGTGTGTGTGTGTGTGTTTCAGAGATTAGAATCCCACATTTGGATTAAAATGAACTGGAAACAGCTAAACTATGGCAAAGTGACCAAAAAGCTGCAGGTTGTACCAATTAGTCTCAAATAGAAATATTTCAGAAATACTTTGGAGGTTTTATTTTACTAATCCCACACACTGGTCTCCAGTCCGCCTTTTCCCCTCCGTCACCGCGGCTCGTCATATCGCCCCACCAGCTTCGCCCGAACTCCTCCGCTCTCACCGCAGCAATCAGGCAAATCCCACATTAACTGTGAGGGAACAGCCCATTAATATTTCACCTGTTTTCAGGCCTGTTTGTGCCATACATCACTGCCCAGCCACCTCATTCACAGCCATACATTAGAACTATTTTCAAAATACTTCATTGTCAGCCTGTGGCAGCCTCATTACTTATTAAGATAAGAAAAAAAATGTGAGAAAGCAGTTGGTGGCTCAGCTTGCTTTAGGAGCCTCTACACCTCCTCCTCCGCCTGCCTCCATCACCATCTCTGACTCTGAACTCGCGCTGTCAGAGAAGCTTTAGGAAGTTGGAAAATAAGTATTTATTAAAAGGAAAACAGGATGACTTTTTCGCACTGGGTAAAATAAACAACCGTCCTTCCACAGATGCTCCAGTAAAGGTTCTGTTCAGTTCCACAGCCTCAGCACCACTTGTTCTATAAAATACCTGAGAAAAACATTAGGGCTCACAAGGATCTCACCAACGTCAGGCAAACCTGAGATATGTGAAGAGGAGACATTAAAAATGAAGAGGAGTAAACACCTGGAGCCCAAAGAGGATTGCTGCACCATTGCCTCACCTTCAAACAAGACTCAACAATAAATTTGAGTTGTCATGAAGGGTCTTAAAACATCTACTACAAAAGGAAGGGAAGATTAGCGAGGAAGGTATTTGGGCTTTCTGTGCTGTCACTCCTTCAGGATGATGGCATACCGCTGTAACTGTTTACCGGAGAGCCAAACGACGGATCTGTTGTCAGAAACGGAGTAACTGGTTTGATCTGTGTGGGAAATCCTTTTGTTTTTCTTATTTAAAAAAATGTTTCTACAGAGAAACTCAAAACTAATCAAACTCTGGATGGAGATTTTGTCACGTTGAGAAGTGGAGGAGTAGGACCCGATGTGCAGACACCCAGAACGACACGGAGCAGGAGAGGATGTAAAATGAAACATCTTTATGAAGATGATGAGTTAAACGAAAAACAAAGCGTGGGACGAAGCCAAAGATATCAAGTAGGGCATGAGCCAAAAAACCTAGAGACCTAAAGGGGGGGTGGGGGTGGGGACACTCCTGACCACCTCATCCCCATTCGCAAGGGTCAGCGCAACCTCGAGTGCAATGGCTGAGCTTCACCCCAGGTGAACCACCTCAGTGATCATGGTTTCTCCCCTGCCAGGTAAGTATGAGCTGTTCAGCTGATTCACGGGGACCTCTTTCACTCACATGCTCTTCTGACTCATGGTAAGAATGACAACAGACAATTGTTCACTGATATGTCATCTTTCATTAAAAAAGGTTTTAATATGACTTATTTTTATTTTTTTAAGTTGAGATCAGTATTGATGTTTGGAAGGAAGTCATATAAAAAAAACAAGTCAAATCTAGAAGGAAACAATGTATAATGGACCTTTTTTTTTGTCAAAACATTGGATCTTGGGGGACAAAACAACGCTGACACGAACAATGAACCAACACCACACTGAGACGCAGACAGGGTTAAATACACCGGGGCAGGATGATTGGGAGACGAGTTGCAGGTGCGTGGGGAGAGAAACCTAGTGAAATCAATTAACTAATCAGGGAGAGGAAAGTGAGCTAAGGAGGGGAAAATAAGATGACCTAAGAATAAAAACAAAACCTAAAGACAAGAAGAGCAAGATTAATAACTAATGATCGAAGGAGGAAGGAGAACTAAAAAACCGGTGGGGAAAGAAACACACTAAAAGAGACTAATTAAATGAAAAGCTGAACGTTTAGAAAAACTACAAAGGGGTGACTAGGGGAGAACAATGGGAGCACAGGACCTGGGGGGTGGGGGGTGGGGGGATGGGGGGGTACCTGGGGGGGAGAACCTGGAGGGGCTGCAGACAAGGGGACACATGAGGAACACAAGAAGACACATAAGGGGATCATAGAGGGGGATGGAGAACACAAGGAGACACACGAGGGAGACGCAGACCATGACAGATTTATGGGCCATTCCCATCTGTACCTGGTCACTTTCCTCACGTCCCTGCGATCCCCAGAAATCGGCGGGAGAAATTGGCGCTAAGATGTCAGTGATGTCATATATCAGCGACCATTTGAGCCACCCTTTGTTGATAGGTGTATAGTGTTGGAAACAATGGAGAACTTTCTGGTATTATTTTTCATTGTTTTGCGCTTGTGGCTCGTTTTGGGGGCCAGACTCCGCGATAGACAGGCCGAAAGGCGTCGGCTTCGCCAGCTGAGGAGGGATGAGGGGAGGATTAAATCTGCAAAGCATCGCCGAGTCATACTGGAAGCGATTCTGAAGCAGGACAACACATTCCATGCTGTCGTTCTTTTTTAAAACACAGAAACGGTTCCGTTACCTGTTTTTTCACTACGTTGCGGCTGCAGGCTTCCTCAGGCTGACGCTGATGGTGGCGCATCACTTCCTTCTTCGTTTATCCGTGGGCAGCAGAGGACGTTGTCGCCCTCTGCTGCCCACTCTCCCCTCTCCGATGATGCAGTCCCATGCACGGTCCAACGTGTAAACTCCATCGTCCCTGTTCATGGTCCCACATCCACCTCTCCTTATCTCGATTGCTTCTTTAATCCATTTTTTGTATTTTTGTAGTTCGGTGTTTATGATCCTTGTGTCGTCCCAGTCCATTACATGGTTTTCTCTTATGCAGTGATCTGTTACGGCTGACTTCTTTATTGTGCTTTCTGCTTCTTCTTTTGCTGCTCTTGTGTGTTTTCGACTTGTTTCTTTCTCGCATTCCTTTCTGTGTTCTATTGTTCGTGTGTTGAGTTGGCGTCCGGTTTCTCCTATGTATGTTTTATTGCAGAGTTTGCATGGGATTTCGTAAACGACTCCACATTTAAGTACAGCTGGTATCTTGTCTTTTGGGTGTACTAGTCTGTTTCTAACTGTTGTGTATGGTTTTGTTGGTGTGTTTATGTTGTGTTTTTTCATTGTTGCTGTTATTTTTTCTGTTATGCCTTTGATGTGTGGTAGGATTATCACTGGTTTTGGTTCTTGTCTTTCTGGGTTTCTGGTTCTTTGCTTATGTTGTTCTTTTCTTTCTGTTTTTGTTTGCCGC
Organism: Nothobranchius furzeri; assembly: GCF_043380555.1. Lineage (NCBI taxonomy): Eukaryota > Metazoa > Chordata > Actinopteri > Cyprinodontiformes > Nothobranchiidae > Nothobranchius > Nothobranchius furzeri. Next base: position 71,451,024 of record NC_091749.1, read on the forward strand.
TTTCCTTTGTTTATTGCCCATATCGGGTATCCGCAGGTCTTTAAAGTGTGTTGTAAGTGTTTGTCCTCTTGTTTTCGGTCTCTTTCTTCTGTTATTATGTTGGTTCGGTGATATAGTGTTCTGATTACTGACATTTTGTGTATGGTGGGGTGTTCTGATGTCCATAATAGATATTGGTCTGTGTGTGTTGGTTTCCTGTATGTGTTTATGTTTAGGGTCCCGCCGGTCTGCCTGGTGATTTTCATGTCCATAAAAGCTATACTGCCTTCTGTTTCTAACTCATAAGTGAATTTTATGCTATGTTATCAATGTTATTTAAGTGTTGTGTTAGTGTTTCTGTTGGTCCTTTTGGTATGATTTCCAGTTGCCGTCTACGTAGCGTTTCCATAGTTTTATGTAGCAGTTGGGGGGGGGGGGGGGGGGGGGGGCTATGGCTTTTTGTTGCAAGTCTTCCATAAAAACTCGCACAGGGTGGCTGATAACGGGTTACCCATGGCAAAGCCTTCCAGTTGTTTGTATATTGTGTTGTCGTATGTGAAGTAAGTGGAGTTAGCTACCAGTCATATCAGTTGTGCTATGTCGTCTGCTGTGAGGTTTGTTCTTTTGTGTAAAGTCTTGTCCTGTCTGATTCTGTTACCTACTATATCTATGGCTTTTTGGGTTGGTGTTTTTGTGAACAGGGATATGACGTCATGTGACATGAGCATGTCGTTGTCTTCTATTGTAATTTCATTTAGTTCTTTTGCCAGTTCAATGCTGTTTTTAGAGTGTTGATCTGTGTTTTCCAATAACGGACTGATGATTTTGCTGATTTATCTTGCCATGTTGTATGTTGGTGTACCTATGCTGTCAACTGTTGGTCTAAGTCAGGGGTGGGCAATTATTTTTTCCATGGGGCCACATGAGAAATAGAAAATATTGTGGAGGGCCGCAGGCCAAAAGGCTGAAGTCAATTATGCATAATATTAATGGTATTTCTTTATAAAAAGCAGTAAATACCATTGTTTCTTCAAGCTGGTAAGAGTAGACTATAAGTTATAAATGAGCAAAAAGGAAAAAGTGAGGTTGGCTTACAAAAATGTGATTTATTCAAATTCCCCAAGGCAATGGTAAACAAAGTGTGCACATTTGGTTTTTGTTAAACATTTGTGACTTCTATTAGTTAACAGTTTCAGTCACATTCACTCCAAAACACATTCTGAGTTTCAAATATTGTTGGAAAGAGGTTCTTAGCATTCTACAGACACACAGTATTGTCCGTAAAATAAAATCACTGAACTGTGATCTTGAGAAAGAAGTTTAAAAAAAGTGTCCCAGTTCACTGCTAGTTGCCTACATTTGTGGTCCAAACACCTTATTTTGTGTTTTTAAGCAATTTTTTTCTTATTCAGTGAGAGAAATCTAGTCTCTGCTGGGCTTTAACGAGTGCATCAAAGTCAGGTTGAATGTCTGAGGTGGAGAAGCGAAGCACAGCTGACAAATGATCATCAGTGAGAGAGGATCTTTACCTGGATTTTGTAAACTTCATCATTGAAAATGTTTGTTCACAAATGTAGGTAGAGCTGAAGAGAACCAACATCTTCTGAGCATGTCTCCTCAGGTTTGGAAAATCCTCCTTAAGAGAAGAGCAGAAATCCAGCAGAGATCCTGAATCTCTGCTTTCGAGTCCCAAACCCTCTTCAGCGCTTTCCCCAGGCTGAGCCATCTGACAGCTGTGTGGAGTCCTCCAGAAGAGCCACAAACTGTCTGTGATTCATCGCCCGTGCCCTGATGAAGTTTATTATTTTAGTAACAACATCAGTAACACGGTTGATTTTTAGCACTGACTTGCACAACACATGTTGGTGTATAATTCAATGCAAAAACACCTATTTTTGATCTGCATCGATTTCTGTCACTTTATCTTGCATGCGTTTCAAAAGTCCGACATTTTTCCCTGTAAAGCCGGGCGGACACTGTGCAACTTTTTCACTCGCAGCACTCAGCTTCAGCTCAAACTGTACGACTTCCTCGCAGAGCAGATCTCACGAGTCATGTGCTCACACTGTATGACCCAGTTCTCGCATGCGACCTGACTGCTCACGCTGTACGTCTGGTAGCAACACGTCGGCCCTAAAAATGTGCTAAAAATAGCAGTTTTTACTCAACACGTTAGACTTTTTTGTCTTGTTTTGCCTGTTGTCCTTCGGGAGCGCTGCTGGAGGACACACAGGGATTTATGGGGGTTGGATGAGGAAAACGAAATAAAGAAAGTAAATCTGTGTTTTGTGATCAGTTTAATTTGACATGAACACGAAAAACACGCTTTCTTGACAATCTTTGTGAGTAAAAAAAACGTGTAGAAACAAAAACGAACAGCGTGTGTTATTAGGGAAATAGCGAGCGACAAGCGTTGATGCAGGATTGCGCGCGCATGCGCCGTGAGTGGTTCTGATACTTTTTGGGTCGCAGCTGCTCGCAGCGCCGCTTCAACAGTGCGATACCCTCACGAGGGACGAGCGAAATATTAAACACACCAGAGTGCGACCTCACAACTGCTGATCGGCGGCTGGTCACATGGTGTTAATCGCCTCTCGTAACCCCCTGTACACTACACGACCGCTCGGCGCAAAACTCGCCCCGATGTCGTGGATTCTCGCACGACTGGAAAATCGGCTCAAAAAAGTGAAAAAGTCGCACAGTGTACGCCCGGCTGTGACAGTCTCTCCCATTTCAATCCCAGAGTGTCCATGCACGCATTTACCTCTGTAAAAAGATCACTCCCTGTCGTTGTCCCTCTCATCGACCGCATTGCTGCCCGCTCCTCTGTGAGCTCCGTTATCCCCCGGACAAATACGAGCAGCTGGGCTGTGTCGCGGACATCACAGCTCCCGTCTAATGAGAAAAAGTCAAAACTTGCCACTTCACGTTGCAGCTGAAGCTCCAGGTTCCCCGCAATGTCCTCGATCCTCCTGGTCACGGTTCTCTGTTTTTAGCTATTTTGTGGGATATCACAAAGCTGGTCCTGGTTGCTGCATCCCTGGATGTGTGAAGCTTAGTAAAAAAGCCTTGCTGCTTTTGCAACTTTGCTAGCAAAGCTTCGGATGTCCGTGCCCTCTCAGCATCAGACAAGTTCTTGTATTTTTCCGAGTGTTTCTTGTCGTAATGCCGACTCAAATTGTAGTCCTTAAACACGGCAATCTCCTCCCCGCAAACCAAACACACGGTTTTACCTCCGACTTCAGTAAAAAAAATACTTAGCAGTCCAATTTTTGTTGAAAATCCTGCATTCGGCATCTTTCTTTTTTTTTTTTTTTTTTGCATGAGCGGACATTTCTCAGGCTACAATCACCATGTCAACCGCGGGCACTTGTTGCTATACGTATTGCGTCATTGTGCACGTAAAATACAACTTCAAAATAAAAGCAATGCAGCCTTAGCCCATGCATGAGGTAAAATGAGAAAATACATTTATTTTGTAATTTCCAATTAACCTTACGCGGGCCGGTCAAAGTCAACCAAAGGGCCGGATGTGGCCCGCGGGCCGTAAAATGCCCAGGTCTGGTCTAAGTGGTGTTTTGTTTATGTATTTTTGGCGTTCCATAGATTCTTGGTGTTATGTTTGCCGTAGAAATCCAGTGATTATACATTTTTTCTGTTATTTTCCCTTTTTTTTGTAGTGGTTTCAGTAAATTTTTCATGTTTTTCTTAATGTTTTCTGTTGGGTCTTTTTTAAGTATTTTGTATGTATTTTTGTCCTCTAGCATCTGTTTCATCTGTTGTTTATATTTTTCTCTGTCCATTACTACTGTAGTTCTTCCTTCTACTTAGAATAATTATCTGTTCATTTTTGGATAAAGCTGTCATGGCTGGTTGTTCTTCTTTTGTAATATTGCTGTGTTGAATTTGGCTGTTATTTAATATCCCAACTACGTTATTTCTGAGTTCTGCTTTCTTTCCCTCATGTGTGATCTGTTGACATGCTAGTTCTGTTGCTACAATGAATTCATCATATGGTATTTCTTTTGGTGTGACTGCAAAGTTTAAACTTTTTTTTAATATGCTCTGCTGCCCACGGATAAACGAAGAAGGAAGTGACGCGCCACCATCAGCGTCAGCCTGAGGAAGTCTGCAGCCGCAGACGAAACGTAGCGAAAAAAAGGTATTGGAACCGTTTCTGTGTTTTAAAAAAGAACGACAGCATGGAATTAGAACCAAGACACAGCAAGAACACACCTAAGAAGGACAACACATTGCTGCAATTACGACAACGCAGACGACGCATCCTGGTAATTGCTAAAATTCTAATTCTGACATCCACTTCAAGTTAATAAAATACGCTTCGTTTGTTTTAGATGGCTATTTTGGAAGGCTCCAACCGCAGACGTGGAATCTGGTCACTCAGCCGATCCTCTGACTTTTCAGTTCAATTCAATTCAACTTTATTTACATAGCGCCAAACCACGACACGAGTCATCTCAAGGCACTTCACATAATAAACATTCCAATTCAGGTCATTTCATTAAGCCAATCAGAAATAATGTTTCCTATATAAGGAACCCAGCAGGTTGCATCGAGTCACTGACTAGTGTCAGTGTCTTTACAGCAATCCTAATACTAAGCAAGCATGCAGCGACAGTGGAGAGGAAAACTCCCTTTTAACAGGAAGAAACCTCCAGAGAATCCTGGCTCAGTATAAGCAGCCATCCTCCACGACTCACTGGGGATCGAGAAGACAGAGCAGGCACACACACACACACACACACACACACACACACACACACACACACACACACACACACACACACACACACACACACACACACACACACATGCACGCACGCACACACATAAAGACAAAGTAATGTGTCTATGGTTATATTGTGATTTCTTAGTAAATATTCTATCTGGTGAGAGATAAACTTTATTGTATTTATCCTAGTGGATCTATAATTAAACGGATAAACTAGTAGTAGCACATCCAACGTCAAGGAAAGCAAAAAGTTATTATCAGGAGAGGGAGAATTTTTTAGTGGTTAGCAACAGTGTGCTAGCCCCCTCCATGAGGCCACCACAGCTCAGCAGAACATTGTTGTAGATTCTTCTGGGGAGAAAAACAGAGAGAAAATAAATTTAACAGAATAAATTGCAGAAAATAATGCATTTATAGAGCAGATTGTAGAAGAAAGTAGTGGAGTGTGAAAAGCGGTCAGTGTATCCTCCAGCAGTCTAAGCCTATAGCAGCATAACTACAGAGATAACTCTGGATAATTTATCCTATTTAGATGGAGGCATGTTGGAGGCAGGGCAAGGGAGAGCCGTCTTTACCGACTGTACACTCCACCTCCCTGTACTCCCCCACTTGTCCAGATTTAGGCTAATATCAGATTTTAATAATAGGCCCTGTCAAATAAAAATGTTTTAAGCCTAGTCTTAAAAGTAGACAAAGTGTCTGCCTCACCGACTAAGGCTGGGAGCTGGTTCCACAGGAGAGGAGCCTGATAACTAAAAGATCAGGTAGCCAATGTAGGGAAGCTAAGACAGGAGAGATATGATCTCTCTTTTTAATTTTCATCAGAACTCTAGCTGCAGCATTTTGGACAATCTGAAGACTTTTAACTACATTCTGTGGACTTCCCGAGAGTAATGAATTACAGTAATCCAGTCTTGATGTAATAAATGCATGAACTAGTTTTTCAGCATCACTCCTGGAAAGGATGCTTCTAATCTTAGCAATATTCCGAAGGTGGAAAAAGGAAATCCTGCAAACCTGTTTAACCTGGGATTTGAATGACATGTCCTGGTCAAAGATAACACCAAGGTTCCTTACTTTAATCTCGGAGATTAATGTAATGCCATTCAGGTCAGGCGATTGGCTAAGCAATTTCCCTTTCTGGATGTCTGGTCCAAAGATGAGAACTTCCGTCTTGTCTTGATTTAAAAGCAAAAAGTTGAGAGTCATCCAATTTTTTATGTCCTCAAGACAAGCCTGCAATCTACCCAACCGATTAGGTTCATCAGGGTTAATGGATAAATATAACTGAGTATCGTCGGCATAACAGTGGAAGTTTATCCCATGCTGTCTAATGATTTTACCAATTTGGAGCATATATGTAGCAAAAAGAATTGGTCCAAGCACTGAACCCTGTGGTACTCCACAAGTAACCCTGGAGTATGGAGACGATTTGTCATGTACATTTACAAAATGAAATCTGTCAGACAGGTAGGATTTAAGCCAACCAAACGCTGTTCCTTTGATCCCTACAACATGTTCAAGTCTTTCTACAAGAACATTGTGATAAACTGTCAAAGGCAGCACTGAGATCTAACAAGACTAGAACAGACACAAGATTCTTATCTGAGGCCATGAGAATATCATTTGTAACTCTCACTAATGCAGTTTCAGTGCTGTGATACTCTCTAAAACCAGACTGAAATTCCTCAAACAGAGTATTAGTGTTGAAATGCTCACACACTTGGATGGCCACTATTTTCTCCAGGACTTTGGATAAAAATGGAAGGTTAGATATTGGTCTATAATTCATTGGGTCATCTGGATCCAGAGAAGGCTTCTTAAGTGAAGGTTTGATTACAGCAACCTTAAAATCTTGTGGTACATACCCATTTACTAAGGATAGATTGATTATATTTAGAATAGGGCAGTAACCAAAGGAAATGTTTCTTTAAATAATTTGGTTGGGATTGGATCCAAAATGCAAGTTGAAGGTTTAGATTAAGCTAATATTTTTGATAACTCTGAAAGCTCAACTGGATCAAAACGGTTCAAGCACAGATGAAGTTCTACAGTCACCTCTGATGCTGCCTCACTTACTGAGGAAGAAGAAATCACATTAGGGAGGATGCTAAAGATTTTGTTTCTAATAGAATTAATTTTACTTGTAAAAAATCCCATGAAGTCATTGCTGCTGAGGGCTAAGGGAATAGATGGCTCAGAGCTATGATTCTGTGTAAGTTTAGCAACTGTACTGAAAATAAATTTAGGATTATGCTTATTCTCCTCAATTAATGCGGAAAAATAAGCAGTTCTAGTTTGTTGAAGCTTATTTTTATAAAGCACAAGACTATTTTTCCAGGATAGGTAGGCCTCCTCATGGTGCGTAGAGCACCATTTTCTCCAATTTCCTAGAGTTTTGTTTTAAGGCTTGTAAATGAGAATTAAACCAGGGAGCCAATTTCCTGTCCCTAATTACCTTCTTTTTTAAAGGGGCAACATCATCTAATGTCACACATAAAGAGGAATTAACATGATGAACTAAGGCATCAATTTGTGAGGGGCTAGAACTGAAAATATTGCCCTCTGTTACATTCCTCTGAGATGCTGAGGACAGTAAAGATGGAACAGTTGATTTAAAAGACGCAATTGCATTGTCAGATAGAGACCGACTATAGTGAAATTTACTTTCATGTCTCGAGAACTCAGTTATAAAAAACTCAAAGGTTATCAGAAAGTGGTCTGAGAGGACTGGATTATGTGGAAAGATCATTATTTCCTCACACTCTATGCCATAAGTCAGCACGAGGTCTAATGTATGATGGCAGGAGAAGGTGGAGCTATGTATTCTTTGAGTAAAACCAATTGAGTCTAAGATATTACTAAAGGCTACATTGAGGCTATCATTTTCAATGTCCACATGAATATTAAAATCCCCCACTACAATGACCTTATCAGTATTTAGCACCAAATCTGATAAAAAATCAGAGATCTGATCCAAAAACTCAGAGTAAGGGCCTGGTGGATGATATAAAACTACAAACAAGAGTGGTTTTACAGTTTTGCAATCTGGATTAGGAAAACTAAGATTAAGATGTTCAAACGAACTGTAGCTATTAATTGGCAAGGGATTGATCAATAAGTCCGAATGAAAAATGGTTGCTACTCCTCCTCCTCGCCCTGTACTTCGAGCAATATGATGATTTAAATAATTTGAAGGAGTCGACTCATTTAAGCTAACATAGTCCTCTTGCTGCAGCCAGGATTCTGTGAGGGAGAGCAAAGAGATCTGATTATCACAAATCATGTCATTAACTAACAAAGTCAGAATAAATGGAGCTAATGTTCAACAACCCACATTTAATTTTTCTAGTTTTCTGCTCAGTTGAATTTGTTCTAATATTTATGAGATTTCCATGATTTGCTGATTTGCTTTATTAAGGCTATCATTTTAATCTTTGTGATTTTGGCCATGGGCAGGACACTGCCTCTATCGGGTAGTGGTTGGGTAACAGTACAGAAGCTGCAGAGGTGTGGGTTAAACTACAACTCTGCTTCCTGGTCTGGACCCTGGGTTGTCATGGAGGACTAATAAAACTGGCCATGTTCCTAGAAAGAAGAGCTGCTCCATCCAAAGAGGGATGGATGCCGTCTCTCCGCATCAGACCAGGTTTTCCCCAAAAAGTTTTCCAATTATCAATGTAGCCCATGTTGTTTTCAGGACACCACCTAGACAACCAGTGGTTGAAGGACAGCATGTGGCTAAACATGTCGTCACTGGTCCGATCAGGCAGGGGGCCAGAGAAAATTACGGAGTCCGACATTGTTTTGGCAAACTTACACACCGAAGCAACATTAATTTTAGTGACCTCCAATTGGCGTAACCGGGAGTCGTTACCTCCAGCTTTACTGTATTTACGCTTATCCTTAGCCAGCAGTTTCAGATAAGATTTAATGTTGCTCGCTCTGGCCCCAGGTAAACATTTAACTATGGTTGCTGGAGCCTCTAATGCCACGTTTCTGACTATGGAGCTGCCAATGATCAGAGTCGGCTTGTCAGTGGGTGCGTCACTGAGCGGGGAAAATCTATTAGAAACATGGACGGGTTGGTGGTGGCCCACGGGCTGGGTTCTATGCTTCCTGCGTACCGTCACCCAGCCGGCCTGAGGTCCAGGCTGCTCGGGTTCTGCTGGAGGATCACTACGGGGTGGTTCTGAGCTAGTTAGCCCTGCACTAGCTAAGTAGCTACGGCTGTTTACGGGTTTTTCAACAGCGCAGAGCCGGGACTCCAATTCCGACACCCTCGCCTCCAAAGCTACAAAAATGCTACATTTATTACACGTACCATTATCACTAAAGGAGGCAGAGGAGTAACTAAACATTTGACACAGAGAGCAAGAGATAGGAGACGGAGAAGCAGAGACAGAAGTAGCCATAGCCGTGCTGAGGCTAAGCTAACTGGACGAGCAAATTGTTCAACACCAAATAAACTGCGTGCGAACTGAAATGGTTCCCTAAAAGCTAGGTGGAACCACAGAAATTGTGTGTTTTAGCGTGCTTATGTGCTACAATAACTCAGAGATATCCTAGTACAGAGAAATTAAATCAATCAATCAATCAATCAAAGCTTTATTTATATAGCGCCTTCCGCAACCCTGTCAGGAAGCCCAAAGCGCTGAACATGGCACAGTTGTAAGTAATTATATTGAATAAATCAACAATAAAAGAAATTCAAATTACAAAATACAAATTACAAAATACAAAATGGAAATTACAAGATAGAAGAAACATTCCGGTAAAATACAAATGTGTGAAACACATTTGGATTGAGTGGATGGATTGAGTGTACCAATGAAAACTGTGGAATGGATTCAACATAATAGAGGGCCATAATCAAACATGTTCTGGAAACGCCAAGCGGAGGAGGTGTGTTTTTAGGTGGTTCTTAAAGACTGGCAGAGAAGGGGACAGCCTAACTGAGGGTGGCAACTGGTTCCAGAGTAACGGTGCTAGGACTGAGAAAGCCCGGTCCCCGCGGGTACGACACCTAGACCGAGGGACAGCGAGCAGGCCTTGGTCAGAGGAGCGCAGAGCGCGTGATGGGGAGTGTCTGTTCAGGAGAGTGGCCAGATAGGGGGGACCACCACCCTGGAAGAAATGATAAACAAAGACGAGTATTTTGAATTGTGAGCGATTGCAAATCCGAAGCCAGTGCAGGGAGGCCAGAACTGGGCTAATGTGGTCCCGTTTCCTGGTCCCAGTCAGGAACCTGGCAGCGCTGTTCTGCACAACCTGTAGGCGACGCAGTGTTGACTGACACAACCCTGCATATAGAGAGTTGCAGTAATCAAGCCGAGAAATAACAAAGGCATGCAGTACCCGCTCTAGGTTGGCTCTCGACAGCATATGCTTGATTTTAGCAAGGCGTCTCAGGTGAAAGAAACTGGACCGGATCACAGAATTGATGTGAGCATCAAATTTAAGTCCAGCATCAAGTTTCACCCCCAAACTGGTAACAATTGGTTTTGAGTATGGAGAAAGAGGGCCAAGATCAGCATAACGATCCACATTCCTGCTGTTGGGGTGAAAACAATGAGCTCTGTCTTTCCCTCATTCAGATGTAGATAGTTGGACATTAGCCAAGACTTCACCTCATTAACACAGGAGACAAAGGACTGAATAGAGTGACCTTTCTCCTGACACAATGGAGAGTAAATCTGGCAATCGTCAGCATACAGATGGAATGATAGGCCATGTTTACGAAAGATTGACCCCAGAGGTAGCAGATAAATGGCAAACAAAAGTGGACCAAGGATCGACCCCTGCGGGACCCCCCACCGGAGCCCCTCCCAAGAAGAAAAAACATCACCCAAATCAGATTTAGCGAGACCCAAACACCAAACTGCTACACGTAGTGCAACACTGAAAACAGGAAATGCCTTACCGCCAGGTGCAGCCAATCAGCCTGATGACTGGTGGGATAATTACGTGCCTCGTTAAACGGAAGCGCAGTGGTTGAAGCACTTCAGAATGTCTGAGGAGACGTTCATTTTCTTGTGCAACAAACTGCGGCCAGGATTGCAGCAAAAAGACACTTTCTTCCGTGAGTGTGTGCCTCAGAGGAAGATTGTGGCTTTTGCTTTATGGAAATTTGCTACAGGTTCAGATTACAGACCCATCAGTGTTTTGTTTGGTGTTGGCATCTCAACTGTTGCCAAGTGTGTCAAGGACTTTTGTGCTGCTGCAGAAGCATTGCTGTTGCCAGAACTGATTCATTTACCCGATGAGGGTAAATTTCGGGAGATAGCGTCCTATTTTGAGAGTAGTTGGGGGTTGCCACAGTGTGTGGGTGCTATTGATGGCTCACACATACCCATCATAGCACCCAGAAACTTTCACACGGACTATTTCAACCGGAAAGGGTGGAACTCACTCATCTTGTAAGCTATGGTTGATGGAAAGGGACTGTTTTGGAACGTTTTTGCAGGGCTTCCAGGGAGCATGCACGACGCGAGGGTACTGAGACTTTCCTCCATCTGGGATTTGGCAAGCCGTGGAAATCTCTTCCCTGACCATTCCATCCAAATTGCTGACATTGACTTTGGATACTGCATCCTGGGTGACTCTGCTTACCCGCTGCAAGACTGGCTTCTGAAACCATATACAGACACTGGGCGACTGACAGAGCAGCAACTTCGTTTTAACAAGAAGTTCAGCCGGGCACTGTGGTGGTTGAAAATGCCTTTGGTAGGCTGAAGGGAAGGTGGCGCTGCATACTTAAAAGGAATGACTGTGATGTCAGTCTGGTGCGTTCCATGATTCTGACCTGCTGTGCCCTGCACAATCTGTGTGAGAGCCATGGGGAGAATTATGACAATGTGTGGACAACTGAGACTGTGCGCAGCACATCCAAAAAAGAGTTGTTGAAATCCTGCTGTGTCATCCTCTCCTCTCGTCTCTCCTCCCTCTCCAGGTGTCTGTCCTCCGCCTTTGACTCCATGTGCTGCTCCATTGTACTGTTCATCCTCCTCGTTTTCTCCAGGAATCCCGCGTCACTCTCCACCAGCGTCTCCAATAATAGTGACACGTTGGTGCTCCCCCGCCTCCTTTTTCCTGAATAAACGCCAAAAAGATGCATATGTAATCACACGTGCTTGTCATATTTTGATGTTGTTGTTGCAATTGAACACACCGTAGTGTAGTCTGTTGTCCACCGATGGCGCTGAGACGCTCGGGCTGCAGCTACGGCTGCAGTTGGCAGATGAGGAACCAGCGTTCATGTCCGCGGTGTCGGGCACGTCCTGGCTCTCATCAGCGCACAGTTCCAGAGTTACTTCTTTTATAATTAGAAAACAATAAATAACTTAATATGCACAAACACAAATACTAACCGAAGACGTTAATGGGCAAACTAGGCTAGTAGGCATGCCACAACTAGCCTGGAGTTAGCCTAGCCTTTTGTTCGCACATCAGCGCTACCCAAAGCTAGCACAGCATTTTGTCCGCACTATAGTACAGTGTAGCACAAACGGAGGTCATATTGCTAATTATGATAAGTGCTCACTCACCGTTGTCCTGAGGTCCAGTGTGAGCTGGAGTGGCTGTGTCCACGCCACTCTCCTGGCCATTACTCACTGGCCTCTCACCATAAATGTCGTCCATTTCGGCAAACCATTTCCAGTGCCGCCGGTCTGCCCCACTCCTGCTGTTGTGGTCCTTGACGGACCTGTACTCGGCTTTTATTTTTTTTATTTTTTCGTGGCACTGCTTAGAGGTGCGTTCAAAGTCGTGGGTGGACATTGCCTGTGCAAGCCCCTGAAAAATCTTCTCGTTCCGCACAGAACCGCCCAGTTCGCGCTGGATTCTGTCATCAGCAAGCAAAGAGAGGAAGATTTTAACCTCTTCGTTGCTCCAGGGGTTAGAAGATGTGGTCTGAGAGCAGGGAGAAGACATGATGTCGACGCTGGAGAACACAATCAAAAAATGGATGCTGAAGATTGAGTTTGGCGCGATTCTGTGACATCACTACAATGTGAACACCGCAAGGCCAATCAGAAGATTTTATTAAAGGGGAGGGTAACACATCACTTGACCCAATCGGTGGAGAGTGTTCGTGTTGGGTCGGGTCGGCCTGAAGCAGACCCCCTCGAGAAGAGGGCTGAGAATGAGCCTTGGTTGGGCCGGAAAAATAACAGGCCACCCAGATATGTAAACAACCTATGCTACCCGGCCCGGGCCGACCCGGAACAGATGGGAATGGCCCATTAGATACAGAAACGTAACGATAGCCTGGCAAGCCAGACTAAATAAATGTATTATTTAGTCTGGCCATGCTCCATTGATGGCTCTCGGTTGTGGGGCGGGTTCTACTGTTGTCTTTCAAATGATCTCCGCATTCCACTGGACAATGAATGTGACATACTCTTGTTTCACTCTGTTGCATCATCCCACCCACCAGGCATATAGAGTGCCCTGATTGGCCCACAAAGCGGATAAAGCTCTCTGATTTGTTCACTAAGCAGATAGAGCACTATAATTGGCCCACCATTATGGACCAATCACAGCTCTTTATGTGTTTGAAACCCCTCTAGAGAGCTGTGATTGGCTAGCCAGAGTCCTGGTAGGAGCTGCGGAGGTTCCAATGGAGCATGCCTAGACCAAACTTTGCAAAGCAAGAATTTGGTCTAGTTCACTAGGCTAACGTGACGAGGCTCAGGTGAAGAGTCAGAATAACTCAGATTAGTGTCTCTAAGGCAGCAGATAGAGATCCCCTCTATTGTTGAACCTCTTCCCAGCAACCTCTACCTGGCCAGGATGGAGATATTCTGATAGCTCCAGCATGTCCTGGGTCGACCCATTGCCTAAAACTTGCAATCTGTTGTGTCTACGAACCCTGATGGAGACCACCGTTGCAGATCCGAAATGTCAGGAAGTCTGGTGGACATCAAGGCACCGAAGTTTGCAGAATAACCACAGAATTACCAGACCAGTCTCGAGTTGTCTCCAGGTCACAGCAGGCATGAAGGCTTGTTGCGTCTAAGACAGATGGACTCTTAACCCTGATTTATGCTTCTCCATCTGCGTCAGTGCGAAGACACGCAACGCCATTATCCGTCCTTGCGTAGGGCTCCGGCAGGCCCGCAAGTACGTACGGAGTCGAGCACACTTTTTTAAACATCCGTCGAACGAGACGGATTACGCAAGCTTGTGATTGGTCAGGACGCCGCTGTTGTTTACAGCGCTGCCATTGCAAAGAGAGCCGAGGATAACTAGCGGCAGACACGGAGAAGCTTGAAGAATACCTCGCGAAAAAACTCTAAAAATATGAACGTTTCATCCTCCCGTGACTGGAGGAGTGAAAAGATGTGCAGCAAGCGTTTTATTTGTGGACGGAAATGACAGGAAACGTGGGTTTAGAGGTGGGGAGCGCATGAAGCGGTGGGAGAATGAGAGACAAATATGTCCGCGTTAAAAGTCTCATATACACAAGAAACACAATATAAACACATTATCTTGGACCGATGCATGACAGGATACCACAGAACAGCGCTACGCCCTCTGTTGTCCTGCCGGGCAATTGCTTTGCAACACTCTCCAGGAGACGGAGAAGTATGAGAGCAAAACGCTTCCGTCAATCCGTGCGTGTCTGTCCCTTGCGGAGCTGACGGAGAAGCATAAACGAGGTTTTAGTCGTGCGTCTGTCTCAGCTTGCAGCGTGCAAACGGGTTTTGACTGGATGTCAAAGAGATGTTTCAAAAGAGGCTGGTTCCGAATTGGCCACTTCGGAGTGTCAGCTGTAAACTGAATAACTCGGGCAGTCAGTCTAGTTGTAAATCTAGAGTTTATCATTTCTGCAAATCAGAATTTGACACGTTTGTCGTCGTTACCAAACATCCCTCAGAAAACCACACCTTCCAGATACAAGACGTTCTTGTATGCATCTACTTTACACCATCATCACACATCATACACATCATACACTCATCACATATCATTGTTTATAGCTTGTCATGTATTATAATTAGTCTAGAAAATAAAGTTTATTTTAATCATATACTTGACTCTGTCTGAATTAATACGAAGTGTGTTTATGGTCCCTGAATAAGCAAAAAATCCCAAATTCTTCTGGTTAAACATTCAAAGATCAATCAGCTTGATATTCTATATTTATATAGAATCATCACATCTTATTGGTCATAATTAACCCCCCTAATTCTCTACATAATGGCGAGCCAGCCAGGAGAAAACACCAGCCTTAAGTTCTGAGTAAATATTATCCTGTTTCTGTTGTGAGATGGAGTCTGTGATGGAGCAAACACAGCTGAAGAATTCTGTAACACATCTGATGATGAGTTATGTTGTTTTCACCTGGTGCCAAATCCTGTTCCAATATCCTGCACAGCTAGAAGGTTCTCTGCTCCAATACACCTGATTCTGATGCAGGGGGCGATTAACAGGCGTCTGCAGAGCCTGACGACGTACACCTAACCAGCGAATCAAAAGAACTCATCAAAACCATGTTTAAATGGACAAAAAGAATCAAGAAAGAATCTCCAAAACAAAGGAAAACAGACTGAGTGGAAACTGGGACAAGCTGCTGACACGCAGAGCAACAGCTGAAAGACGACTTGCAAGTAGAAACCAGGAGTGACAACTTTTCCAACCGGGTCTGGTTCTTTCATAATCAACCAATTTTCTCCAAATTGACTGCAAATCCAAAAGTTGTTTTCTGAGATCTAAATTATTGCACGATTGTTTACATGTCCATCTAAATGGGATTGCCATCAGACTCCAGTTTAAGGAGTCTACTGTTCTGAAGGCATCCATGTGCAGATGAATTTGTGAGGTCACACAGCGCACTGTCTAAATGTTCATGCTGCCATTTTTTCACAGTAAAATTCTCACTAGATTCTTACATACCTTTAAATGAAAGACATTTAACCCTCCCTGCCTGCTGGTGGTGGTCGGACGGACTGGTGGCGCCTGTGTTCGGAAGCCTCGCTTTTTGTCAGTGCGCCCCGGGGCAGCTGTGGCTACAGTGTCGCTCGTTACCATCAGTGTGTATGAATGGATGAATGACACACTGTAGTGTAAAGCACTTTGGGGTCCTCCGACTCTGAAAGGTGCTTTACAAGTGAGTCCTTTAACATAGACACATAAATAGGCTAGTGGCTAATATGTTTTCCTGAAAATCTTCTGAAGTTTCTGAGAAATTCCAAAGCAGTTCCTTAAAAATACTGAGAAAACATAAAAGATGCCAAATCTCAGAAGCTTCGCCTGCATCAGCTGCTCAAGGATCAGCAGTGGTTCAGCGCAGAGAGCAGCACCCAACCCCGAGCAGATCAGTTTTGCATCTAAAGTTGACCCGTTAATCACCACGCAGGACGACGAGCTGCAGAAACAGCATTTCCTGCAACACGATGAGGACTCAAAGAGCGTTTTATTGGTCATACATCAACACTCTGATCTGTTTGTTCTCCCGGGATGATGGAGTTCCCGCTAGAAACACATGTTGTGAATCCAGCTGATGCTAAAACATCTGAAGAGAACATAGCACTGACCTGTGACCCTAACCTACATAAGAATAAAACATTCAGCATTTACTGCACCGATACATGTCACCCACTTCATATTCTCACCAGTGATCTGATTGTCCTTCACACTGATAGGTTCATGAATCTAGCGTGTGTGTGTGTGTGTGTGTGTGTGTGTGTGTGTATGTGTGTGTGTGTGTGTTACGGGAGTTCGGCAGGGACGTCCCTGTACTTTTAGAGTGCGTCTGCCACGACAGCCCGGGGTACCGCATCCATCTACGTCTTTTTGCCAAATTTGATTTTAAATATTTATCGTGCCTCACATCTTGGCTGAAACAAATTGCTGGCAATGTGCTCTTGTCTGTGGTGCATGTAGTAAGAAGGATGGGGCTTTGGAGGGAACATCAATGTTTCATTTGGTAAAATATATGACTAGGAAGTGAAAGTGCAACTGCAGCACTTTCAGAGCAGGAGGATGATGTGCAACTAGAACTTTCTCAGGTGTACGGGATGTGAAGGGAAACGTGTTTTGGGGTGAAAAAACATCCATCTCAGGATTTGAATGTGTTGAGAATGGTGCTTCATCGCTGCGCGTCTTTTGTTACAGCTACTTACCATTTGCCCAAATTTCTGTGATATATATTTAAGCACCTCGTGATTTTTATCTTGAGAG
The DNA here is from genome assembly GCF_043380555.1 of Nothobranchius furzeri. Lineage (NCBI taxonomy): Eukaryota > Metazoa > Chordata > Actinopteri > Cyprinodontiformes > Nothobranchiidae > Nothobranchius > Nothobranchius furzeri. Next base: position 71,467,942 of record NC_091749.1, read on the forward strand.
GCGCTATAGAAATGATATTTTCTTCTTCTTCTTATATCTGTGTTTATAGCAAATTACCTCATAAAACATCTGACAGACTCTTGTGGAAGTCTCAGAGATTTTGATGGATGTTACTCTACAAGTGATTAAGGTTTGGAGTCAACACAGTTCAAGATGGCCGCTTACGACCAACTAAGCTAAGAAAACACAACGTTGTTGTAAATCAAACAATTTTATAGATAATTAATAAACTAACCGTTTGCATTAGCAACTCCACCACACAGCAGAACTCCTCCAGGCTTGTGTCGTCTGAGCAGAACCTCCCTGAACCGTCTACAGGTGGTTCAGAAGGCCTGTGCTCGGCTTCTGACCAAGTCCTCCAAACATACCCACATCACCCCGCTTCTCCTCCAGCGTCACTGGAAGTCAACTTCAGGGTTCATTTCCAGATCCTGGTTCTGGGGTCTCATTTATCAAACATGGCATAGAATCCTTACTAAAACCGTACTTAAGCTCAGCAAAAAAAAAAAGTCCTTACGCCAAGTAGATTTGTGATCTATCAAACATGGAGGACGCACAGCTACACGCAATCTCCGCTTCATGAATCGGAGACTAACGAGAATGTTTCTCAGCTGCATTTTAGTCACATCCCGCCCTCACCACGCCCACTTACTGCCATAAATGGTCAATGCAAAGTGCCTTGTGGACCTCATGCATGTACATAAGCCGGCTTGTTGCAGCATTTCGATCCCGACCGCAGATCAAGGAAGCACTATTTCACTGAAGCAGAAGTTGATGTACCTGTGGGTGAGGTGGAGAAATGAAAGGAAGTGCTTTTGCAAAACAAATAAGAGAAAATCCACGGAGTGGCACAGCGTTGCTGAAGCCGTCAATGCTGACTTCTTCAGAGAGATCTGTGGCGGATATTAAAAAAAACGATCCGATCAGGATTCAATCCCCAGACTCCCGGGTGAAAGTCATGCACGCTAACCAGTCAGCCAAATAGAGATCTCGCCTGTACAAGTAGCCAGGGCGCATGATCAATCGGGTCACAGTGACAGGACACACACTGTCACAGACGCATGACGTTCTGTCTCAATCTGTCCCCCTGCTGATATTCTGCATTCCATATTCTGCGCTTCAGGCTGTGTGTGTGTGTGTGTGCGTGCACGTGTGTGTGTGTGTGTGTGTGTGTGTGGGGGGGGGTCTTGTTCTGTGTGAAAACGAAGCAGTACAAGTGATAATACTGCAGGATTTCATAACTTTATCCTTCTCAGCAGCAGCACTGCAGGTGCTCTCCATGACCAACATGTGCGTAAGCCAGGTCCTTAGCCAACTTAAAGTTGTGCACATTTTTCCGCTAAGTTTTCTTTCATAAATCCCAAAGTTTGCGTGGAAAGTTGCTTACGCAGTTTTCTAACCCCGTTTTGTGCGTTAACAAGCTTGATAAATGAGGCCCCTGGTCTTTAGGGCCTTACATGGACAAGCATCATCATACACTGGTGATCTTCTCAGTCCCTACACCCCCAGCAGGTCCCTGAGGTTTCCCGCGATCCACTGATTTCCCTCTTTCCTATTCATTTTCTCTCTCCCTTCTTTGCATGACTATTTATTTATTTTCTGGTTTTAGCGCAGCAGAACAGCTCAGAGCATTCTGCGATCTTATTTCTTTGTTCTCCTGCTGTCTGAAGCTCTCCTCTGATCTGGCTCACTTCTAGTTCCTCAAACAGGTGCACCAGATGTTTTTGTTCCCAGAGTCCAACTTACAGGGCATTAATTCCTACTTGTGACTGATGCAAATGAATTAAAATTATGAGTAGAATAAACTTAAAGTATGTATTGTTAATTGGGCCGTTATTCAATCATCTATGATTTTTTTAGAAATCTGTGAAAGTCTGATCCTGTACGCATCATGTCAACAACTTGCATATTTGACCAAAGGCTCACCACAGACAGTAATTCCAACTAAAGCCAAATATGTTCAAAATAAATAATCCTATAAAATCAAACGGTGCACAGGTTCTGGCTCAAAATGCATCATAAATGAGTTTGCTGATCCTAGCTGGGCTTTTTCAGGTTCAGCGTGTTGATTTGCTGTTCCAGCTGAGCTCTGCGCCTCCTGCTGTGTTTTACTGTCTCCTGCATCACATTAGAAGACGTTTTCACACTGATGTTATGTTTTAGAACTGAGAGTTGCTCGGAGCTGCAGCCTTATTCAGCTTTCATGAATTTTTCTTCTTAAATGTTTTGCTTTTAGCCGTTTTCTACCGAGGATTGTGAAGCAGCACAGAGGAAACAGGGTATTGGTCAAAGTAATGGCAGCTTTTTAAGCCAACCACAGATGATGAACAGTTCACCTGAGGGTTAGGGAAAGTCCTGGTGCTGGAAGTCAAAAACAGCCCAACGTTCTATATTCCCTCTGTTTGCTTTCCCTACAACACCGCGCTAATGGGGAGGCAATAAGACAGATTTGATTCACGGCACTGGTCACGCTCCAAACAGCACGCTGGTTAGCTTAGCGCCCACAGAACTTTTACGTGGTAATGTCAGCTGCTCTTCAGCTGCAGTAGGAGTCACATTTTATAAAGTGGATGAAAAGATTTAAGAAAACCCTCTGAATCACAGATATTATAAATCACCCCTCCTATTTAGTGTTTGTTTGCTTTATAAATCCTCCTAACAGGCTGATGGTGTAAAAAGCTCAAGCTGCTGCAGCAATGCTGGGTCCAGGAAACGGGTCATCTGTTTGTAAAGCTGGCTCCATCACTTCAGGTGTTCTTCTAGCTTATTGTTTGAGTCTTAGGCCCTGTCCACACGTAGCCGGGGATCTGCCAAAACGTAGATATTTTTCTACGAAAACGGATCTTTTTAAAAACTCCGGCCAAAGTGAAGATCTGCGTTTTCTCCGTTTTGGGTGTCTGCGTGTGGACAGACAAAACCGGAGTTTTAAGGTCCGCAACGTCACTTTCCGCGACAAAAAATGCTGACATCACGTGTGCGACCTGTGTTTACACTAGCCGACAGCATGAGCTGTGCTCGCTTTATCAATTGTCCAAGCGCTTTTTGCTTGTTTGTTTTTGCAAGCGGAGTTACTGCTCCTTGCGGAAGACCACAGACGAAGGACGAGGTTAAGAACGGGGGATGTGCTGCCACCTACAGGTCTGGCATGTCCTTAACAACGTATTTATCCGGGTACGTGTGGACAGTTTTTTTTAAACGAGGTGGTGTGGATGCAAGTTTTTGGAGGGGCGGATATTCGTTTAAAAAAAAAACAGCTACGTGTGGACTAGGCCTCAGTCACGCCCAGGGGTGGACTGACCTATATGGCATTCTGGCACTGTCCCGGTGGGCCACTGAGCCAAGTGGGCTGCTTGCCCAGCTTGGGCCGACACTACTCCACAGTTGGTGATCTGCAGAACATTAGCTTCATGGTAACCCAAAGCTTACAGAGTTTTTTCCAGGCGCATTTTTTTAATTTGAATTTGAATTACTGTTCAGCATTCTGGGCGCCTGTGAAGGTGCCACACAGTTCAAATTTAACCGATATTTATCTAAAACATTTTTTAAATTAACATGAAACAAAAATCAATAGAACACAAAATGTTTCAGTACATTAATCACACACACACACACACACACACACACACACACACACACACACACACACACACACACACACACACACACACACACACACACACACACACACACACACACACTTATTTTATTTTATTGACAATTTGTCAGTTTTTGCAAATAAAGCATCCAAACCAGAAGTCTCCAAACTTGGTCCTCTAAGGTCTTTAAGAAATGTTCTACTTGGTTCTCACACTCGATGAAACAGGCTGTTCAGCAGCTCATCAAGCACTGCAGCAGCCTGTTAATCACCTCTGATTAAAATCAGGTGTGTTGGAGCAGCAACCCCTCCAGAGAAAACAGGACCGTGGAGGCCAAGACTGAACAGAGCTGATCTCAATTAATATATTTTTGTTTGGAATCTGGGACTTTTTTGTCTGTAATGGAATTATGTTAAAATTTTTATTTACAGTAACTCTAAATGTTGTCAACTTTTAAAATTACATTGCTCCAGGGTCTTTTATTTTGATGTAAACGACTGCTGTTTGTATAATATCCGTCTCCTTGTGTGCGTTTCCCTGTTAGACTTCATGCTGACCACACGATGGCGACCTTGTCTTTCATTTGGTGGAAGTGATCAGAGGGGTGGGGATGAGGAAGGCACAGTGCAGAGATGCCCTGCAAAACCTCTCAAACTGAGCTCATAATGCACATAAGGCATCTTTCACGATGAGATATTTTCTCTCATTAAACTTCAGATTATTTTTATCCAAACTTTATCTTTTCATGTTGTTGCACTTCACTGGATGTTCATGTTTTGTGCCTTTTTGCACCAACATGATCTCATTTATCTTTAATAGATGCCACGTTTCATGAAGCTTTTAATTCGAACCGAAAGCGCCCCCCCCCCCCCCCCCCAGCAGCAGCCCTTAAACACACCACCAGATGGCAGTAGTGCAGCAGCACAGGTCCCACTGCTGCCGCCATTGTTTGAGTCAACACCTGTCAGGGGGAAAAAGCAAATGCAGCAATGATTAATTACCAATTCAGAGTTAGTATACATTATTATCCATTATTCACAGAGAGGCACAGAAACAGCGCAGTTCACAAAAACAAAATGATTTGGGAGCTTTAAGGCTGTTTGTAAATGCAGCTCACAAAGCTTCTCAGCACATAAATATGTATTGCTTCTGCAACTCAATTAGACACGGTGAAATCTGGCCTTCAGGGGAGAAACTGCACAGATTTCCCTCAAGCATTCCTCCACGGACTGTAGTCGTACAGTTCCTGCTTCATCCCAGTTGATCTGTACATAGATGACGTTAAACAATGCCCACTTCAGATCTGTTTTTTACAGCGGGGTAATTGGTTTCTTGCATCCACCTGGCCGATGACGCCATAAAAACAGATCAAGGATTGCAGAATAGCTTCATTACCAGCCATGTGGAGCTGGCAGATGCAAATATCCCCGAAATCCAAATGGAGAACTTCAGCTTCATTAAATTTGGCAATAAAATATCTGCAATACCTCATTGGCTTCTAATGGACGTAATGAGAAGTATGACTGTATCCAACTGGCTTGCGTTAGATTTAATTTTTTTGGCATTTCACAGATGGGAATGCATTTGGAAGTGTGAGTAGACATGAGAATTCAAATGAAAAGGCAGGACACAATGAGACGCTGCAGAACCACAAAGGTCTCAAACAAACAGGGAAGAGTCCTAAAATGTTGATTTTCATTTTCATTTCATGTGCAGCAGCTCAAACGTCAGTCCCATACTGGGAATGCCTGTGGTCGATTCCACTAGATTGCATTTCAACATATTAGATTACCAGATCTTAATTAATGCAATCCCATTTTTCAGAGCTATCTGCTGCTGGCATTGGTCCAGGTCCAGATAAGGTTGGCTGACAGACCAACAGACAAAAATTTGATGTCCCAGGAATAGGGTAGAGGGAGGTTTCTGGTTCCAGGCTGTTTGGCAGACAACAAAATGCATCATATATATGAAACGTCTCGCTGCAAAGTGAAGACACATCATTGGTTTTGGGCATGAACACAGCTGATAAACCACAGCAGGGAAGAAACATCTGAAATCAAGCAAGACAAAATGTGAAGTCATTTAAAGAGGATTTCTGTGTATAAGTTGTAAAGAATTACTGTCTCACCCATTGTAGATGAACAGCCTCTGTTTGGAGGAGCAGCTCAGTGACCTAGTGGTAGAGTCCATCCTGAACCTGGGAGGTTGGGGTTTGATTCCCAGTCGGGTCGTACCAAAGACATTAAAAATGGGACCCAACGCCTCCCTGCTTGACACTCAGCTTTAAGGGGTGGGACTGGTGGGTTAAACCACCAAAATGTTCCCGAGCGCGGCCACTGCTGCAGCTCACCGCTCCCCTCCATGGGAATGGGTCAAATGCGGAGATGAATTTCAACAGTGTGTGATGATGTTTATGGGACTTTCATTTTACATCCGATAGGACTGATGAGCTAACAGTTATATAACCAGATATGTTGTTGTCATTTATTTTAGCAACATTTAAAAAAAAATAGACATCCAGGCACCCTGGAGCAGCAAAAATGCAGTTTTATTTTTATTTTTTTTGCATTAACTTATTATTTTTATGCCAATAAAATACCACAAAGATTTTTTTTATAAATTACACAAAACGTTAAATTGAATATATAGTATGGTATGAATGCTCATGAAACAAATCACAGTGACGTTTAGAAGATTTCTGCTCTTTTAAAGTTACAGAAGCTGAATTTTTTTTTTTACGTACTTAATTGTATAGTGACTATGAACTCTGTAATGAAGGATTGGTTATCGGGGTTTGAGATTGAATACTGGGTATCGATGGACTGTGATGAAAAACAAACGACCATGAGGTCACCATTTTGTTGTATTTTATTTTCAATCTTTATTGGTGTGATTAACTCCTTTCAAGATATTAGTTTATATATGTAATTTTGTTCTAGATATGTGATTTCATCTTGAGCTACTGGGATTATGTGAATTAGGGATGTGTGTGTGTGTGTGTGTGTGTGTGTGTGTGTGTAATATCTTATGTAAACAATTGTATGAAAATGTACGAGACCCCAGGAAGACTAGCATCTGCATTTAAGCAGAAACTAATGAGGATCTCAATAAAACAAAACGAAATGAAACAGTGAGCAGTTTCCAACTCCTCTCCCCTACTGGTTGAAAGTGGAATTACAATTTTTGTAAACAACACAGTTGTATCCTGCTAGCGCTAACAACGAGCTAACACTAACATGAAACAGCTACATGAGACTACTAAAATAAACCATGAAAACAAATATATCCACACTGTTGAACAAAAAATACTAGTACTTACAAGTCTAGTAGCAACAAAGCCAGGTCACCATCAGTCAATGATTTAGTTGCCTCCTTTAGCTCCCTTAACTAGCATAGGTGAGGCTGATGCCAAACTGTCTAATTCAAATCACTGAGGTGAATGTTTTGGATGGCTATGAAGCCAATTATATTAATAGACAAAATAAGAGTGGAGGAGGTGTTGCACTATATGTTGATAAGAATTTAAATTGCAAAGATGTAAAAAAAATGTCATTTTCAGTTGATAATTTATTAGAGTGTATATCTATAGAAATATCAAAGTCTAATATGAAAAACATTGTTGTCAGTTGTGTATACAGGGCACCTGGGTCTGATATGCACACCTTTTTAAAATGGTTTGAGGGAACCTATTCAACACTTCAGAAGACAATCTTCATTTGTGGTGACTTTAACATTGATCTCCTAAATCCTAACAAATTGAAGCAAATAGATGAATTTATTAATACAGCATATAGTTTAAGCCTTTACCCGACAATTACTAAACCAACTAGAGTAACTTCACACTGTGCAACATTAATTGATAATATACTAACAAATAATATAGAGAATAATATAATAAGTGGTCTCTTAGTTAATGATATTACTGACCACTTACCCATTTTTATAATTTATGATGATAATTATAGGAATAATAATCCAGGTAATAGTATAAGGTACAGACGCATACGAACAGTTAATACAACTAATGCCTTCAAGAACGAATTGATAAGACAGACATGGGAGGAAGTGTACCAGCAAACTGATGTTGACAAGGCTTATGAGACCTTTGTAAGAATATTTATTTCATTGTATGATAAGAATTGTCCCTTAACAAAATGTAGTAGCTCAAACACAAGGGATAATCAACCGTGGATGACGAAGGGGATAAAGTGTGCCTGCAAAAAGAAAAATAATTTGTACAGGTTGTTTATAAATAAAAAAACACTCCAGAAGCTGAACATAAATATAAAATATATAAGAATAAGCTTACCAATATAATAAGAAAATGTAAAAAGGAGTATTATTATAAAAGTTTGAATAATGCTAAACATGATATTAGAGAAGTGTGGAAAATATTAAATAATGTAGTTCGACCAAATTTAGGTAATGATAAATTTCCGAAATATTTTGTTGAAAACAGTATTGTAAAACATGATTATGGTGATGTGGCTGATAGCTTTAATAAATTCTTTGTAAATATAGGGCCGTCATTGGCAGAAAACATATCTAGCTCTTCAACATCACATACACCATTCTTAAAACAAATCAAACCTAATCCTCATTCCATGTTTCTTTCAGCTGTAGAGGAACAAGAAATAATACAAATTGTACAAACATGTAAAGGTAAAACATCAACTGACAGTCATGGCATTGACATGATGACGGTAAAAGAGGTGATAGAAGGAATTTCAAAACCACTTGCATACATTTGCAATTTGTCTTTTCAATCAGGTGTATTCCCAAAATTAATGAAAGTTGCAAAAGTTATACCAATATATAAAACTGGGGATAAGCATCAATTTACGAACTATTGGCCAATTTCATTGCTTCCACAATTTTCCAAGATTCTTGACAAATTGTTTAATAATCGACTCGAAATATTTTTGGATAAATACAAGATAATTTCAGACTGTCAGTATGGATTTAGACCGAATAGTTGAACATCACTAGCTCTGGTGCATTCTGTGGAAGAAATTGCAACGTCAATTGATCAGAAGAAACATGTTCTAGGGATATTTATTGATTTAAAAAAGGCTTTTGATACAGTTAATCATAAAATGTTACTTGAAAAGGTAGAGAGGTATGGGATTAGGGGTGTAGTGTTGAGCTGGTTGACAAGCTATCTACAACAGAGGAGACAGTTTGTGAAATTTGGAGAATGTTCATCTACATGGTTGCACATTGTTTGTGGAGTACCACAGCGGTCTGTGTTGGGTCCAAAATTATTTTTATTATATATTAATGATTTGAGTAATGTAACAAATACACTGACATTTGTTTTGTTTGCCGATGATACCACTATTTTCTGTGCAGGAGATAATATTAGCGAGTTAGAAAGAATGGTCCAAATTGAAATGTGCGTCATTAAAGAGTGGTTTATTGAAAATAAGCTTACATTAAATATAGCAAAAACAAAATGTATGTTGTTTGGTATGGCTAATAAAACTGAGGTTAAGCTGCAAATAGATGGATGTGAAATTGAGCAAGTAACAGAGCATAAGTTCCTTGGAATAGTAATTGATAATAAATTAAGTTGGAAACCACAAATTAAACATGTATATAATAAGGTTGCGAGAAGCATCTACATTATGAATAAAGCTCGGCAGTACTTGGATTATAAATCACTCCATGTCCTTTATTATTCATTGATTTATCCCTATCTTATTTACTGTGTAGAGGTATGGGGTAACACTTATAACACATCTATTGTACCCTTGTCTATCATACAGAAAAGAGCCCTGAGAGTCGTTCACAATGTTAGATTTAGAGACCACACTAATCCGTTATTTATATATTCTAAAATACTAAAATTTAAAGATTTAATTCAGCTATATACAGCGACATTCATGTTTAAAGTGCATAGGAAATTATTACCACACACATAATTAATGCTATTTATAAAACCAGATAACCTATATAATTTCAGATACAAACTTAACTTTAGGCATACATATTTTAGAACAACAATAAAGTCATTTTGTATTTCTGTTACGGGTGTAAGAGTTTGGAATAAGCTAAGTGAGGATCTAAAGCAAAGTCCCTCATTGCATAACTTTAAAGAGAAGTATAAAAAAATAATACTAATCAATTACATGGAGGAGGAGGAAAAGTTGTAAGGGTGTTGCATTTGATTGTAATTGTCTATTGTTGGTGAACTGGGAGCTGTGAACATGGCGGGGGGGGGGGGGGGGGGGGTGTTGGAACATGAGAAATTGTAAATTTGGTTTGTGTGATTGAGGATAAAACATGTTATAGGAAAATGGCAATGACACTCAGTGTAGGGAAAATATATATATTTGTTTTTTGTTTTGTCTTTCTTGAAATTTGATTTGGGGGGGATTATATAAGCTACCAGAGCTTCGTTCCCTTCCCATTGAACATGTTCTACATGTGTATATATATATATATATATATATATATATATATATATATATATATATATATATATATATATATATATATATATATATATGTATGTATATATGTATGTATATATATATATATATATACATATATATATGTATGTATATATGTATGTGTGTATGTGTATATATGCATATACATACGTGTGGGTTTCTTTTTGGATACTTTTTGAATGCTTTGGGTTGTCTATTGATTTGCATGCATGTTCAATAAAGAAAGAAAGAAAGAAAGAAAGAATGTTAAAGCTCTAGCTTAAAGTTTAAAAATGTATCTATTGTTGCGTTAAGACACTCACGACCTGGATGCTTTTGGGCTAGCCATTACCGTCAGCACTAAACACTACGGGTGTTTCTCAATGCCAAGGAACCTTGCCTTAATGTCTTGGCCCCGCCCCAGTTGCCTAGGAGATACATCATCGGGAGCTGCCAAGACGTGTTCCAATGTTCATGTTTTACCGAGGCGTGTGTTCTCCGTTTGTTAGCTGTTTAGCTAGCTGTGCGAGGATACACGGGAGGTGTCTTGTAGCCTAGCCTTGGCCAAAAATTACCCACAATACAACGCGGTATTTTCAAAAGGACGGCGGATCAGAAGCCGGCAGCTACTTCGGGGACAGTTTTCAAGTTTAAAAGTAAATCATTTAATTTAAAATGTTTTTTTTTTTAGATCCAAAGAAGTTATCTGTGGTTGGTTAGTTTGCTTAGTAGTTACAGCTTCGGTGGCTAGTGGGTAGTAACTCACTTATATTTTTAATTTAACAAACATATACACAATTTAAAAAGTAAAAGACTCGTTCTATATTTATATTGAAACTAATACTTATAATATATAACATTAGTTCCCGTGTCACGCGACGTTACGTGACCGCCGTGGAACCCGCGATCATGTGATGCAAGTCTGTTCCATTTAACCGTTTTAAGCAAAGCGCCTGGCCTTGCAAGACATTGCCTTGCAAGGCCAGGTGCCTTGGCATTGAGAAACATCCTACTTCTCTCGACAGAGGCCATTCAGGAATCCATAGACGAGAAGGTGATTATGGGTAGCTCTTACACTAAAACACCAAAATACTACCCAAAAATATTAGTTATTGTTTATAAAACATTGATAATTTGATTTTGCTTAGACATAACTAAACAAGTACACCTGTGCATTTTCCTGCAAATTTAAAAATCTCATGAATAGTCCCTATTTGACAAATTGGAATGCTGCATGATGTGATTTGTGTGTTTTAATGAGTCATGCAGTCAGGCTACTTGTTGCAGTTGCTTAAATAACCAGAAGAATAAACATCAATTACTGGATAAAAATAGCAGAAAAATGTTGCAGAGAAAATGACCCTATCATGTCTGGATCCTGTCCCACTTCCTTCAGCTGACACCTATTATATAAACACATAAACTAGCTAATCAATTAAAACCCACACATAATGTAAAGATGCTTTTCATGTCACCCCCACCCTCGACTCGCTTCCCAAGATAAATTGGCTCTGACCTCAGCATGACCCCAGAGGATGTTCATGAGACCATTAAATTTCCAGCAAAGAGGGTGTGTGTGTGTGTGTGTGTGTGTGTGTGTGTGTGTGTGTGTGTGTGTGTGTGTGTGTGTGTGTGTGTGTGTGTGTGTGTGTGTGTGTGTGACTACAGCCATCCAATGAGATAAGGGGAGGAGGAGCAGAGGAAGAGAACCAAACAAAGGGAGAGTAAGAATCAGTTGTGCAGACATTAATAATCACAAATTACCATTTGGCTCCTTATTATCTCTTCTGCTCATAATAAACTGCTTTAATTAACCATTATTGTTATTTTATAGGCGCAATTGTCTTCAAATGATTGGTGAAATATGTATGTTGATTAGACATTTTTTCTGCTGAAAGTTGTATTTATTTTCAACATTTACCTTTTAGAAATTCAACATTTGGATGTTTTTTTTTTTTTATAAAATGGTCACTAAAACTAAAATGTTGAAAGAGAATGATTTTCTCTAAGAAGATCCAAGGATGTAGGTCATCTTTAACTCATCTTTCAATCGCTCAAGGCTGCAGAAACAGTCTACTGTCTTTGTGCATTTACCTGTATTACTTTTTTCTATTCCCTAAGTGTGTGTGCTGCTTTAATGAGTAAAATTCCCCACTGTTGCATCAATAAAGTCTATTCTCTTCTATTTTTTTTTCTCGTGGCCTGTCTGGCTGTGAAGCAAACAGAATTAATGTCTGAATGCTGGTGACAAGATTTACTCTCAGGTGGAGCATCAAAGTGTCTGCTTTTAATGTCACGCCTGATATTTAAAACTTTATTGTCGTTGTTTTTGAATGCTTTTTAATTCTGACCAGACACGGAGACAAAGTTGAAAGAGAAAGGAAGAGACAAAATGTGTGTGGGGGTGGGGGTGGGGTGGGGAGGTTCCACAAAAATAAACAATAATGAACAAGAGTCTGCTTCTAGACCTGCAGAAAGAGAAGAAAAAAAAACAAACAAAAAAACAAACAAAAACAATGGGACACAACAACAATACAACAAGATCCAGTTATCACTGCGTCAACTTGATGAAGAAATATACAATCAACATTGTTTAACTGAACAATCACACAATAATAAATCACAGTGCATTTAGTGCCCACCATAGCTTTAAGACATGTGTTGAACGTGCCCAAATCCATACTTATGAGAGCACCATGTGAGCACCTGTGTGTGTACATGCGCTTGTATATGTAAGGTTTCTCTATAGGAGCGTCCAATAGAGAGTGTGGGGGGCCACAGATCTGCCCCCTAAAGATGTGCAGGAGACGGAGGTAGCTCCAAGTCCCAGAGGTCCAGGAGCTGCCCCAGAGCACAGGAACTCCAGGGAGACTGCGACCAGAAAAGCCCTCGCCCCCCTCAAGAGGCGCAGAGGATCGCCCCGGGGGGCCACAACCAGCAGCCGACAGAGTCCCGGGAGATATCGGCGGCAAGCCCACAGGCCTGCCCGCAGCCTCCCACCCCCTAGCTGGTCGAGCCCCAGATCCAATGACCCAGGACCCAGGGGCGACCACCCCCGCCGGGGACCCAGCAGAGCCAAGGGACCCAGACCCCACCAGGCTGCCACCGGGATTGGTCAGGCAGACGCCAAAAATATCAAACTCCCTGACACCGGAGCCACGACCCAGGCAGACCAAGGCACCGCACTCCACACCAGGTGTGGCAGGGACAGGGGGGATGAAGATCTATATCATCAAAAGAAGTCCCAGGAGAAGGGAGGAGTCAAAGGCCCCACCTGACATATACAGTCATACACAAACACAGTCACACACTCCCTCCCTCATGCTCACACATACACATACAACCAAAGACTTAGAAAAATGCATGCCAGACACCCACTCATGCTCTCCATACACACCCTATTCACTCTGGTCCTGGTACTGCTGCACACTGGGTACAACCATTACCGGTTCCCAGAGTTTGACCCTTTCTGCTGGGGTGCTGATGAGCAGGCTCCCCCACCCAACGCTGAGCACAGCAACCCACCACCCCAGACCCCAACCGGACGGCCGGATCTCCCCCCTAGCCTCCACCCCCGGGAAGCCAAGCGACAACAGAGGTGTGCTAAAACCCCTAGTCTCCCTCTGCCTGCTCCAATATGGTGTTAGTGAGTGTTGAGGTGTATTCCATGACTGTGGTGAGCGGGCAGTCTGGCCTATGCCAGCTGATGCCACCACAGCACCCCACTTGCACCCACAGCCCTCAGAATCTAAGTGCAGTTTAAAATTGGAAGTGGGCACCGGAACTCGGGATGAGGCTGAGATATCCCCCTGCCAAATGCTGTTGAATGTGCTCACTCCCATGGCGCTAAGTGTGTGTTTGCGTGGAATGTTGTTGGTGGAAGTGTTTAAGGTGCAAATAAAATTGGGGGGCAGGTTGCTACAGGAATGCGGAAATGGGGTCCACACCCGCACTCCCTGACTTGTCCACCCCCCAAGGTCCTATGTGCATGTTTGTGTGATGATGTGAGGGAGCAGGAGGAGAGAAATGTGTGGGGATGGGAAGGAATGGCTGGTTGGGCTTAGCCCTCCAGGGAGCCAGCTCCCCCACTGGCCCCAATAGGCACCTCTGTTGTCAAAATTCCACCCAGAGCATTGAGACCCCAGCCCATCCTGCCAGGGCCCAAAGCAGCAGCATCACAGAGCCTCACGGAGTCCGAGGGCACCAACCCAGCCCCACCCCAGCAGAATATCTATGCCCATCCCTGCATTTGCACAACTTCCGGATTATGAAAGACATAGGGCATCCAGGTGAGGTTGGGTCCTCCCCCTCCTGGACTTCCCCCTCCCCTGTGATGGGACAGCAGATGAGCCAAGGTCTACCTGAGGCCCCTGAACCCGAGTCAAGTATTGCTGCATGTTCCTGCCTTCTACCCGGCAGCATATATGTCAGGACCCGACCCCCAGATCCCCCCACGGGGCTGGCCACCCCAACACCCCGAGACCCCAAGCCCCCACCCAGACCCGCCCAGGGGCAATGCAGCTGCCAGGCAGTGACCCATGGCCACTGCCAAGACCTCCAAGGGGCCCCACTCACAACCGCCAATTGTCCACCCCCCGAGGCAACCCAAGCACCTCCAGAGGGGGGCAACGGCCCCCCAGTCCCAGACACCCCCAATGAAACCACCTCCAGGGAATGTCCAGATACTCCAAACTCAGACCCTCCACCCCCTCACCCACATCATCCCGCAGGACAATACCAATGGTCCCCCGTCATTGCTATATGATGGAACCGATCAAAGGAGCCCAGAGAGATTGATTTGAAGTGGAGGCAGAGGCTATACCAAGTGTACAAAACATTTCTATACTGGTTGATGCAAAGAGTATCTCTATTTTTCCATTTCAAGAGGATAGTTTTCTTAGCGATGCATATGGCAGTCGGAAAGACGTGAGCCAAAGATGTTTCAGTCAGGAAATCGTCCAGGTTTCCCAGTAAACAAAGAGAGGGGGCAGTTGGGTAATGACATTTCAGACACTTTGACAGGTCTTCACATACTCTACCCCAAAATTCCTGGACAGGTGGACAGGACCACAGTGCATGAATGTAATTGTCAGGAACGTTGTTTGAAAAGTGTGTACAGGTGTCAGACGACACAAACCCCATCTTGAACATCCGATGACTTGTATAGTTTACTCTGTGTAGAATTTTGTACCGAATTAATTGTAAATTGGGGTGTCCGATCATTTTAAAAGTTTTTAAACAAGTTTGGGACCAGAAGTTCTGGTCAAAGCTGGCTGATAGATCCACCTCCCATTTTTCAAAAGAGATTGCTATTCTATCGTCTATTTTGGACAGTGTCTTATATACTTTAGACAGTAGTTTTGGGGGTTTGAGTTTATAGAAGTCTAATACCCTTGGTGGTGTTTGTAATTCTATTTTATTGAGCTTAAATTTTTGTTTGACTACAGATTTAATTTGGTGATATTCTAAAAAGCTATTCTTCTCTATTCCAAATCGGGAGACTATTCTATTAAATGGGATGAAAACCAATCCTTCATATATGTGTTCCAGGTATAGGATTCATTTATTTTTCCAGTCCGGAAGGTTCATCATTTTATTATTTTGCAAACTATCAGGATTATTCCAGATAGGTGTGCGTCTGCATGGTACTAGTGAAGACTCTGTCATTTTTACATACCCCACCATGCTGTCAGAGAGGTGCTGACACTAATACTTTTGAAGCCTTCATGTTTTCTTATGCTTGAGCTAATAAATGATAAGTCTGAAAGCTCTATCATATTGCAAAGTGTCTGTTCTATATCTAACCAGGACACATCTAATGGGATATCTTGCAACCATCTTGGTATATATTGCAGCCTATTGGCTAAGAAATAATAATAAAAGTTGGGTAGATCCAGTCCTCCTTTTTCTTTGGTCTTCTGAAGTGTTTTTAAGCTAATTCGTGGAGGTTTATCCTGCCAAAGGAATTTGGTAATTGAGGAGTCCAGAGATCTAAACCAGTCAGCTGGTCGTTTGTTTGGGATCATTGAAAATAAGTAATTTATTCTGGGTAAGACCATCATTTTTATTGTAGCAACTCTCCCCATGAGTGATATCGGTAAGGATTTCCATCTTGCAAGATCATCTTCCACTCTCTTTAAAAGTGGGATGTAGTTTAGTTTGGTTAGATCTGCCAACTTGGGAGAGACATTAATTCCCAGGTATGTGATATTCCCTGACTCCAATTGTGTATTAAGTAAACTGACAAAAGAGAAATTAATTGGTAGAACTGTGGATTTTAACCATTTTATAGAGTAATCTGAAACTTTTGAAAAAGAGTTTATCAGTTCTATTGAAAGGGAGAGAGAGGATTGAGAATTCTGGAGAAAGAGTAAAACATCATCTGCATAAAGACTGATTTTATGTTCTATTTTCTTACACTTTATCCTTTTAATACCTGTTTTTTTTTTTTTGCCTAATTGCTGCTGCTAGTGGTTTGATAAAGATAGCAAACAGTGAGGGGGAGAGTGGGCATCCCTGCCTGGTCCCCCTCTGAAGACAGAAGCTAGCTGATATTTGGTCGATTGTCCTGACACGTGCTGTTGGTGAATTGTATAATGTTTGTAGCCAGTTTATGAAGAAGCTCCCAAAACCAAATGTATGTAAATTTGCAAATAAGAACTTCCAGTTAACTTTATCAAAAGCATTTTCTGCATCTAGAGATAATATACTTGTTTCTATGTTTCTACTGTAAGAGAAATATATCAAATTAAGTAATCTACGTGAGTTTGTGGATGACTGTCTACCCTTGATGAAACCAGTTTGGTCAGGGTGTATTATGAAGGGGGTTACCTTCTCTAATCTTTTTGCCAGGGCTTTACAAATTATTTTGAGATCAACATTAATAAGAGAAATTGGGCGATAGCTGGTTGGAAATACAGGGTCTTTCCCTGGTTTTAACAAGAGACGAATATTGGCTGAGTTCATGTTTGGCTGTAATCTGCCGCTCTCTTCGATTTCCCTTACCATTCTGAAAAACATTAGAGTCAGAATGATCCAGAATTCTTTGTATAACTCTGCTTGAAACACATCTGGACCTGGAGCTTTCCTATTAGTCATGGATTTAAGGGCTTCCTTGGGCTCGGCTGACATTAGTGGCGAGTCCAGGACTGTAACTTGGCTGTCTGATAATTTAGGAAGTGTTATCCTGTCAAGGAACTCATTGATCTCGTTATCTGATGGGTTTATCTGTGGTGAGTACAAATTTTGGTAAAAGTCTCTGAAGGTGTTGTTTATGCTTTGAGGGTCATAAACTATATTCCCTGTTGAGTCTTTAACAGCAGATATGGTAGTTTTCTCTTTATTTATTTTTAATTGGCTAGCTAAAAATTTACCTGATTTATTACTATGCTCAAAGTTTTCTATTCGTAGTCTTTGTGCAAAAAATGGGTCTTTTGTCAATAATTCCGTGAAGTTCTAATTTAGCTTTACATAATTTGCTCAATAACTCTTCTTCTGTTTATACCTCTAAAGACTTAATGTTTTCCTCTAACTCCTGTTTATGTTTGTTTTCAGTTTTTTTTTCTTATGTGATGAGAAAGAGATTATTTTACCTCTCATCACTGCCTTTCCTGTCTCCCAGAGAATAGATGCTGATGTTCCAGGCAGGTCATTTTGTTCTAAATATAAAGCCCACTCCTTTTTAAAAAATTCTATAAAACCTTCATCTTTAAGCATTGATGTATTAAACCTCCAGTTTTTGCTTGGTGGGATTGTCTTCTTGTTTGCCAGAGTTAAAGAAACTGGAGCATGGTCGCTGACAACTATGGGGTGTATCTCAGTGTCTGAAATGTCAGCCAACAATGAGCTGCTGACTAAAAAATAATCCAAATGTGAATGAGAGTGATGAACATGTGAAAAAAAAGTATACTCTCTACGGTTAGGATGAAGAGATCACCATCCATCACAAAGCCCATAATCACTCATGTACTGTTTAACTATGTTAGTGGATTCCCAGTTGCCCTGAGTCCCAGCTGTACTGAGCCTGTCTGTTAAAGTGTCCATCCAAAAATTAAAATCGCCTCCAAGTATAAGTGGACAGTCCAAGTGTTCGGAGAGTACAGAGAAAAAATTATGACAGAATGAAGGCTCATCAATATTTAGACAATATATGCTGACAATACATACGCTTTGATTCTGTACAGATATTTTTAACATTATAAATCTACCCTCTGGATCAGAAACTGTGTCCAATACTGTGAAATTGATGCTTTTGTGTATTAAAATAGCTACACCTCTTTGCCTAGAGTTATAGCAGGCAGAGAACATGCTGGGAAACTCAGGTGTTTTAAGTTCATCTGCAGATGTCTTGTAATATTATTATGTCTGCTTGCACTCTCTTTAGCTGATCAAAAATCTTTAATCTTTTCTCTCTGGAGCCAGCTCCATTTACGTTCCATGAGACAAACCCTAGTGCACCCATAGATGTGTGTGAGAGTAGCTAAAATATGACGCCTTCATGTGAATGAGATGGAATAAGTAACTAAATGTATAAAATAGAATGTTAATAATTAACAGAAAAGTAAATAATAATAATAATAATAATAAAGATCCAACAGTGTTTGTGGTTGTATTATTTGACACATAAATTATGTGGTTTTAATGTGTTTGTGTGTGTGTGTGTGTGTGTGTGTGTGTGTGTGTGTGTGTGTGTGTGTTTGTGTGTGTGTGTGTGTGCGCTGAGTCTGACGCAGTGTTGGAAAATTGTGTGGTTGTGCCATACAGATGTAAAGGTATAGAAGCAGGTAAAGAGAGGAAAGGAAATAATTATACAGGATAAAGATGAAGAAAGAACTAAAAAGAAAAGATCATAGGGGTGTGAGGTGGTGGTGCACAGGTGATATCATCTAGAATACGGATTTAGCAGCTGTTTAATCCTGACTTGCTCAAACCCAGTGAATCCTGATAAGAATAATAAATGTCTGACCAGATGTTGGGCTAATACAGCCAGTCAGTCACTCCTCGCTCCTTGTAAAGTTTATTGTCCACATTAAGCTTATCCACCGAGATGACAGCCCTCTTCCCATCGTGGATAAACTTTTTGTGCAGCGTTAAGGACTCTGCGCCGATCCAGAATTACCTTAAGGAACTGGTCATTTACGCTGAAGTCTTTTCCTTTGAGCTTTCTTCCGTGACTTTCAACAAGATCCTTCTGCTTAAAATGTTCAAATGTAGCCACGATGGGACGAGGTGTTCTGCTGTCCACTCTTTTAGCTCCAAGGCGATGTACCCGGTGAACGGTGATGTTTTTTACCGTTTCCTCGGGTATCTTCATTTGAGTCCGGAGAAAGTTTTTTATTGTTTGCTCGCAGTTCTCTGCCCCACCAGTCTGCTCTGGCGGGACTGTGAACACCAAATTATCCCTCATGCTACGGGCCTGAAGGTCCAAAACTGTCTCCTTCAGAAGCTTGTTGTCCGGGTGATCCGCGTCATTCCCTCTTCCAGGGAAGAAACGGACTCCCGCAGAGACGCATTCTCAGCAGCGAGCCGCTCAACCTTCTCTTGGCTGAACTCCAAAGATGTTCGGAGGTTCTGAAACTCCTGGTGTAGAACCTCAAGCAGATGAAGTCGCCCCTCAAATCCCAGAAGCCATTTATCTATAGAATCTAATAATTCTAATATGTCCTTCCGGGGAGATGAGGCCTCAGACGAGTCCTGAAGACGGCTCCTCTTGGTCCCAGGTGTTTCGGTCTAAGCTGCTGATTTTTTCGGACCCATGACGAAAAACTCAAAAACTCCGTCAATATACTTTTGTAAACTTTCTAAATTTTCTCCACTTCTATTCTATTCTATTCTATTCTATTCTATTCTAACCTCACGAGAAACGTTTATGATACTTTCAGCCAAGTGTGTATTTGTACTGTACCGGTTCACACTTAGGAGCTAATCTAAACCAAGTCATTAGATGATCTCAACAAACCTGCTGGAAATGTAACAAAAATAATTTTACAGTTTAGATTTAAACTTGCAGCAGGTGCAGAAACACTGCCATTACATTTAATGATTATATCTGACTAACAGGTCACTCTGAGTGTTTCAGGCTGAACATGAAAACAGTCTCCTACACCGATCTCCTGCATTACCTTCTGATAGAAGACGGTGAAACTCTAGGATTAGAAAAGTCTGACACATCTACGTGACACTGTCACTTAAAAGGATTTTCCATCCCTACGTGAAATGTTGTTGTTGATGTTGGTTAGCGTCCAGGAAACAGCAGAGAACGTATCTGCTAGTAGAAGCTAATCATTAGCATTAGCATTAACAACATCACACACAGCAGAACTCTACCAGACTTGTGTTATTTGTCAAAATAAAACATAAATGTTGCAAAGCAAACTGAGTCAGTGTTAGAGTTGTTAGCCAATCAGAAAAGAGATGTCCAAATATCAGGAAGTAAGACTCCACATCCAGTCGTGTGAAGCTCAGCCCTGATGTGGCTCACTGCTAGTTCCTAGAAAAGATGCACCGGTGCTTTTTTGTCCCCCAAGAACAACTTACAAGGCATTCCTTCCTATTAGAGACTACTGCAGATGATCAAATGAGTTTAAATTGCCTTTAAATGAACAATTAAATGCTCATCTCTGCAAGTTATTAGGTTACCGTTTCTTTTCCAAAACCAAACTTGAGTCAGCAAAAATGATCATTTGGTCCAAATGTTGTCCTGGATGAATGTGACGGTGATGGTTTTGTTGTGTATTTTTTGGGCCTTTTTACTGTGATGTTGGCCGGACCGGACGTGGTTGAGCGACGAGATCTAGTTGCCTTTTCTTTAGAGCAGTGGTTCCCAAACTTATTTAGCCGCGCACCCCCTTCTATGTCCCGACCATATATATATATATATATATATATATATATATATATATATATATATATATATATATATATATATATATATATATATATGTGTGTGTGTATATATATATATATATATATATATATATATATCAGATGTCAAGCTAAACAGAAAGGGTTAAAAAAAATTCCCCATCGCTTTCATTTTTTAAATAGTAATTAATAAGCATTCGATACCATTACAATTTCCTTTGATTTCATTTTGAATAAATATTTAGAGTGCCCAGGTAGCACATAAAGAATGCAATTTAACGGTTTTCTTAAAGTAGGAACGTTTAAGCTGTGCGGCCAGAGCGCTCTCCTTCCCTCTGCTCTGCGTAAACCTGAACGGATCACCTACTTGTGCGTAATCAAATGTCAATAGGGGACAAGATATAGCCATGATGTTCACTTTTGCCTCTGACCGACTTATTGCTGTTTTATGGTGTGGCTGAATCTGCGATCCGCTGCCACGCTGACTGGAATAACAAATGCTGCAGTGGACTTGTGGTCAGGTTCGGAGTCACTGGCTGGAGCGGACCCGACTCATCCCAGAAGCTAATATCTTAATTTGACCTTGAATGAAAAATAACCTCTTTAAAAGTTTTTATCACGGTGGAGGCAGCGTTCATTTCTACCTTCAGTCTGACAGCGGGCCAGAGTTAAAGCAGCGTGTGCGCTTATTGAATCTGTGTGTGTGTGCGCGCGCGGCACAGCCGCTCAAGTCACCGCGTCTCGCGCTATTTAAACCAATGTTGTAAAATTCCTTCTGCCCAGCCCAGATGTGCTCACTTGTGCACCCGCGAGCCGTGGTTCAGCCGGAACGCGTCTGACCTCTGACAGACGCACTCTGAACTTCAGATCTTCAGCGCGCTGCCAAAAGCCTGAATGGGAATCATTTCTTGTTATTTAGTTACATCCACAATGTTCTGTGTGTGAGGTTTATAATGTCAGAAAACCTGCATGAGACAGGTGTTAATTACAATCTGCCAGAATGACTCACCACCTTCAGATTCCTCCAACACCGTTAAAAATGATCAAATACGGAACATATCAGCGTGCGCAGGCCAGAGTGCTGAAGCTCGGCGCATTGTTATTATGAAGCTAGGGCACATGCGGAGGACACGCGCGCGCGACGGAACATATCGGCGTGCGCAGGCCAGCTGAAGCTCGGCGCATTGTTATTATGAAGCTAGGGCACATGTGGAGGACACGCGCGCGCACGCAAAAATATCCTTGTTTTCTATTACATTTATTGGGCCCACTTACTTTTTCTTTGGCCCACCCACAAATGAGTTTCTACGCTAATGGTGACATATGACAGACTTCTCTGAGCTCCACAGCCATTACACTTTTCACCTCGCGCACCCCCTAGCGGCAGCTCGCGCACCCCCAGGGATGCGCGCACCACACTTTGGGAATCCCTGCTTGAGAATCATTCAGCTCAACCTTAAAAAGCTTGAACATTTCTCCACCAGTGACGAGAGACAAATGAAGAGATGAAAAATTCACCCTGAGATTCACTCGAGTTCCTTTTAGTCAGAAAAATGCTGCTTCTGTGTGACTTATTTCCAACCTCATCACTGAGTTGTGCCCAGAGACGAGTGGACCTTCTGCTTACTGGCTGCTGGTGGGATTGACACTGACAGAAGAACCGTAATGTGACACGCAGAGTAATGTGTGTTAACCATGCAAGGTCACCAAATAGACTTAAATGAGCATCAGCTGCACCCAATATGCTTTACCGCCGTGCCGGCTTCATTTTTGTAAAGAAATGATTCCAATTCGCAGGTTTAAATCAGCAAATCCATCATTCTCACGCCGACAACCAATTTACTTCCTGTGACATCAACAAAAAGCACAAATGGCATGCCCTGTAGTACCTTGCATATAATAGTTGCTAACAATTTAAGCTACCACACAGCACCCACCAACACCAAATCACACCTTGTCACGACGGTGCATCTCACCAATTAGTGTCATGCCATCAGCGGCGCAGAGATCAAGTGTACCATCGTTAGCCCGGATTAGCCAACAGACAGTGAGAGGACGATGCCACGGCAGGAATTGACACACATGCTGCAAACTAAATGCAGACTATTATTTTCACTTCACTGCACTCAGATATGTGCAGTTGGCTGTGTAGCCCCAGATCCCTCTGCTGGATTACTTCTAGTGTTTCCACCCTCCCCAGAGTGGACTTGTGTCGTTCTGGAGCGTCCCCTCAAACCAAAACACACTCTGCACAAAAGTTTTCCACGTCCACGTAATCCACAGTGATGTCTGGCTTATTTGTTTCCTTATTCTAATAACCTTGTACATAAATATTCACAAGCAGCGTGTGTTTTGTGCATTCTCACCTCCTGAGCCTCAGAGGAAATTAGCATTTGAATTTGTAATCATGTCCCCTTTTTAAGTCGAATCGCACGCAGCGGCTGAAACGAGGAGACAATTAACCTGAACGGCTAAGTGGCCGAGAGCTTGTGGCAAAAATAGCGCAGAGGAAAATAAAGTCAAGCTTCACGAGCAATCCTAATCACGTTGGCTAGGATTAGACTTCATTTTCGGTGAAACACTTTCGGTAACGTGATCTCGTTTCTGCACAGAGAGAGCGCAGCTCCGGATACCAGTCTGGATGTTTGTGGATGTGCTTTTACATCATCAGACTCAGTCAGAAAACAGATCACACTCGTCATTTCTCTTTAGTCTGGTCAGTTTTTAAACGTATCAAGAAACACAATCAACATCCTAACAGGATGAGGACTGAACAAGACTTTAGGTTTTAAAATGGTCTCAGGTTCTGGACAACGTGAGCATGAAACATATTAACGAAGACATGTTTGTTTTAAAGGTGTAGTAGAAACAGCTTTTTTGGGTCTTTGCTTAAAAAGAAATGAATGTTGGGGCTCAAAATGGCCCAGGAGCCCTGAGAAGTGACCAAATACCAACCCATAATAAAGCTCTACAACCAAAAGATTATTTTGACCCCACCCATTTGGCCACAACATTTAAGGTGTTGAACTCTCGATGAATCAATACATTCGCTGTGGTCTTTGGTAGGAAGGAATGCCTTGCAAGACGAACTCAGTGGAAAAAAAAGCCCAGAAGCGCCTGGATCAGCACAGACTCGTCTGCTGCAGCAGACGACCAGATTTGGACTCTTGTTTCCTGATATTTTGACATCTCGCCTCGGATTGGATAACACGACTCTACCACTGACTCAGTTTGCTCTGCAACGTTGATGTTTTATCTCTACCAATAACACAAGCCTGGAGGAGTTCTGCTCTGTGGTGGAGTTGCTAATGCTAACAGTTAGCTTCTACTAGCCAAGACGTTCTCTGCTGTTTCCTGGACGCTAAACCAACAGCAGCCTTTCCCGTTGTGAGACAGATGGGTGAGACCATGAATGTTAGTGACAGGGTGACGTAGATCTGTCAGGATTTTCTAATCCTAGAGTTTCACCGTCTGTTTAATATCAGAAGCTAATACAGGAGATAGGTGTTGGAGACTATTTTCATGTTCAGTCTACATGTGAAACTCGGGGTGACTCGTTCAGAAATAATAATTAAAAATGGGTTTTTCGGTGAACCAGACCTTTAAAGATGGAACATGTCAGCTTGAATGTGCAGCAAGCATGAATCTGCGGTCTCCAGGTCTGCAGCCTGTGGATTTAAATGGGGAGTCTTATTTCCTGGTTGAAGGATTTGCTCATAAAAATAACCAATTATTCATTTACAAAATGAAACTTTTACTCTGGAAGGTGTAAAACAGCCGGGTGCAGGTTCTGTATAATATTCTATCCATGTAGGATGGATTTCCTATTATTTAGCTTGTTTGCAGAAGCCATGATGTAGAAATACTTGCAAAAATGTCAGAATTGTGTTTATTCGTCTGTAAGAAATGTTTCTGCATGTTTCTTCTGGGCTGAACATGCCTGCAAGGTGTGGTGCGTTATTTTGAAAGGCTAAAACATTTAATGCATCAATCATGGTAAAAAGTATGCTTATTCTTGAGTGTAACGAACTTGGTTAATACGATTCTCTCCCTACATAATTAATATGTTTAGCTCCGCCTAAAATAATGTGAGATAGTTTCTGTTTTTAATTCATGAAGATGGTTTTACTTACAGGTTTACTGACCCAGAAATCCAGAAAGTAACCAGCCTAGTGTGCTGCGCTGCATAAGCAGACTCTATGATGGAGTTTTTGGTCCAAACTTCACCTACTTTTTGTTTAGTTGTATTTTCTTACCTTGCAAAAAGCCCAAAGCTTGATGCTTGTTAACAAGCGAATGGGTGGCATCAGGGCACAGGAAGTTAGCATTCACCAGCTGGATTATTCAGGCTCTGAAAAAGATCCCAATCTTGTTTCTGTTTGAAATGTGTGCGCTTGTGTGCGCTGGGGCATTGTGTGCACTGAATATCCCCGTCTTTGTAGCATCTTTTCTTACCTGTAGTAAATCAGAGCATTCTCTCCTCTGTTCACAAGCCCACGAACACTTCAGAATAAAAGGTTCAAAGTCAAATTGAAAACAAGCTGCTGTGGCTCACCCATGTTTTTTATTATGGCACGAAAACCACAAACAGGTAGTTAAGAGCTGCAGCTCTGATAAGAATGTGAGAAAAAGCAATTTTCAAAATGCAATATCTGACTAATCAACAACTCTCTTTTCCAGCCCATCTAATAAACAAATTGTGCCTAATGAACCCTGCAAAATCAATTACCTAGGTAATATTTTACATGCAAGGGAAACCAAACACTGAATGCACGATGCATACACAAACAGACATTACTCACTGCAGATTATTGCTGCTCCATTTACATCGCGTCAGAACCTGAAACTGCAAACCGACTGGTGAATATTTCTCGATCATGTTCATGTCATTAAAATGTAACTAGGCCAAATGGAGAATCTGCATCCTTCTGGCCTCTATAGGACAAACCGCAACAGCAAACACCATCAGCTGCTTCATTTTTCAGCCCAAAGTGGACAAACAACTAGCATCTAAGATGGGATAAAACAGCTGCTGCACATAATATCCCAGCATAACGCGCTGAGGTGACGCTTGAATGATGGATGGCGCTTCTCTGCTCTGCTGATAACACTCTTAAACGGCTGCTCAGTGATGACATTTTTCCAAAAAATAGTGTGAGGTGCATGCCTTAGATAGCATTCTTAATGCATTGTGGAGCCGTGATGCAGTTTCTGTGGAGACGACGCAAAGTGTGATCTCGTCTTGGAGCTTCGATTACACATCAATCCACATTTTATCAAAGTTCTGGTGGGAAGCTGTTTCCTGGGTAAACAGGGTTTTGTAATATGTCAAACTAATAATAGAAAGAGTCGCAAACCCGCCGTGGATCCGATTCTTCCTGTTCCATATTTACGATAAAGAGCAGCGTGATTAGCAGTGAATCGTGCTCAGAAAGTAAACAGTTGTTTAACTTTACTTTAAAAAAATGAGGTGATTCACAGCCTCCTGCAAAGGAACATCAATCAGACTCAATCAGATTTTATTTATAAAGCTCTTTTCAAACAAAGTGCTTTACAAAATGACCCCAAATTCCCAAAACAGTTTAAAAATATTAACAGACACACACACACACACACACACACACCAGTAAAAATTCACATTCGGCTGAGTCCAGATGACCCAAGTATGGTAACGCAAGGAAACACCATCAGAGGAGCCGTCTGCCCCGGCAGCATCAGGTCTTCCACACTAAGTCAGGGCGCTCAGAGGAGGGGGAGCATAGACCCCCACCCCCACTTAAACACTACCTGTAGAGCACCCAGGAAGCTACAGTCGCCCACCGCCCCCGGGGCAGAGGGCCCCCACAGAGTAACACTCGATTAAAATGAGTAAAAATATGAAAATAAAAGAGCTAATATAAATGACTAAAGTAAGAAAATAAGTAATAAAGAAAATCATATAGACAGTAAAATAATTAAATAATGAAACTGTGCTAAAACATAATCGTATAAAACATGCCAAGGAAGTAATGGAATATAATAATGTAAAAGGAGTAATAAAAGTATAATAAATAATTAGATAAAAGCTAACCTAAATAGACGGGTCTTGAGCCTGGACTTAAAAACATGAACGTTCTCTGCGGCCCCGAGGTCCTCCGGCAGCTCGTTCCAGAGGCGAGGGCCGTAACACTGGAAGGACAACTCGCCGTGAGAATGAGTCCTGACTTCAGGGATGACCAGGAGACGGCTGCCAGAGGAGCGCCGAGGCCGTGAGGGTTCATGTGGTAAAAGCAGTTCTGAGAGATAAGAAGGCCCAAGCCCGATCCTGAAACATATAGGGAGCCAATGCAATGATTCTAAAACCGGTACAACAT
Source organism: Nothobranchius furzeri (assembly GCF_043380555.1). Classification (NCBI taxonomy): domain Eukaryota; kingdom Metazoa; phylum Chordata; class Actinopteri; order Cyprinodontiformes; family Nothobranchiidae; genus Nothobranchius; species Nothobranchius furzeri. The sequence continues at coordinate 71,495,188 of NC_091749.1, forward strand.
AGTGGGGAAATTTTATTCTTTTAGCACTGAGACACAAATCTAAATCTGGCATCATGAATTATTAAAGCCCCACGCTTTATGGAGCTTTCTTCAGAGGAGAATATCCAGCAAAGTATAATAAAAGCTGGAGATCAATTGGAGCAGAGTAAAAGTGCCAAATGTGCTGCCAAAAGGATTTCTATCAGCGTTGTTCTGCACTTGAACATAACAGCAACTTTAGTCAGATGAAACATGAGGAAAAGCTTCTCGGCTGGAAACAGGAAGAAGCACAAAAGGGCGTGGGTTCTCTTTATTTGCTCGGTTTAAATCACCGACTGAATGCAACACGCAGGAAAGGACTTGGCTGTGAGATGATAAGAAGTCGACAAAAGAACACATTTACCTTTTTTTAAAGATGCCTAGACAATAAATAGCTTTGGTTTGAAGGTAGATAAATCACTCCTCTGTGTCAGCCAGCTCTGCATGCCTTTGTGAAATTGCTTTTTTAGTCCGAGGCCCATTTACAAAACATTTTATCTTCTCCTGTAAAGCATCTCCAAATGTCATTTCAGTGGATTTTCTGCCGGGAAGCAACATTCAAACAACTTTTATGAGCTTTTTCATTCGTGTAATTTGAACTGTGGAGAGTTTGGGTCACAGACATGTTTCACAGAGCAACCCACATCAAACGGCTTAAAGAAAAAGTGGAGACTACTCAGGGAGAATCACACAACCTAATAATGAAAGCAGACATTTACAAGACTAATGCCATTTGTAGGAAACACACAGTTAACCCCCGTAATGTGAATGTACGTCGCCTGGTAGAATAGAAAAATGCATTCATTCATGTTTTAGCGCAAATCTTTGTGTGCATGTACGTGAGACGACGGTGGCAGCGGAGTTAAGTGTCTGCCCCGCAACCAGAAATTGGCAAATTTGATGCCTGCTCAGTCTGTTGCTGTTGCTGTGTCCTTGGGCAAGGCACTAACCCCCACCTCGCCTGCTGGTGGTGGTGGCAGAGACACAGGGAAGCCTTGCCTCTGTCAGTGCGCCCCAGGGCAGCTGTGGCTACAATGTAGCTCATCATCACCAGGCTTTGAATGTGTGTGTGTGTGTGTGTGTGTGTGTGTGTGTGTGTGTGTGTGTGTGTGTGTGTGTGTGTGTGTGTGTGTGTGTGTGTGTGTGTGTGTGTGTGTGTGTGTGTGTGTGTGTGTGTGATACTCTCTAAAACCAGACTGAAATTCCTCAAATAGAGCATTAGTGTTTAAATGCTGACATACTTGGATGGCCACTATTTTCTCCAGGACTTTGGATAAAAATGGAAGGTTAGATATTGGTCTATAATTCATTGGGTCATCTGGATCCAGAGAAGGCTTCTTAAGTGAAGGTTTGATTACAGCAACCTTAAAATCTTGTGGTACATACCCATTTACTAAGGATAGATTGATTATATCTAGAATGGGGGCAGTAACCAAAGGAAATGCTTCTTTAAATAATTTGGTTGGGATTGGATCCAAAATGCAAGTTGAAGGTTTAGATGAAGCTAATATTTTTGATAACTCTGAAAGCTCAACTGGATCAAAACGGTTCAAGCACAGATGAGGTTCTACAGTCACCTCTGATGCTGCCTCACTTACTGAGGAAGAAGAAATCGCATTAGGGAGGATGCTAGTGATTTTATTTCTAATAGAATTAATTTTACTTGTAAAAAATCCCATGAAGTCATTGCTGCTGAGGGCTAAGGGAATAGATGGCTCAGAGCTATGATTCTGTGTAAGTTTAGCAACTGTACTGAAAAGAAATTTAGGATTATGCTTATTCTCCTCAATTAATGCTGAAAAATAAGCTGTTCTAGTTCGTTGAAGCTTATTTTTATAAAGCACAAGACTATTTTTCCAGGACAGGTAGGCCTCCTCATGGTGCGCAGAGCGCCATGTTCCCTCCAATTTCCTAGAGTTTTGTTTTAAGGCTCGTAGATGAGAGTTAAACCAGGGAGCCAACTTCCTGTCCCTAATTACCTTCTTTTTTAAAGGGGCAACATCATCTGATGCCACACGTAAAGAGGAATTCACATGATGAACTAAGGCATCAGCGTTTTATCATCTTCATCAATTATCAAAACTCAGACGTCTCACGTCAAAACAAGACCTGGAGAAACTCATTCATCTTCAGCGGGATGGACAACTGCAATGGTCTTGGTCTCCCCAAAACAGCTGTAAACAACAGCAGCTTATTCAGAATGCTGCTGCTAGAGTCTTAACAAGAACCAGGAGAACCGAGCACATCACTCCTGTTCTTAGATCCCTACAGAATCAACTTCAAAATACTTTTACTAGTTTATAAATCTCTCAGTGGCAGGGGGCCAGAGTACATGTCGAATCTCCTTCCTCTATCTACACCCAGCAGGGCTCTGAGATCCTTAGGAAACCGTCAGCTGGTAGAACCGGGTCAGAACCAAACAGGGTGAAGCTGCTTTTAGTCACTATGCTGCCCACAGATGGAATCGGCTTCCTCAAGACCTTAAATGTGCCCCAACTTTAAAAATGTTTAAATCAAAATTAAAAACCCTCATGTACTCATCAGCCTCTGAATAAATGCTCTTATGCCACACTTTCTGCACTGTAACTGCTCACTTTCAAAAGCTTTTGAGTTTGAAGTGTGCTATACAAATAAAGCTGCCTTACCTTTCCATAGAAGCATGTCATACTTGTTCTTTATGAAATATGATCAGTTTCACATGCATGCAGAACGTGAAAAATGTCTTCCACCCAATCGCCTGCATTAGCCGCAGAAAGGAAAGATCAAATTAACTTTATTTGATGGCAAAATGATCAGAAAGCCGATCTCTTCTACACAGGGGATGTTCATACTCAAGGCTCCGCCCACCTTGGCTCGGGACCGCCCATTGGCATGAGAGAGCGGAGCATGTCTCGACCGGTAAGAGCTAACCATTAGATCTCCACAACATGTTTGTTTTATGTGAGTAGGTAAAACAAACAATGCTTTTTTTTATTGGAACAGAAGCAAACGAAGGCAGTGGAAGAGTCATGATGCTGTTAGCCAATCAGAGGTGAAGCGTTTGCATGCCATGAATATTAATGAGTAAAGCCGGAGTCATGCTTTTGCATCTGCGTCAGAGCGGAGACACGCAACGCCATTTTCCGTCCTTGCGGGCCTGCAGGAGAGCCCTTGCAAAGACGGACGGAGTCTAGCTCTCTTTTCTAAACATCCGTCCATCGAGACGGAGAACGCAAGCTTGTGATTGGTCAGGGCACCAATGTCGTCTACACCGCCGCCATTGCGCCCTCAAAAACATAAAGCAAGTCGAGGATAACTAGCGGCAGACACAGAGCAGTTTGAAGAATACCTCGTGGAAAAACTCTAAAAATATGAAAGTTTAATTCCCCGTGACTGGAGGAGTGACAAGATGTGAAGCAAGTGTTTTATTTGTGGATGGAAATGACAGGAAACGTGGGTTTAGAGGTGGAGAGCGCATGAAGAGGTGGAGGAGGATGAGAGACACATTTGTCTGTGTTAAAAAGTCTCTTATATACACAAAAACACAGTATAAACACACTATCTTGGACCGATACATGACAGGATACCTCAGAGCAGCGTTACGCCCTCTGGTGTACTGGAGGGGAATTGCTTTGCAACACTCCCCAGGAGACGGACAAGTGTGGCTCCGTCTGTGCGTGTCTCTCCCTTTTTGAGCTGACGGAGAAGTATAAATCCAGCTTTAGACTCATAATCCTGTCATCCACTGTTTGGATCTTTTCTCACACAAAAAATGACTCACATTTACAGTTAAAGTCCCACAGTCATCATCACTCTGGTGAAATTCATCTCCGCGTTTGACCCATCGTCATGAGGGGAGCGGCGAGCTGCAGCGACGGCCACGCTTAACCATGCCCAAAACAGTTTTTGGTTGGTGGATATTTGGTTTTTGAGGAGTTCAGTGGCCTAGTGAACTAGACCAAATTCTTGCTTTGCAAAGTTTGGTCTAGGAACGCTCCAGTGGAACCTCTGCAGCCCCTAACAGCATTCTGGCTAGCCAATCACAGCTCTCTAGAGGGGTTTAAAACACACAAAAAGCTGTGTTTGGTCCCTAATGGTGGGCTCTATCTGCTTAGTGAACAAATCACAGAGCTTCATCCGCTTTGTGGGCCAATCAGGGCACTCTATATGCCTGGTGGGTGGGATGATGCAACAGAGTGAAACAAGATGGCGACAGCTCGTTTGAAACGGCTCTTACATCCATTTTGGACTATTAGAACTTGGGCTTCATCAGAATCAGGAGCAGATAGATGTATTTAAGTGCTTTTTTATTTTTAGAAAAAATAATGTGTTTTCTCCTTCTTCAACTGCGGACCGCCTCATTTATCGATGGCTGTTGCGGTGAGTATGTCACATTCATTGTCCAGTAGCATGCGGAGATCATTTGAAAGACAACGGTAGAACCCGCCCCACAACCGAGAGCCGTCAATGGAGCGTTGTCAGACTAAATAATACATTTATTTAGTCTGGCTTGTCAGGCTAGAGTTTGGCAGGAAGTGTTGAAAGAACTTCTGATGACTTTCCTCCTTAGCCCGGAATAAACACACCCCAATGTTCCAGAGCAGTAAACCTGTTTTTTGTAACTCCTCACACCTGCTGCTGATCAGGTAATCATTGCATTTGATCAACACCCGTTTGCTGCTTTCTATTGATTTCTGTGGAAGTGGAAGGTGGAGCTACACACACTGCCTATGCAGCCTGGCTCTGTTTAAAGTAGATCCAATCATGGCTTTACATTTTGCTGCTGATGCTTTTGTGTTTGACCCGTTGGCTGCACGTGTCCGAGCACTTAGCGTAAAACGGGCAGCATGACACTAAATTATCTGTTCATTTCACTTGCTGGAATAAAATCAGCATCCACCTCTGGAGCTTTAAACTTGCAATACGAATCAGAAAAAAGCTGAGCGTCTTTTTGAAGAGGAACGTTTTTGAGGTGAGAGAAATGATTTGGCAACGTTGTTTAAAAAGCTCTGATCTAAGAAAAGCTGAAACACTGAGTCTGAGCAGTCTCTCCACTCAACTGAATGCGTCCATAAAACTCTCAGAGAGAAGTAGGTTGCTAAAATGCATTTAATTTGGCTTGATAGATTGAGTCCAAGCTTCAGTGACTGTAATTGAATCTGTGACCTATTTCTACAGAGTAAAATTGTCTCTTGGGTTATTTGTCACCATACATTCTAATGGAATCCAATAGTGACACTGAATTGATAGGTTTTTATCCAATTATCAGCATTTTCCATCGAATGATTTGGGTTTTAAACGCTGAGCTCAAAGCGTCAAACTAAAAAGGTCAGATTTGTTTCATTTTTGTGGCATTTTGTAAATATGATTTCATGCTTTGTCACAACAAACCTTTACGTTCAGAGCTATTATTTTATTTCTCAGCACAATCTTGTTTCATATGATGGACGGGTCATGCCGCTGCCTCTCCACCATGTCCGATGCAGTCTCACTGGGTAAACGTCTGACGCATGTCTGGACACATGTGACAATAAAGTGTCACGCTCTCTGAACCACTCTTTCACAGTTTAAATCCCATAAATCCTGTCATCCCATCTCACATTTAAAAATGCAGTAGTGACTCCTCTCTTAAAGAAACCCAACCTTGACGCCAGCTCCACCAGTAACTTTAGGCCCATTTCTAAGCTACCTTTCATCAGCAAAGTACTTGAGAAGGTTGTTGAAACCCAACTCAGATCCTGGTTTTCTAAGTCAAAGATCTCTGACCCCTTCCAGTCTGGCTTTCTGAAGCAGCACTCAACTGAGACTGCTCTAGTAAGGGTGCATAATGACCTCCTGATGGCTGCTGATGCAGGGAAATGCTCTGTCATGGTCCTGCTTGACCTCAGTGCAGCTTTTGACACTGTAGACCACAACGTACTACTAAACAGGTTAAATGCCCTGGCTGGGATTTCAGGTTCTGCTCTAGACTGGCTCTCTTCCTATCTCACTAACAGAACATTCACAGTGAAGTCCGAAACCTTCTTTTCAGATACTGCCTCTCTAACATGCGGGGTTCCACAAGGTTCAGTTCTAGGGCCTCTACTATTCGCATTCTATATTCTTCCCCTAGCTGGCATGATTCAGTCTTTCCCAGACATCTCCTACCACATCTACGCTGATGATATACAGCTCTATATGTCCTTCATGCCACACCAGTTGGACAGGCTGGCCACACTTGTACTCTGCCTGACCCAGATCAGTAACTGGCTGTCCAGCAACTTTCTTGTCTTAAATGCTAACAAGACAGAGACCCTGATCGCTGCAGCCCCGGAACTTCAGCCAAAAATCGAGCAAGAAATTGCCTCTTTTTGCCCATCAGCCAAGGCCAACATTAGAAACCTAGGAGTTATTTTTGATCCAGCTTTAAGTTTAGACTCATACGTTAAAACCATCTCCCGCTCTTGTTTCTTTCAACTGAGAAACATTTCAAAAGTCCGTAAACTGGTTTCTACTGCAGATCTGGAAAAAATCATCCATGCCTTTGTGTCATCACGCTTAGACTACTGTAACGCTCTTTTTACTGGTCTCAGCAAAACCTCCCTCTCACGCCTTCAAGCCATCCAAAATGCAGCAGCCAGACTCCTAACCAAATCCAGCAGACAAGCTCACATCACTCCAGTTTTACAGTCCCTCCACTGGCTCCTGGTAGAAAATAGAATACAGTTTAAAGTTTTAGTCCTGACCTATAGAGCTCTTAACAACCAGGCTCCAAGCTACCTATCTGAGCTTTTATCCCCACACACCACCTCTCGGAACCTTAGATCCACATCTGAAAGCCTCCTGGCTGTTCCTCGAACCAGACTGAAAACCAAAGGGGACAGGGCCTCTCAGACTATTGCACCCAGACTTTGGAACAGTCTACCTTCAAATCTCCGTCTCTCTAAAACTGTAGAGATCTTTAAAAATCATCTAAAAACTCACCTTTTCATCCAGGCGTTCCCTCCCTAAATGTTTCAAAAAGATGGCTTTGTTCGGGTTCACACCTTCACTTTGTTTATACTCATGATTTTATTTTCTACTTTATCACTGCTATTGTTTTTCTGATGTTTTTATTGGTTAGAGGTATTTGCCCTGATCTTTATCATGTTGTACAGCGCTTTGTGATTTATATCTGTGAAAGGCGCTCTATAAATAAACTTTTACTTACTTACTTACTTACATGGGATGAGAACAACCAATTTAGACGAGTGACTTTGAACACAATCTGTAACTGGCTCATTGGTTTCAGTCCTAGACCACCAAAAGTTTTCTGGCTCAGGACCAACACTGAAAATAAACAATGGTAAATGGCCTGTATTTGATATAACACCTCCTAGAGTCCTGGAACCCCCCAAGGTGCTTTACAACACAATCAGTCATTCACCCATTCACACACACATTCACACACTGGTGGGGATGAGCAACGATGTAGCCACAGCTACCCTGGGGCGCACTGACAGAGGCGAGGCTGCCGGGCACAGGCACCACCGGTCTCTCCGACCACCACCAGCAGGCAACGTGGGTTAAGTGTCTTGCCCAAGGACACAAAGACAGCGACAGACTGAGCGGGGCTCGAACCTGCAACCTTCCAATTGCGGGGCGAGCACTTAATTCCTGTGCCACCATCGCCCAGTCATGTTGGAGTGATATCACACCGCCACATCTCTGGCTAACATGTCCCGATGTTAGCTCGACGTGAGCTATTCTGCAGCTTTTCACAGATGAAAACTGCTAAATGCATTTCTATTTTGTCTTTCAGAACTATTGCACACGTCTTATTTTTGCTGTTACCATCAGCACATAAAAGCAAACATGTTGGCAGTGATGCTAATTTAGTAGAGGCCCAACCTCTAGATGATGCAACAGAGTCAAGGCAACAATGCTAACCAGTGCACCACTGTGCAGCCCCGTGTTACTCATCTCATTGGCTAAGCAAAAAATGCTCAAGTTATAGAAATAATAATCTGAGGAATTGCAACCGACTTCTTCTACAGTCTCTGCCTGAAACGCATGAGTGAAGATGGACATAAGGACGTTTTTTAGACAAAAAGTACGACGACAGAACCCCAGCTTTGATGAGACTGGTGTTGACTCAGGTTTGTGAGTCTTATTTGAAAAATATTTGTTGTGCTGCTGGTTTGCCTAAAGTTAGCTTACTATCAGGTAAAGTTGTTGGAGAAAGAAAGGGAATATTTACCATCATCTCACACTAGACACTAACAGGAACAATACTCTGTCCTGAAAATGCTTAATATGTAGCTTCAGATGAATAATTATGTGGTACAAGACTTATATATATATATATGATGTTGACTAATGCGTGTCACGTGTGTGTGCGCGCGTGCGTGTGTTAAGCCCTGGATCTTCTTCAGTCCTAAATCTGCCCCTGACACACACACACACACACACACACACACACACACACACACACACACACACACACATTCTTCCCACACACAGGCACAATCTCTCTCTCTCTCTCTCCCTCTCTCTCTCCCTCTTTCTCTCTCTCTCTCTCTCTCTCTCTCTCTCTCTCATCTCTTGGTATAAATAAACTCTGTGACCAGATGTTCGGGGCATTTTGCCTCGTGCGTTATGCCACAGTTATAACTGTTTGGCTTGTCTGCTCATTGTCTCCTTCTCAATAGGAAATGGGTTATTGATAAACATATTGATAAAATCCATGACAATGTCAAATACAAATACAGGCCATTTACCATGAAAACATTACAGTAAATGAGCCCGTGGAGCAGAAAGCGTGCAACCCCGATGTGACTGCTCTGACTTTTGCCAATTGTAGTTTTTTAGATCTGTCTGGATCTGCTCCAGGTTCATTTTCAACAACATTTCAGTGGATATTTCCACAGATTAACAGTAAACAACGACACACTGTATCTTTAAAGATGCGGGTGAAAGTTGATCAGTGCTGCAGCCTGAACCAGTTTTAATCCAGAGTCAGGAAATAATGGAAAACAAAAATCTGGTGTTGCTCTAAAACTCCTTTAATCTAGTTTTACAAACCCATCACACATATTGTTTTGTTTCAAACAGAAAGGCGTTGAAAACGTTTCTCCCATCTTGCCGTTTTGACTCATCTTCAGCTCATATTCGCTGGAGTGCAGAGTGAAACAGGCGCTGACAGCTCAGGGTTCATCCAGACATCATGGCTTGACCTAATGCTGAGCAGAAGATGCTAACATGAGACGACTACTCCTGTCAAACGTTCCCTTTAACTGGAGGGAAAGTCTCACTCTGCAGGAACACCTGAGCAGCTTTTCCAAAAACAAAAAGTGGATTTAGCAGCATCACCTGCAAACTAAAACCAGCGTAAAAACTGTTGTTGTCAGGGGACGTTTACCACAACGCAGAGTATCTGAACACTACCAAAACAACATATTTGCTGTTCTTTTAATTAGTCAAAAAAAAAAGTCAAACGCATCAAACACAAAATCCTGCTTCTGTGTGAGTTCAGTGGAATTTGCAGGTCCAGGAAAAAAAAAACGGGCAGTTTTTAACATAATTAATACTCTCAAGTTATAGTTTTTATTTGCACAATAATCAGAATATTCTTTGCCAGAACGACAGAAAACAGACTCACTAAACTCTTATAACAGAATTGCCAGATGATTATAGCATCCGTTTCACCCTACGGCAGCTCTGATCATCTAATCTCCTAATCTGGAACGTTTGATTCTAACTTTCAAAACCAGTATCACTGGGTTCTTAGTCGCAACTGGAGACACAAAAATGTGGAAAATAACTCTAAACGAGGCCCCGGTTTTTAACCTGAGAAGGTTAAATGGTTGGTGGAGAGGTGCTGCTCAGTTTAAAGCCTCGTTTCAACGTCTTTGCGAGCGGGGGGGTGGAGACATGCAACGCCATCTTCCATCAATGCAGCAGCTCTGCTGCAGGCCAGATGTTTTAAGGTTCCATCAAAGAAACAGACAGCACAAGCCTGTGATTGGACAGAGCACCACTTCCTTTAAACTCGTCCACAGCAGCGCCATTTCCATAGAAACCAGAGAGCTGACGATTTCTGGCAACAGACATGGAGCAGATCGAAGGACGCCTTGCGGGATAAAGTCTAGGGTTAAGAGTTTTGAGTTCATCACCAGTGAGGGATGGAGGGAGCAGGACACTGACAGATGGATCGAAGCAATGCCGCTACAGCGGTCACACGCTTTGGGTAATGACCACCAGAACAAGACAAGGGTGAGGAGCTCAAACATCTGAGTAGACACACTGCTCTGACACGGCGGCTCGGGTTTGCAGCCTGGATTCCTCCTGGACACTTCCTGGGGGAGGAGTTTCATGCATGTCCATCTGGAAGGAGACCATGTGGCCAACCCAGGACTCTCTGAAGGATTAACCCCCAAGTTCAGGCTGAGGAGAGGACAGTCTGTGAACAGCTGCTACCCCTCGGCCTGGATCATGATGAGTGGAAGAGGAAAATCACAGTCGACTGGTTCTCATCACACTTTTGCATTAACTTTTACAAATTGCAGGGTCATTTTGGGCATCTGATAAAACTGAACACAAATTGCAACTGTCATTCAAACCATCCAGTGGAAATGTAGTCACAAACCGTCTGTTTGCTTTAATCCCATTTCCTCTCCAGCCCCAAACACGTCTCGCTGTTTTAGATCTACTTGAACGTATTTGAGAAAAGAACCCCAAGAACATTTTCGGACATTTTTAAAAACATTTCTCATGATTGTTGTTTGCATCTTGTCACCAACAGCTGCGTCTCATCAAAACTAGCGATGGGTACCGAATTCGGTACTTTTTAAGGTACCGACCGAATTCCACAGTACCGACTGAGCACCGATTCACGTCATTTGAAACTGTGCCTCATTTCGGTACCCGTCCTTCATAACGAGAACTTACCTAGACAGCTGCGCATGCGCAAGAGCGTTATGTCGTCGGTCGCTGAGAGCGAGTTGTAAACAGAGCAGCATGGTAGAAAGAACGCACGCTAAAGCTTGGGTCCACTTCACTAAATGTGGTGGGTAACTGGGTGATGATGAAACCAGCGACAACGATCTAAGTGAGACATCCTCATCTTAATCTGCTCCGGTAGGTAAATAAAATGTTTAAGATAACGTTAGCTTGATATGTTAGCTTCCGTTCCGCTAATGGTGCGTTCGCTTTCTCCTCGGAACTCCGAATTTCCGACTAGAAGAACATGAACGCGCTCTAAAGTTTGGCTTCACTTTACTAAATGCGACGGGTGATTGGGTGAAGATGAAACCAGCAACAACGATCTAAGTGTGAGGCATCATCGTTTTAATCTGCTCCAGCAGCAAAATAAACTGTTTAAGATAACGTTAGGTTGATAAATTAGCTTCAATTGCCACCATTGTTATCAACTAATGGTGCGTTCGCTTTCTCCTCGGAAATTCTAACTGCCCAGTAGGAAAAATCAAAGAAAAAGGACGACTAAAGGAATGAAGATACACAGTAAATTTAGTTCACAGTAAAGATGTTTGCTTCAGTTTAATTATCAGCTTATAAAACTACAAGGACGATGTTAAAATACAAACAGTTGTATGTTATTTATCCTGATATTTATCAAATATGGTTATAAATTGAGAAAATATATTTTTAATTATAAAAAAGAATTAAAATATTATACACTCAAAAGTATCTAAAATTGGTACCGTTAAGTACTGGTATTGATTCCTGGGTACAGGCAATTAGTACCGGATCGATTCAAATGTCAAAGGTACCCATCCCTAATCAAAACTATAAGAAAATAATCATAACACTTTATTTATAACATGCCGTTTTCCCTATATATGTGGAAAATACAATTAAATATGATTTCAAAACATACATTTTTGCAAAAACACAAAAATAAAGACTTTTGCAAAACGTTTGACCGCATTTTCACAATATGTGGCAAGATGGCGCCAGTGTTTTTGGCCGGCCGTCCACCTCGCAGTCTCCTCCTATTCTTTTTGATGATATTTCTGAACTTTCTTTCCCCCATAATTGCAATCATTATGTATCATCGCTCTACTCCTTTGGACATACGGTTGGCAATGTGCCTTTCTCCACCTGCCGTGAAGGATTTCCATCATACCTCTTGCCCGCTGCTCCCTGGAACTCCTCTCTACTTGTGTCGGACGCCGTGTCGCTTCCGTGGTTGGAAGTGTCGCCGTCGCGGCTGTCGAGCCGGGCGACTGGTTAGACTTAGAGGTTTTCTGGCCCGCTCACCTGCCCCCTTCAGGATTTCTGTCGGCGTGGGGCCCAGTCTGTGTTCCTCTTGGCGATCCCTGGATCCGGCAGTTCCATGTCTGATCCTGTTGGAGTTGCCCGGGGATCTGGCGGGCCCACAGCTCCGCTCTGTGCCAATGGTGCTGCGCCGTCGTGGAATCTGCCCAGCAAACCTTCTCCTAGTGCCGACGTCATCGGCAGTCTGCTCCACGGCTCGGAATGTACATCAAGACTCGACCTCCATCAGCTTTGCTCTTATAAACGCGAGATCCATCAGAAATAAAACTTTTATTCTAAGAGATCTTTTCCGTGATCGAGCGCTGGACTTTCTCTGCGTCGTGGAATCCTGGATCGCCCTGGGTGAGTCAGCTGTTCTAGCGGAGACTCTCCCCCCTGCATGTTCATTCACAAACTCTCCAAGACAATGCGGCCGTGGAGGAGGCCTTTTAACTATTTTCAAATCTTCATTTACCTCTAATCCTTTTTCTTTTTCCACCAAAATTACCTCCTTTGAACTGACTGCTTTTGAACTGGCAATTCCCCCCCCCCCCCCCCTCCTCTGTCTGTTAATTTACTGCCCCCCAGATACAATAAGAACTTCATAACTGATTTCTCTTCTCTCAGCTGAGATTTTCGCTCGATATCAACGTGTTGTCGTTCTTGGAGACTTTAATATTCACATCTGCTGTCTGGAAAAACCATTTGTCTCAGATTTTCTTAGCCTAATTGATGCCTTCGGTTTGACCCTGTCTGTAAATGCTCCAACTCATGTACACTCACATACTCTCGACCTTGTGCTCTCATCTGGTCTGTTGTTAAATGGTCTATCTCTTTTAGAAGTCTGCTGGTCTGACCATATGCTTATTTCTTTTGATATTTTTTTACCTGTTAACAATCATTCACTCTGTCCGTCACGTTCGTTACGGCGCATCATTAACTCTGAAACTGCAGGATCTACTGTCAGTGCTTTTTCTGTGTCTGATCTGCCTAGTCAGCTTAGCCTGGATGATCAAATCACTTTTTTTTATGATAAATGTCTTACAGTTTTAAATTCTGTTGCTCCTCTGAAACCTGCTCACTCCAAACATAAATCTGACCCATGGCTCAACTCTCATACGCGGAGTTTGAGAAAACTCTGTAGACGGGCTGAGCGCAAATGGAAAAAAGACCACCTCCAGATTTCATATCAGATTTTGCAAGACCTCTGGTCCAAATATCAACAAGCAGTTATGCATGCCAGAAGTTATTACTTTTCTAAAATTATTTCTGCAAACCGGTCCAATCAAAAAAGTTCTTTACAAAAACTATTAATTCGGTTCTCATCCCTCATGAGTCCATCTGCTCAGTTATTGCACCAAATCTCCCGGATCAGTTTCTAGATTTCTTTTCTGATAAGGTTTCCTCTATCAGGGCTAGCTTATCACTCCCTCTGCACACCCTTCCTACCTTAACCTTTAATACAGCGCCCTTCCTCAGCTTTGAACCTATTTCCCTACCATGCCTGCAGTCTTTGCTTCTGTCGATGGAACCATCTGGTTCCCAAGACGACATCCTTCCTCCGCGCCTCCTGAAAGAGGTGTTCCCAGCTATAGGTCATTATATCCAACACTTTATCAATACCAGTCTTACTTCTAGTGTTGTACCCCCGTCTTCAAACATGCTGTGGTTCAGCCACTTCTAAAAAAAAACAGGCCTTGATGCCTCGGTTCTTTCTAATTATCGCCCTATTTCCAAGCTTCCATTTCTGGCAAAAATTCTGGAGAAGGTGGTCTGTGATCAGCTATCAACTCATCTAGCCGATCATAACATAATGGATGTCTTTCAGTCAGGTCTTCGACCTCTGCACAGCACTGAGTCCTCTCTCCTCCGTGTCTTCAATGACATTTTCATGGCTACTGATTCTGGCTCCTATGCTGTGTTATTACTTCTCGATCTGTCCGCCGTCTTTGACACCGTCGACCATGACATCCTTTTATTACGCTTAGAGGAGGTTGCTGCAATACGTGGTCCAGCCCTAACTTGGTTTAGGTTTTATTTGTCTAACAGGTCCCAACGAATGGTGTTGAACAACATCTCATCTCGCTCTGCTCCTCTCTCGTGTGGGGTCCTGCAGGGATCTATTCTGGGCCCTTTGTTGTTTTGTCTTTACCTCCTTCCCCTCAGCTTAATTCTAAAAAAACACTGTGTTCAATATCACTTATATGCTGACGACTGTCAGATTTACATGTCGGTGAAACCCCAGCAATCCATCCAGCCTCTTCTAGATTGCCTACGTGATGTGAAATGTTGGCTGGCCACAAATTTTTTGCATCTCAATGATTCCAAGACTGAAGTGATCCGGATTAATCCGGTCAGATCTAGCTCATTCCAAACCCCAGATCTTTCATTTCTTGAGTGATTTAGCTACATCTGCGATGTGCGTAGAATAAAATGTCAGTTGGTCTGCATGCGTCGGGGTAATTCTTTCTATTCTTTCTCCGTCAAAATGGTCAAATACGGGAACTATCTGGTCAACACAAGCCCTGCTTTTGTCTGTTTTGTTTTCTTGTGAAAATTGTTGGAAAGAGATAAAATTTAACTTGATTAACACCAGAGCCAGTGCGCCGTCATCTCCGTGACTGTAAATGAGGGAAAAACAAATTGATCGGATCCTGCACGTCTTTTAACACATTGGTCAGGATTGACACACTTTGTTTTCATTTAGTTGGTTAAAAAAAAGTCGGGCTCGGGTCGGGCCAGAGAATCCTGAAAGCCTTTTCGGACCGGGTCGAGCTGGGGCTCCACCCCCTCGGGCCAGGCCAGACACGGGCTCAGATTTTAGGCCCGTGCAGGGCTCTACCCATGACATCCTAGAGCAGTTTTACTCGACAGCAAGAGAGAGGGGAGATATTCCTCGTGTTGCACCTTAGTCTTTCTTGTGTTTGAGGCTTAGACCACATTCAAGAGACAGGGAAGGGGAGATGGAGAGACAACGGTACACAACAAATAAACAACAGACAAAAAACACAGACACAGGACAAAACAGCGGGTCATCACAATAAAAAGAAAATAAAATCTACAAAAATAAATGAAATAGGAACTGTTAAATGATATTGTCCATATTTGTAGTAGCACGTACCTCTTTGTGTGTGTGTGTGTGTGTGTGTGTGTGTGCGTGCGTGCGTGTGTGTGTGTGTGTGTGTGTGTGTGTGTGGGTGTGAGTGTGTGCGTGCGTGCGTGCGTGCGTGCGTGTGTGTGTGTGTGTGTGTGTGCGTGCGTGTGTGTGTGTGTGTGTTTGTGTGTGCGTGCGTGCGTGTGTGTGGGTGTTTGAAAGTGGATTTGATACCAAAAGTGTTGTTTTGTTTTTGTTTTTAAATGTTGTGTATGTGATGAGGGAGGGGCCCAGGACCCATCATAGCCACAGCCTGGGGCCACACACGCCCCAGCAGCCAAAGGCCACCAGTGGATGGGCACCAATAAGCCAGCCCAGAGGGCAGACATGGGTCCAGGGAAGAAGGGGGCCAGCCACAGGACAACCGGGCACCATTCCCCCAACCCAGAACCCCACAAGGGACAGACAGCATGATCGACCAAGCCACCTCGGCCCTGCCCCCCAGAGGAGTGAGCACCAACCCCCGACTGCACCTCCAACCCATAGGAATGAGGATGATAGTTAGAGAGGGCACCCTTGGTGTTCCTGTATTCACAACACGGAAGGCTTTTGTTGGTTTATTGTCCAGAAATCAGCAGACAACGTCCCGACCAGCAGAAGCTAACCACTGGTGTTGTGTGCCCTCCTTCATCCTTAATTAGGTGTAGGAATCATGACACAAAGCGTCTTCTTCAACTTGCTTCCTGTATTTCTCTCATGCCTGACTGACCAACAGTTACATTCTGGAACGTTCGTTCCAGCTCAACGTCCCGCCCCCTTACGTCATTGCGTAAGCATACATTAGCATACCAGTACATGACAACTGGCTATAGCAACTCCAAAACATGGAAAACTCTTTCAAGCTTGTGTTATTTATGAAGATAAAACATCCATGTTGCACGTCAGTCCAGCTGTTATCCAATTCAAGTTTAGATGTTAAAAAATCAGGAAAGAAGACTCCAAAACTTGCCGTCTGAAGCTCAGCATTGATGTGGGTAACTTCAGTTCCTGGTAAAAATGCACTGGATTTTTGTGCTGAAAATGAGGAGGTGTTTATTTTCCTAAATGGGCGGGGGGAGGATTCTCGGTTTTAGAAAAACCCGGCTAGGTGTGTTCTCGGCATCTGAAATCCGCCTAAATCAGTGATGCTCTGTTTCCATTCCCATAATTCCTTACAAGTTAATAGTTATAAAAAGGATCCCATCCAAAGCATCCGTGCAAGAAGGATGACATTAATGAATATTAAGTCATAGAATTTACATATGTAATTACATGACTTAATGTAAGTGTGGCTTCTAATAATGAAGCACTTCTGTTAGTAAAATGCAATTAGTGGAAACACCAAACAATCTCACACGACTGCCAGACTTACATTTATATGAGCTGTGACTGGGAAGACCCGGCTGATTAGTTTGCAAAATATGGGCTGTTTCAGAGTCGTCTGCTTGTTCAATTAAGACAAACGGAGAATGTCTTCTTCATGCTGTCATAGAGCACCGCTGTTTATCATTAAAAGTTCAACTGGTTGGCTCACAGTTGTAATGTTATCCGTATTCCAATAATGACTTCCTGGATGTTCTTTTCTCTTTGTTATTGATAATAATTCTTGTTAATGAGTTGTTGCAGGGACTGACTCAATCTGTTCAGTTGAGGGAATTAGAAAATGGTTTATTTTAAGGGGAAATTATGTAACTTTTTCATATTTAAAAAAACAATTCCACGAGACAGTATGTGCTAAAATACTGGCACAGGGTGATCCATCCTGATTAGACGCGACCTGCACACCGTGATCTATGCATTTGTGATCTCTCGCTTGGATTATGCGAATTCCCATTTTATGGATCCACATCTTCCTCGGTTGCGTGCCTACGGCTGGTGCAGAATGCGGCGGCCCGCCTTTTGACGGACACCAGAAGGAGGGAGCACATTACTCCTGTTCTGACCCACCTGCACTGGCTCCCGGTGCGCTACCGCATCCAGTTTAAAATTGTACTTCGTGTTTTTAAGTCACTCTATCTTTATGCTTCTCTCTACTTGACTGAACTGGTTCGGCCTTACGTACCTGGTCGAATTCTTTGGTCAGCAGATCACTGCCTTTTACAGGTCCCAAGTGTTCGGGTGGGGACTCGAGGACAACGAGCGTTCTCAATCTGTGTGCCTTGTCTCTGGAACCAACTCCCCGTGGCATTGAGAATGGCCCCCCCTCTCTCTGATTTTAAATCACGCCTGAAGGCTCATTTTTATTCCTTGGCTTTTATTTCAGCCTTGTACTACATCTCTGTTTTATGTTTATTGTTGATTTTTTAGTAGTTACTGTACTACTTTTATTACTTTCTTCCTCTGTGTTGATTTTTATGCTCTTTTACTGTGCAGCACTTTGGTTGGCCTCGGCCGTGTAGGAATGTGCTTTATAAAGACCCCTCCACCCCCTGTGGCCTGAATACCACACTTGCAACATCGGAGCATCCGGGCCGCTCCCTTGAAGTCACAAATCTTGATGAAGCAGTAATACTTTACCATGTTTATACCTCAGGACTGGTTCGCATTTATTGTAATGTGTTACCTTCTAGTGACCTAGTGGCAGAGTGACTACCCTGGGACTGAGAGATCGGGGTTCAAATCCTGGTAGGGTCATACCAAAGACTTATAAAAATGGGACCCAATGCCTCCTTCAAGACTGTTGGAAAACCATTTCAGGTGACTACCTCTGAAGCTCATCAAGAGAATGCCAAAGAGTGTGCAAAGCAGTGATCAGATAGCCTGGCAAGCCAGACTAAATAAATGGATTATTTAGTCTGGCAACGCTCCATTGACGGCCCTCGGTTGTGGGGCGGGTTCTACTGTTGTCTTTCAAATGATCTCCGCATGCTACTGGACAATGAACGTGACATACTCACTACAACAGCTATCGGTAAATGAGGCGGTCCGCAGTTGAAGAAGGAGAAAACACATTATTTTTTCTAAAAAAAAAAGCACTTAAATACATCTATCTGCTCCTGATTCTGATGAAGCCCAAGTTCTAATATCCAAAATTGATGTAAGAGCCGTTTCAAACGAGCTGTCGCCATCTTGTTTCACTCTGTTGCATCATCCCACCCACCAGGCATATAGAGTGCCCTGATTGGCCCACAAAGCGGATAAAGCTCTGTGATTTGTTCACTAAGCAGATAGAGCACTTTGATTGGCCCACCATTATGTACCAATCACAGCTCTTTATGTGTTTGAAACCCCTCTAGAGAGCTGTGATTGGCCACCCAGAATGCTGTTAGGGGGTGCAGAGGTTCCAGTCAAGCGTTCCTAGACCAAACTTTGCAAAGCAAGAATTTGGTCCAGTTCACCAGAGGCGGTTTTACCATTAAGCATAGGTAGGCGGCCGCCTGGGGCCCCCTTGTGTTGGGGGGCCTCCTAGCCCTGACCGCCGGCACCCCTCTGTTAATGCCACAATATTCTTATTACCAACCTGTCGCTGCAGACGGGTTTGGACATGCTTCTCGTTACCATATATCCTGAACCGTTCAAGATATCATTAAAATTACAAAAGTGCTGAAAAGATTAAAAATGGGGCTTTTCATGCATATACAATACATTACGGTAGCCACCGGGATTCCCTGTCTTGAGCGCAACGAATCACAACACAGATTCAGAGACGTGCTGTTTGTCATCCAAAATGCTCCGTGTTATAATAATAATAATAATAATAATAATAATACATTTTATTTAAAAGCGCCTTTGAGAACACCCAAGGTCACTTGACAGAAAACATGTAATAAAATACAATAAAACAATAATAAAACCCAAACAAGAAAAAAAAACAGAGAGAAACAGTTCAATACAATCAGAGGTTGTAGGCAGATTTAAACATGTGTGTTTTGAGTTTTGTTTTGAAAAGGGTAAAACTGTCGATGTTCCTGATGTCTGGGGGAAGTGAGTTCCAGAGAAGAGGAGCAGAGCGGCTGAAAGCTCTGCTCCCCATGGTAGCGAGACGGGCAGAAGGAACCGCAAGATGGATGGAAGAAGAAGATCTGAGTGAACGGGACGGGGTGTGAATACTTATAAGGTCTGAGATATATGGAGGAGAGAGGTTATGGATGGCTTTGAAGGTATGGAGGAGAATTTTGAAGATGGACCTGAATTTAACTGGGAGCCAGTGAAGCTGCTGGAGAACCGGGGTGATGTGGTGAAAGGAAGGGGTTCTGGAGATAATACGGGCTGCTGAATTCTGGACCAGTTGCAGTTTATGAAGGAGTTTGTTGGGGAGACCATAAAGAAGTGAATTGCAATAGTCGATACGGGAGGTGACGAGGCTGTGGACGAGAATAGCGGCAGTGTGAGGGGTAAGGGAGGGACGGAGACGTTTATGGAATTTAGATGGAAGTATGCTGACCGAATTATGTTATTAATGTGAGATGGAAAAGAAAGTGAGCTGTCGAGAATGACACCCAGACTCTTGACGTGAGGGGAGGGGGAGACTATGGCGCTGTCAATAGTTAAAGAAAAGCTGTCAGATGTTGAGAGGGTGGAGTTAGTGCCAACTAGAAGAAGTTCAGTTGTATTGCCGTTGAGTTTGAGGAAATTAGAGGTTTTATAACTTTTGAATGGATGATCAGATTGAAAAAATTCCAACGGTTCCTAAAAGTACATGAAAGCAGCTTTCCAACGATCTATAACATGAAGCAATCAGAGTTTGGAAAATATCGCTACGGGGGAAATCCTGCTGTACTGCCTGATTGAAACAGAGTGCAGCGCTGCAGTGAGAGCCGATAATGGAACGGGGAAGCTAATTAGCATAAAAACCAGCATGAAATTATGGAAATGCCTCAAAGAGAATCAACACGATCTATTAGGTGACCCAGAAGGCTTATGTCTGAAGACAGTGACCACGAAGAAGGACAGATCTCCGGTGAACCAGGGTATGAATGCTTGTTCAGTCTTTATTTTTTATTTGAACAACCCTCAACTATTTGCTAATTGTAAGATTCAGCTTCATTCCAGCATTATTTATATTTTTACAATAAATAATTACATTTTCTAAAGCAAAAGTTTTTGGTATAGCAGTGTGCAAGAGAAGCACCCCATGGCAGTGTGAGGTGTGTAGGACTCTGCCTGCAGCTGAAGAAAAACTGCTTCAAGGTCTACCACATCAAATAAAAATGTCTGAAAGTTTACAAAAATAAAGTCCTAAAAACTGCTAAAAAAAGATACCAAGGTTCTAACTTTTTTAAGAATAGATGCATTACAGATCAAAGTTTAAATTGTTCATTCCAAATTGTTCGCCCAGTAATTTTGAAGTTCCTGTTCAGTAATAACTGTACAAAAAATTCAAATCCGTTTTTTGCTTTTTTCACTTTTAAGCTGATTTTTTAAAAGCTTTGATAGAAATAAATTCTAAATACAAACCATACACTGAAAGCTGAGGTTGTTCTGAAAAAAGGAGAAGAGTTACACACACTTTGCACTTTTTATTACAATTTTACAGCCATAAGATTAAAAAAAATACCAGGCGGCCCTGTTATAATTATGGTCATAAGAGGGTTATTAAGACGGCGATGCACAAACAGGAAGTGATTGGTAGTCATTCCACCCCAATCCAGTTGGTGGCGGTAATGCACCAAATGGTTGTTTGTCAAGTGCCATAAGACCACAAATAATAATAATAAGAGAGGTGGGAACGTTCGTAACAAACTCAAAGCGATAGTCAAACCATTAAGCATGAAATGGGGTTATCCTAGTGGCTCCAATAAGAGAAAGAAGCAGCTTGCTTCATAAAAGCTTTTATTTTCACTTCTGAATGTGACGTCGTTTCTCGATGTAAACATCAAAAGGAAGCAGAAAGGAAAGACAATGGAAAATGTTTAAAGGGAGGAAAACATAGACCAAATTGGAAAATAGAATAAAAAAACTAAGGCTAAAGCACAGGAGCACTGACAGGGAAAGCAGAGCAAATATTGAAAGTGCTCAAAAGGAGGGAAGTACAGGAAAAGGGAAAATAACTCATGTCAGAAGAGGGGAGAGTTTCGCAAATCCAGTTAAAGGTAAGGTTGTTGAAAATTTTGTGTAAGGGGCCCCATGTCTGTGTTCGCCTTGGGCCCCCAAATTGCTAAACCCGCCTCTGCCGATAAGGACGGATCAGTAGCGTTTAGCTGCAGAGGGACAGAGGAAGCTGCGCTCCGTGACAGCGGGTGAGATCTGCCACATGGAGCGGAGCAGTGAGGCAGAATTCATGGCAAGAGTTCAGATTGTGGGTTTTTACGAATAAATGAGAAGTCTGACTGTCCAGCAGACAGATCAGCTGTTTAGCTGGAAGGTGGGAAAAGGACACCCGCACCCCGAGTGTGACGCCAAAGCGAGGGTTTAAAAAACCAAGGTGTGTGTGTGTGTACGCATGTGTGTGTGTGTGTGTGTGTGTGTGTGTGTGTGTGTGTGTGTGTGTGTGTGTGTGTGTGTGTGTGTGAGAGAGAGAGAGATAGTGTGAGTGTGTGTGTGTGTGTACATGTATGTGTGAGTGTGAGTGAGTGAGTGTGTGTGTGTGTGTGTGTGTGTGTGTGTGTGTGTGAGAGAGTGAGTGAGTGAGTGAGTGTGTGTGTGTGTGTGTGTGTGTGTGTGTGTGTGTGTGTGTGTGTGTGTGTGTGTGTGTGTGTGTGTGTGTGTGTGTGTGAGAGAGAGAGAGAGAGAGTGTGAGTGTGTGTGTGTGTGTGTGTGTGTGTGCACATGTGTGCGTGAGTGTGTGTGAGCGTGTGAGTGTGTGTGTGTGTGTACATGTATGTGTGAGTGTGAGTGAGTGAGTGTGTGTGTGTGTGTGTGTGTGTGAGAGAGAGAGAGAGAGAGTGAGTGAGTGAGTGAGTGAGTGAGTGTGTGTGTGTGTGCGTACGTGTGTGAGTGTGTGTTTGCGTTTGTGAATGGCTTATTGTGTTGTGAAGTGTCTTGGAGGCTTGTAGAACCCTAGAGGGCGCTACACAAGTACAGGCCATTTACTCTTCCACACACTGATGATGATGAGCCACAGTGTAGCCAGAGCTGCTCTGGGTCACATGGAAGGAGGTGAAGCTGTCCCTCCTTTCCATCACCAGCGGGCAAGGCAGCTGTTGTGTTCAAGCACTTAACAGCACAATTCTCTGGCGGGAGCCGGAGTCAAACTTGCAACCTTCCAATTACTGGACAACCCACGCTACCTCCTGAGCTACGGTTGTCCAAAAACAAAAAAAAAAAGATAGTAAAAACCAGTTCAGCGTTGCAAAGTCCAGCTTCCGGTGACCAATTTCAGCAGAGCTAGAAAAGGGGCGGGGCTTTCTCACATGCTTTACTAAAGTCCTATTGCTCTAAAAATTCAATTTCTCAGCATTTTGCTCATTTGTCCCCATCATAAGGTGTACCGTTACACAACCTAGGCCGCTTCGTCTAAAACTTTTTTAACAAAGCTAAGGACACAAAAGTGGCACAAAAATTGACAAAAATGTGTGAATTGCAAATGAAATGGTAGTCAAGTCACCTGAAAACCACAGTGATCTCATTTATCACTGCTCTCCGTGCATAAACAGCTTCTTTGTGTGTTTGTGTCATATCACAGACCTGTCAGGCAAGGTGAGGGATGGTCTTTTATTCTCTGCCCAACAAAAGAAGGTGGTCCCTAAAGGTTCCAGGGCTTTCTTCACAGCCAGTGCCAGCTGTCACTGCAGAGGAACTGCATAAACTCCAAATGTGATGGACAATAACTATTCACCCCCCATGAACAGAGAGCCAGAATCAAACACACTTGGGCGTATGACCTTGCCTCGCAGAGATCTGCTCAGCACGCCTTTGATGTGGATGAATCAACATTAAAAAAGGCCTTTTTGATCTAAACTTCCTGAGTGAGCTGCTGGTTTGACGTGTCGGCTGTAAACTGATCAGAGTTCTTGTTTCAGAAGCAGGGGCGCCTCCAGAAAATTTTGATAGGGGTGGCCAGATGGGGCCAAAGAAATTTATGGGGTGGCACACCAAATTGGTCCTTGTGGTAACTCTGGTTGAATTTAGCCTGAAGCGATGTGCTGCGTTGCGCCTTTACTCGTTTTTATTTAAATAACAGTACGTATCCAAAACATTTAACTTAAATTTTACAAACAAAAATTTTAGAAAAATACGTTTCAGTTATTTAAAATAATTAATTTAAAAACGTATTTTTTAGGTTAATTCACCAGTTTTTTCATCACACAAAAATTTATGGATAAAAACTTTTTTTAAATGGTGAGCAGCAGAAACATATGTTTCTTTTTTTATTCTGATTATTTCTTCACTCATTAAAGGGACATTATGGAAGTATAACAGCCAAAACATGTATAGAAATAATAAATTGCTTCTCCATACATTCTACAATGCCCTGGTCCTGTAGAATGAGCCCTGGCATTTTTACTGTGATTGCCTGTTTTTCTGTAAAATCACAGAAAAAGAGAGATGCTCGGGTCGAGCAGGCTGCTTCACGCGCGCTCACGCTCAGGCATCGCCCTCTGAACCCTTCTTAAATGGTACAGATACAAGTGACGTCATTGGCGTGTTAGCTTGTCTAGTAAGACTTCGGACTTTCGTGCAGAAGACCTGGGTTCGATTCTGGATGTGAACATAGTTCATTTAGAGCAGAGGTGTCAAACTCATTTTAGCTCAGGGGCCACATTGAAGGAAATCTAGTCCCAAGTGGGCCGGACCGGTAAATAAAAAAAAAAACAACTTCAGATTGTTTCTTTGTTTTAATACAATCAATATAAAACAAGGCTGGACCCTGAGGACAGTGTGTCCAAAATAGTACAAGTACAACACCTGAAGTGAACTTGAAAATTAGAAGAAAAAAAATAAAAATAAAAAAACAACAAATAAACAAAACATTCCTTAGTGATTCAAAGAGCTTACAGATCACATGGCAAGATCAGTTTCATGCAGCACTTAAAGTATATTTGACTCATTTTACTTCTTTTAGCTCATTTTACATCTTTTAGCTTTCACCAGCATATCAGTATCAGAAGTCACATCCTGAGTGGCGGCCAACTTCAGGATGTGATTCAAGTTCTTGTGTGAGCCTTGAGCGCAGCTTTGTTTTATTTATACTCATTACAGAGAAAACTTGCTCACAAAGATACGTTTATTATCACTCTACATTGTAAAGTATGAAAATAAAGTTTACACAACCATCTCGTGGGCCGGATTTAACCCGCTTGCGGGCCGGTTGCGGCCCACAGGCCGCATGTTTGACACCCCTGATTTAGAGTTTCTTTTTTACATTAATGGTATATTTTTTTACAGTAAGATGCCCAAATTTTTATTTGAGACTCGCCGAACGGCGTTGAATTCACAGATAAAAAATATGTGGGTTCAACTTTCATTTTGGAACAATTTTTCAAGCAAGGGAAGGGAATGATCTGAGCATGCAGGAGGACTGACCCATCATAAACCTTTGTCGGCTGTGCTGAAGAGAAAGGTACAGAACCAAAGTATTTAATTAATTAGCTGCGCGTTTTCCTGTCCTCTGTCCTCCGGGCCACACACACACACACAGACACACACACACACACACACACACACACACACACACACACACACACACACACAGAGCTGTCTGTCTCAGCTGTTATTTTCGTTAAGGAGTGTGCATGTACAGCATGCGCGCCTCGTGCACGAGCCTACTATTGAAGCTGCCGTTACGCTTTTGGCCCGAGGGGAAAATCACGAGCATAAAAATATAAAACTCCGTGAAGTCCCTTTAATCGTAATATTTTTTTTATATAGTTATGTCTTGAATAAACAAGATCAATATACGGTTTGACTGAACATTAATATGATTTGTTAACGCTGGCTTTTCCTGGGGGGGGGGGGGGGGGGGGGTGGCAGCAATTTTCTAGGGTTGGCCATGGCCACCCCTGGCCACCCCCTTGGGGGCGCCCTTGTTCAGGAGGCAAGAAAAGTACAAATATTGAAGTCGTACGTTGGATGAGATGTATTGGAGACTTTTCAAGCGCTGTGTTGTGGAGATGAATGTACATCTGTACATCACTCCAGGTTTTAAGAGCACAGTGATGTAACGTCATCTCTGTTATTGATACTTCTGCTTCGAGGCATCTCTGTCTCGTTTTGGCTTCAAATTCTGAGCGAGCCTTTTGATAAGGAGGCCCATTTAGACAAGACGTCTCTAATATTGCTCCGTTAATCTATCAGTAAAAGTGAAATATTTCTGCACTCTGTTACATAAAATCCTGCGTTGACTTGCTGCTTATGGGACGAGCCGGTGGAAAAGGCACGTATAGGGAGAAGAAGGTTGTCGGCTCCCACTCAGGCTGCCTCGGGCTGCATTTTAAAGAGTCACTCAACACCAAGCTGAAAAATCGTTTGGGTGATTCATTCTGTGGGTGAAAGTGTGTTAAACCCGGATCACACGGAGCAGAAACACACGTTAGACCTAAATGTTACCGAAATCTTTACGAGGGGTTTTCCCGTTGACTAAAGGTTTTATTTTATTTCTGTTTGTTGGACCAAACAGAAAAATGTAAAGAAAATGTAATACTTTCTAAGACAACAAGTCCTAGCATGAAATCGCACCGTTTGGTGGATAAAACAAGCACCTAGTTACCCACTTTTGTGATAAATGAGCAGTCAGAGCTCTTGCTTTGGGGGCTTTATAATTACACGGTGTAGCACTATCGACTCAGCGCTGTGATTTTTGGTATTGATTTACATAATTGCTCCTGGTTTTAGTCCTTATTATCATCATCAGGCTGGAATAAAATTCAGTCAGAGCACATACTTTCTCAGTGGTCTAGTGGTAGAGTGTCCGCCCTGAGACTAGGAGATCAGGGGGTCGATTCCTGGTCGGGCCATACCAAAGACTTTGAAAAAATGGGACCCAATGCCTCCCTGCTTGACACTCAGCATTAAAGGGTTGGATTGGGGGGTTAAACCACCAAATGGTTCCCGAGCGCGGGTTGTCTGCAGCTCACCGCTCCCCCAGGGGATGGGTCAAATGCGGAGAATAAATTTCGCACACACACCCGTGTGTGTGACAACTAATGGGACTGTAACTTTAACTTTAATTAACTTCATGTATTCAAGGCTAGTGGCAGGTAAATACTTTGGAAAAGATATCATATCGACCAGGTAATGAACATTTTAAACTAAACCCACCATTCCTTATCGACTAGCCTGCCCTACTTTAGTTCCAGTGTTTTTGTTTAAAGTCACGTGGTTTAATGTGGTCTTCGGTTTAAGTAAGTACAACTTTATAGGAAACACATGGAGTGTTACGGCATAACGTAGACAGACTTAACCAGGAGCTGTAAATCACATCACCAGTTTAAAATCAGCCTCTTACTAACTACTAAATGATAAATGGCCTGTATTTGATATAGCTCCTTCTAGAGTCCTGGAACCCCCAAGGCGCTTTACAACACAATCAGTCATTCACACATCCACACACTGGTGGGGATGAGCTACGATGTAGCCACAGCTGCCCTGGGGCGCACTGACAGAGGCAAGGCTGCCGAGCACTGGCGCCACCGGTCCCTCCGACCACCACCAACAGGCAAGGTGGGTTAAGTGTCTTGCCCGAGGACACATCAGCAGAATTGTCTGTCCAGAGCCGGGATCGAACTTGCAACCTTTCGATTACTGGACAACCCGCTTAACCTGTTGAGCTACTGCTGTTAGAGAGAGAGAGGCGGGAAATTATTCAAATAAAATCAGGAAAACAAAACAAAGTGTTTGAAAAGAAAAAAGGAGGTAGATTTATCCCCAATACACATGTTTACCAGTGAAAAGCAATAATATATAAGCATTTAATATTTATACATGTGATAGAATCAGATCACCCCAGAAGTCAGTCCCACATCCAGGGCCGTATCAAGGCATTTGGGGATCAAGGCAAATATAGGCTTGGAGCCCCCACCACCTCACTCCCTGATCAGTTAATATAAGATGGCAGCGTGCTGAGAGTACAGATTGTTGTTGTTTTTATTTAATAAACAATCATTTTAAAGCACTGTTATTATATCTGACTGATTTTAACAGCAACCCTAGCTCAGACACCACATCAACTTCCACATATATGTCATGAGCTCACTGAGCGTCACATTACCAAAACAACTTCAATATGAATCTGGTAAAAATGAGTCGTGGAGGATGGCTGCTTATACTGAGCCAGGATCCTCTGGAGGTTTCTTCCTGTTAAAAGGGAGTTTTCCTCTCCACTGTCACTATATGCTTGCTTAGTATGAGGATTGCTGTATAGTCACTGACACTAGTCAGTGCCTTGATGCAATTTGCTGGGTTCCTTATATAGGAAACATTATTTCTGGTTGGCTTAATGAACTGACCTGAATTGGAATGTTTATTATGTGAAGTGCCTTGAGACGACTCTTGTCATGATTTGGCGCTATATAAATAAACTTGAATTGAATTGAATTGAGTAATGCAAGTGTAATGCCTTACATTTTAAAATCAGTAATATTGTAATGTAATGAATTACTTTAAAATGAGGGTAACAAGTAATAAATAATGCATTACAGTTTTGAAGTAACTTGCCCAACACTGTCTAGCATGTTCTTATTGGTTGTACCAACAATTGTGGGTGGGATAAGGTGGTCTACTGTTTGTCTGGATTCATAAATCATGAAACTTACTCTGGTCTGGAGCATGGACGTAATTTTTTTTGGGGGGGGGGGGGGACATGTACCCCCCTCATTTTCCAAAGTCAAGTTTTGACCCCTGCACTTTTTATCATCCAAAAACAATATTACGCTATATTAAATTGACACTGGTTGAGCTCTAGGACCAAGCGGAAAACAACCTTTTGTGTTGAAGCCTGTTTCCCATTAGAGCATACTGTAAAGACACCCCCCCTCCCCCCCCCCCCCCCCCTTCTAAAGCGAAAACGACGTCCATGGTCTGGAGGTCTGTCCAACTCTTCTGTGTCATCTTTGCTTCTGTCCTGTAGCGAACTGCAACTCAGCGTTAGCCCATTTATTAACTATTTGAAGTCTATTGAAGTTCATCACAAGTGGAAAACACGTTTTAAAATATTTGTTAACATTAACAGGAGGGGACATTTCAGATTGTCGTCTCCATCCTGTGAACAAGCCCCAGCTGAAGTCTGAAGGAAGACCGCCTCGTCGAAGTCTAATTCTTCCAGTTCTGGATCCACGTGATGAAGTCCTCATGCCCTGTGTAGTCTGAACTCCTCATCGACTTCCTCTACCACATCTGGAGAAGTCTGTGCTTTACCAGCAGCACTGGAACCCTGATAGACCTCGTACATGACTCTGCCTCGGGTCGGCCCCCCCAGTTGACTCTTAACGAGGATTTCCTGCTCAAACTAGACCACCCAGGGTCCTCCACCATCGTTCCACACATCTTCAAACAACTCACTCAGTTAAATTGACTGAATCTTTAAAAAGGTAAACAGTCAGTTTGCTAAAATGAGTTTCAAAGACAGTAAAGTAGAGAGAAATGCTTCCTGCAGAGCCGCTACACAAAATAAAAGCTTCAGCCTTCAGAGAACGGGAATCCAATATGGATTTGATCTTCAACTCCACTAACTCACAAAGCCACCGTTACCCCTCTCTACAAGGCTCAGAGCTACAGGATGTGTCACGACCATTAGCATCAGCCAGGAACTACAACTGTTCCTCGATGTGACGTTGAAGACGATGAAGTCATAGATCACACGTTCAGTCCAGCAGGATCAAGATTTTTGTTTCAGTAAATCAAACAAAATCCTTTAGATGTGAACCTGCTGAGGCGTTTGTGTGATCTGAGATGAATGTGGGATTAAAATGGAAGGAAAACATCGTATTTGCACAAAAAAAATTATTTGAGTTTGATGTAAACAAGCTAGTGAAAACGGGGTTTTTCTTCATCTCAAAGAAGAAAATTCAAATGAGTGAATGAGCCACGAGACCATCCTTTTCATAAACGGTTCATCTTTTAAAATGATCCGATGGAACGGTCACATTTGAAAGTGTGTTGGTAAAACACATTTCAAACAGCTGTCTCTTTTTTCTCCTACAAATGATTCAGAGAAGATGAAATGTTGTTTCATTTGCATAGGTTAATTAAAAACGCTGTGTGACTTCCTTGTTTCTGTGCTCACCAGAATGCTAATTAAATCCACAAGTAACGTACAAGCAAATGATAATGTTGACAGCTATTGAACTGTGCCTTGCAGGATGATTATTTGTGTGTGTGTGTGTGTGTGTGTGTGTGTGTGTGTGTGTGTGTGTGTGTGTGTAGCATGCTGTAGATATTGTTTTCCAGTGTAGATCCTTATGTTTAATAACTTATATTATATTTAATGTTTTTGCAGCATCTGGATAGAAAAAGAAGCATGACGGTGGTACAGGAGTTAAGTGCTCCTCCCGTAATCGGAAGGTTGCAGGTTCGAGCCCCGCTCAGTCTGTCGCTGTCGTTGTGTCCTTGGGCAAGACACTTAACCCACGTTGCCTGCTGGTGGTGGTCGGAGGGACCGGTGGCGCCAGTGCTCGGCAGCCTCGCCTCTGGCAGTGCGCCCCAGGGCAGCTGTGGCTACATCGTAGCTCATCCCCACCAGTGTGTGAATGGGTGAATGGCTGATTGTGTTGTAAAGCACCTTGGGGAGTTCCAGGACTCTAGAAGGCGCTATATCAAATACAGGCCATTTAGCATTTATGATCCTGTAGACCAGTGGTTCCCAAACTTATTTAGCTGCGCACCCCCTTCTATGTCCCGACCATGTCGACCCCCCCCCCCCCCCCCCCCCAGCCCCACATCAGGGCATGGCTATATATATATATATATATATATATATATATATATATATATATATATATGCTGCAGTAACATGAGATGTGGTCAGGTTCATGAGGAGTCACTGGCTGGAGCGGACCCGACTTTAATACGTCATCCCAAAATAGAAGCTAATGTCTTAATTTGACCTGGAATGAAAAATGTTATAAAACCTCTTAAAAGTTTTTATCATGGAGGAGGCAGCGCTCATTTCTGTCTTCAGTCTGATGGCGTGCCGGAGTTTGCGCGGCCTGCACGCTTATTGAATCTGTGTGTGTGTGTGTGTGTGTGTGTGTGTGTGTGTGTGTGTGTGTGTGTGTGTGTGCGTGCGCGCGGCACAGCTTCATGAAGCTTGGTTTATGCTTAATGCATTCACTTTCCGCTTGGTGATGCGGCTCGTGGATGGAACGCGCTTCACAACTTGCAGCGTTTAAGTCACCGCGTCTCGTTATTGGCGCTATTTAAACCAATGTTACTTATACCCAGCCCAGATGTG
Organism: Nothobranchius furzeri; assembly: GCF_043380555.1. Lineage (NCBI taxonomy): Eukaryota > Metazoa > Chordata > Actinopteri > Cyprinodontiformes > Nothobranchiidae > Nothobranchius > Nothobranchius furzeri. The sequence continues at coordinate 71,525,823 of NC_091749.1, forward strand.
CTCACATGCGCACCCGTGAGCCGTGGTTCCGCTGGAACGCGTCTGACCTCTGACAGATGCACTCTGAACTTCAGATCTTCAGCGCGCTGTCAATAGCCTGAATGGGAATCATGTCTTGATTTATTTAGTTATATCCACAATGTTCTGTGTGTGAGGTTTACAATGCCAGAACACCTGCATGAGACAGGTGTTAATTACAATCTGCCAGAATGACTCACCACCTTCAGATTTCTCCAACACCGTTAAAAATGATCAAATACGGACCATATCGGCGTGCGCAGGCCAGAGTGCTGAAGCTCGGCGCATTGTTATTATGAAGCTATGGCACATGTGGAGGACACACACGCAAAAATATACTTGTTTTCAATTACATTTATTGGGCCCACTTACTTTTTCTTAGGCCCACCCACAAAAGAGTTCCTGGCTACGCTAATGGTGACATATGACAGACTTCTCTGAGCTCCGCAGCCATTACACTTTTCAACTCGTGCACCCCCTAGCGGCAGCACACCACACTTTGGGAATCCCTGCTAGACGAAGAGCACTGGAAACTAAATAAGACCGATCCTGATGAGATCAGCCCCAGACTGCTCAAAGACTGTGCTGACCAGCTTTGTGAAGCGGTCATGCACATGTTCAACCCGAGCCTTCGTCTGGAGCAGGTCCCCATCCTCTGAAAGAGCTTCTGTGGGGTTCCAGTTCCCAAAACATCACATCCCTGAGAAGCGGACCACTACAGATCAGTCCACTTTACCTCCCATCTGCTGAAGGCCGTGGAGAGACGTGTCCTCGCCCACCTACGCTTTGTGGTGAGCTCAGAGATCTTCTGCACTTTGCATACAAAACAAACACGGGGGTGGAGGACGCCATCATCTACCTGCAGCATCAGGTGCTGACTCGCCTCGAGTGAGTGCTTTCAACCCCGTCCAGCTGTGCCTACTGCAGCAGAAGATGAGGCGTGAAGGAGTGGACAGAGATCTGACTGCATGGATCATCAACTACCTCACCAGCAGACTGTGCCTTTGAAGTGGTTGGTTGCAGTACTGCAGCCTGGGCCAAATTACCCAGCAGGCATTAAGGGCCCACACCCACTAGGGGCCCATGTGAGCGCGACGTTCCTCATGCAGTAACTGACTCAGAAATTGGACGCACCACACACACCACAGAAATGATCAATTAACAGACTATTTTACATGTGGAGTCCACCTTTTTATCAAGTCTGTGCTCCTCTCTCACGCTCGCTTCAGCTTCTCCTCGCGTATGGAGAGCGCTGATTATTCACACGCTCCAGATGCTTCTCGCTGACCCGCGAACAGCCACAGTAACATTCTCAAAGTGGCGTCAGCAGAAGAAAATAACTAGCATGCAATTGTTCATTTCTGCTCATATTTTCTACCTTCTGTCTTTTATTAGTATCTGACGTGCTCCGCCTTGAGCCCGTAACCTGTACGCCGGTGATTTCACCTCTCTGCGTGGCTGCTGCACCATTGTATGATTCACGATTTGCGGTCGGTAGATCGTGTTGAGCTTCTTCATCCAAAAGAGGCTAATAAGGTGAAAGAGTCGGGAAGCCTGGGAGCGGTTTTGCTAGAGGACTTAGAGGGGATGCAGCCAGATAAGAGAACGTCAGGACAGGAAAATAGTCAAATGAAAACAAGAAAACAAACAACGGGCTTGAAAAGGAAACGGTAGGTAGATGTATCCCACCACACCTGTTTAACTGTTTAAGGCAACAATCTATGCATTATTTACAGATTTGAAACAGTTCAGATTACCTTCAAAGCTCAGGGCCGTTTCAAGGCATTTGGGGGCCCAGGGCAAAATGGACTATGTGTCACCATGTATAAGATGGCTGTGTGTGCCTAAATGCCACATTTGTTTTCTCCCTCGTGTCAAACGGAAACAGCCACCAATTGTTTTCTGCATACGTTGCACTGTTGCACAACTATTTTCAAAATGACAAAATAATGAAATGGTTGATATTTTTGTTTTGCTTATAGACTAAATTGCGTCTTGATTGATTGGTTTTACCCTGTTTCATCTTTGGTACGTTCTTGCTGTGTTTGCCTTCTTTTTTAAACACAGGAAAGATTTTTCTTAACCTCGCTGACAGTTTCGTTCACGGCTGCAAACATCCTCAGAGCTGACGCTGATGGTGGCGTCACTTCCTTCGTTTATCCGCGGGCAGCAGAGGACGACGACGTCCTCTGCTGCCCGTGGATAAACGGTTTAACCCTGGTTACATCCTCCAGAGGACTCATAAACAGTTTGTGCAGAACTCTGTGGCTAGGTTCCTGACAGGTGCTAGATGTCGAGAGCACATTACCCCAGTGCTGGATGCTCTGCACTGGCTCCCGGTAAAATATCGAGCTCAGTTTAAAATCTTAACTCTCGTTTATAAGGCCCTCCAGGGCAGTGCCCCCTCGTACATTACTGCGCTTTTGAACAGGTATGCTCCATCTCGGTCTCTTCGCTCAGCCGAGCAGGAACTTATGGTGGTCCCCCGGTCGAAATTTCGATCGAGGGGTTGTCGTGCTTGTTCTATTTTGGCTCCAACTCTGTGGAAGGAATTGCCACTGAGCATTAGGCAGGCACCATCCCTTCAAGTCTTTAAGTCTCGTTTAAAGACTCGTTTTTATCTGATTGCGTTTTAGCGCTAGGGTCATTTGAATTGCCCTAACATTATCGTTTTAACTATTCTTCTTTTTAACCCAGATGCTTGATTTTATTTTGTCCGACATTTGTTTTTTTATCGATTAGTCTTATTCCGATATCTCTTATCTGTAATAGTGTTTGCTTGATATTTTATGATTTTATGTTTTTATCCTGCTTTTATGCCCATGTACTGGGAATGTTTTTCTTTTAATGATGTTGTTCAGCACCTTGGGCTTCAGATAATGTTGTAGAAGGTGCTATACAAATAAAATTTGATTGATTTGATTGATTGATAAACGCTGAGTTCTGGCTCAAACTGAACCGTTCTCTTCAGGTGAGCAGCCGCGGCTCAGTTTAAACTCTACAGGTTTAGGTCCGAAGGTGCAGTTTAAAGTGCGGACGAGGTCATTTTGGTGGGTCAGACAATAAAAGTCATCCTAGCAGGTCCAGCCCTCTCAAAGCGCTTGCATCATGTTTGCGTCTGGTCTTTGCTGCTTAGTTAATTGGAGAAGCAATTACACGTGTGCAGCTGTTGGGCCAGATGCCAGTGAACTCTGCTCTGAAGTCATGTTGGCAAATGAAAGCTGACAAACATGAGGCGTGTAATCAAGAGTTTGTCTCAGAACATCTGGGCTCACACACACACACCTGCAGTGTGGAATCAAAAGGAAGTTTCAGAGGATTTAACAACGTTCATGCATCATGAAGCCATGTTGGATGGTGGGGTTGATGCCAGGTGACACCACACTTGTTCCTGAATGATTGTATTTTTTTGCTGACTGTAAAATGGACCATAATCTCACTGGGCTGAACAGAACAGGACCTTCTTCATCGGGTTCTTAGGCCTTTTTAGGTCCCTGGCTCTGATGCTACCCCAACAGGGGATGCCTCCAGAGATCTCCGCCAGACTTAGAGAAGATCTTGCTGCAAACCTTGAAGGACCTGAGCTTCCTCAAGGAGTACAGTCTACTCTGTCCCTTCTTGTAGACAGCTTCACTGTTGCATCTCCAGTCCAGCCTGTTGTCCAGGTGGGCACCTAGGTCTATATTCTTCCATCACCTCCACTTCATCCCCCATGATGCAAATGGAGTTTGACCTATTCCCGTTTCTTCTAAGATCTCAGATCATCTCCTTTGTTTTGACCATATTGATTAGGGGATTGTCCCCACACATTGCCACAAAGTGCTTCGCCAGCTCGTCTTCTCCACCATTTCTGATTTACCGACGACTGAAGAGTGGCCTGCACATTAAATTAAAGATAAAAACATTTATGTTCTACCGTGTTATGCTATTTTATCTTGAAAGGCGCTTTATACAAAAGTAGTTTCTTCATCTTCTTTGTATGTTGACTCATTTGCTGCCAGCGTTTCTCACCGTTTTTACTGTTTTTTTAAGAGTGACAGAACGTTGCGCGCTAGGATGATGTCGACGCCAAAACAACCAAAACAGAGAGGAGAATCACCTCTTGCATCAGGAAGAATCCGTGCGTTTCGAGCTTCATCCGTTCTTTCATAATCCGTTGTTGAATTGTGATCGGCAGAAGCTTTTCCGGTCCGCGCCTCACCTTTTTTTACAGCGGCGGCCCAAAACGATCTCCTAACACATGGATGCTCTGCTTCCTGATCACGTGACGTGTGACGTACGCGGATGAAGATCGGCTTTAGAGCTGAGATGTTTGTTCTCACGGTTCGGGGGCTCGTCCGACGCCCACACAGTAAAAACATGCGAATGACGATTTTAGTCGTCAATGGCAGTGAACGAGTTACTGTTTTTCATCATCTGTGCCCTCCTCACCCACTGAAGCAAAGAGGGTTTCAGACGATTATGTCAGAGTGATGGAGATATGAAGATCTTTGCAGATGAGGCCTAAATTGTAATGGACTCGAGATCAAAGCAGGAAAAACTGAAATTCCAACAAAATTGAAAATGAAGAATGGTTTAAGTTCCTGTTTGGTTTAATTCCAACTTAGAAGTTTGTGTCTTTAACCGGAGGTCCCGTGAGAAGGACTTTATGAACATCTCAGGTTGTGAGAAAGGATGAAGCGTTTGGATCACGTGGATTAAAATCAAATTTCCAAAACAATTCTATTTTGAAAAGAATTAAGTACATTTTAACCCTCCCACAGTCCTCATAGGTGACCCCGCCAGGAAAGTTGAGCATCCACGTGGCAGGGGGGAGGTAGTGCTCACTCCTCACCCCTGCCACGTAGACTCAAGCGATAAACCATCAACCCTGCTCAATGGTCAACTTTCCTGGTAAGGTCACCCAATAGGACAGTGAGAGGGTTAAATAAAAGTTGTCATATGCTACATGCTAATTTCCATCTCAGTTGCACATAAAAACTGCAGAATAAGCGAAGAAATAAGACGATGCAGCTGGTTACACAGACCTATTATTAGTGCGCTTCACTCTGCAAAGTGAGCTTTCCTCATTTCCCTACAGTTGAAAGTTTAAAGCAGCACCTTGCAACTTCATTTGAAACGACAACCGTGAGTGGAAGGAACGAGAGATGAATGGATGAGAGTGATTTGAATGGATTTTCCTAATGAACACAGAATCTGAACCCTTGTTGATCACTTCTCAAGGGAAAATTCTTTGACTTTTCAAACATCTTCATGTGTTTCACGCTGATAGTTCCACTTTTGGACCTCCTCACGGAGAACTGCACGGCTGCAGAGCTGTGCTGCAATGCAGATGGATTTTTCATCGCCCTGCGTGGAGGAGGGCAAAGCGCTAACATCGCCTCCCATCTGGCCAGGGTCTCTCTTGTCTTGGCAGCCTCCAGTCAAAACGCATGATCATCATTCCTTCTCTACATATTTCCTCGAAGCACCGCGTTTTCGCCGCCTGACTGTTTCACACATACTGAGATTCCCTGTCTCATCTCAGTGCTGGAATTGGTTTAAAATGCAGTGATTTGCCACTGCTTCATTTTTGCATTTGAAACCTGTCCCAGTTTCATTTTGAACTCCTTTGAGAGGGTGTGTTGAATTTTTGCACAGTGACATTCCGGTGTGGTGCGGTTGGATTTGATGGAGCACAAAGATCAGCGACATAACAACCAAATAAAGAATCAATAATGCACCTTAGTTTGTGTGCAAAGGTGTGCGAGATTTAAAGGTGGAGTACAAGATGTTGCTAGGATCCATGTGGGCGGAGCCAGAACATTAGGCACAATGGTAATTGGAGGTGAGTTAATAACTGGCTGCTTTAATAGGGTGCATGCTGTTGTCAGAGATGACAGCTTGTAGCTAGCGTTTGTCAGTCCCATTAACTCATTCGCTGCCAGCGTATCTCGCCATTTTTACTGTTTTTTTAAGAGCGACAGAACGTTGCACGCTAGGATGATGTCGACGCCAAAACAACCAAAACAAAGCGGCGACTCACCTCTTACATCAGGAAGAATCCGCGTGTTTCGAGCGTTATCCGTTCTTTCATAATCCGTTGTTGAATTGTGATCGGCAGAAGCTTTTCCGGTTCGCGCCTCACTTTTTTTACAGCAGCGGCCCAAAACGATCTCCTAACACATGGATGTTCTGCTTCCTGATCACGTGACGTGTGACGTACGCGGATGAAGATCGGCTTTAGAGCTGAGATGTTTGTTCTCTCAGCGCGGGGGCTCGTTAGCCTGGCCTGCCAGACTCCTCCTCTGTTTAATTCTGCACAGAGAAAGGGTCTGGCGTTACTCCTCAAGAGGAGATGTTAAAAAGTGAAGCAGGGGGTAACATAAGAATTGCAACAGTGGATTTAAAATGGTTTTAACTGTTGTTAAAGGTTCGAAAAACGAGCAAACCGATGGCGAGCATTATAAAGATAATGCAAAACTAACAAAAACTCTCAAAAAGTTTAACATCACACAAATTACCAACTATAAAAAAAAACACCTGGTAAAAACTTATATTAAAAGCGTTACCGAACAGAAGGTGTTTAAAACCGGAGTCCTTCAAATTGCAGCAAACCAACTTAACCTTTTTAATCAACAAACATCAAAAGATCCCTCTGGATCATGGAAGAGCTTCACGCTTTTACATGCTCATAACTCAGAGTTAACCTTAAAGTAAATCATCTCAAAACGAAGGGGGTTAAAACCAAAACTGAGGCCTGGACGACAGCAGAACCCCTGCTCTGCTGCCTCCCAGCCTGCTGAAGGCACAGCCTTTTCATCCAGGTGTGGGTTCAGCTCAGCTGTGCTCCTCAGCAGCCTGGAAGAGAGGAGGAGGATGGGCGGTGTCAGGCTGGTCTCCGGGGCTGGGTGATCCTGGCTCCTGCATCTCACTGACCAGGCTGGTAGCCGTAACACTGGGGACTCTCCTATTCAAATAACCCCACCCCTGAGAATTCTAACCGAGCCAATCAGCGCTGAGCAGCGCACGTCACGCACCGCAACGCCGAGTTTGTCATCAACATGGCCACTGAAGCAGATTTCGCTGCGGCTCTTTCCTCTGTTCTGAATGACTTGGACACGTTTTTAAAACAACGAGGAGAAGCGCTAAAAGCCTTTCTGCTCAAGAAAGATGTTTGCGCCGTCGACAGACACCATTTTTACTACAGCTAAAAAACTACAGTCGCGCAGTACAGTCGGCATTTCCGTCTTTTTTGTGGTTGGTTATTTTTGAGCTGCCTAGTCCCGCCCCTCATGTGCCTCTCCACCTGTGAGTAACCCGACTCTTTCTCTGTGCAGATTTAAACAGAGGACGAGTCCGGCAGGCCAGGCTAGGGGCTCGTTCCGATGGCCACGCAGTAAAAACACGCAAATGACGACTTTAGCCGTCATTGGCAGTGAATGAGTTAATCTTCTCACATGGAAGCTGTGGGACATAAAGTGAAAAGCGGGAAATGACCGTTAGCCTCACTGCGGCGCGGTGGAACATTCAGTGCACCAAGGGAGCCGTGGCTACATCGAATAGCTCATCCCCACCAGCGTGTGAATGGATGAATCATACACTAGTGTGGTGTAAAGAGCTTTGGAGTCCTCTGACTCTACAAGTGTGGGTCATTTATCCTGATTATCTTTTAAAATGGGGCGTAATTGTTTTCCTGATCATTTCAGCGTGGGTTTGTGTCTTTTCAGGTACATGTTGTGTTAACAAGGCCAGCGGTTTTGTTGTGACCTACTCCTTCCAATCGAGGATGAGAAATCCTTTAGAGCTACGGATGCAGATGTGGAAACGGTCAGTGCAGGAAACAGGAAAGGTGGGAATGGGAATGACTTGAATTAAAGGGATTTCTGTTCTTGGAGCACCAGCGGGCACAGTCAGGACGAAATAAAACAATTTATTGATTTGACTGTAAAATAGAGCCCTCACTTTTATTAAATGACAGTTGTACAGTTAGGCTCTTAGTTTTTTTCCCAATGTTTCCTGTTTCTCCCATCATATGTGAAATCCTGTCATGTATTTCACATATGATGTCTAATTTTAAAAACACATTTTGATACCAAGAACATGCTTATTTTCAAACGGGGGAACGCTATTTTAGGTTTTGTGTGAAAATAAGTCCAGGACTACAAATGCGCTTCACGAAAGTGGCATCATCGAACCAGACACGAAGAAAACTGAGAGAAAAGGGCTGTAAGTTCAGCGAACTTCCCACAGGAGGAAAGAACACAGAAAAAGAAAGGAAAGTGAGACGACACCTGAGACGACACCTGAAACATTAAATCCAAGTTTCTCTTCACCTCGTCTTGGGAACTCCCAGATGGATGCCTAAGTTAATTATTTTATGTGAAATTAGGGTATTATAACCTTTTCTCTTCCACTTGGTGACCAGTAATTTAATTCTTCGTGAGTCAATCTGCTGTATTTGGGATCTCCCCTCTGCAAACCATTCAAACACACCCACAGGTGATGCCCCAGTCTTTAAAACGAGAACACAAAACAATGGTTGTACGCCATGTGCTGCAGTACCGGGACCAGAGTGAATAGGGTGTGTATGGGGAGCATGAACGAGTTTCTAGCATTCATTTTTGTGAGTTTTAGGTTGTATGTGTATGTGTGAGCATGAGGAAGGGAGTGTGTGACTGTGTCTGTGTATGGTTGTATATGTCAAGTGTGGTCTTGGACTCCTCCCCTATCCTGGGACTTCTTGTGCTGCTATACATCTTCGCCTACCCTCCCCCGCCAAATTTGGTGTGGAGTGTGGTGCCTTGGTCTGCCTGAGTGTTCGCGGCTCCCGGGTCAGGGGGTTTAAGAGTTTTTGGTATCTGTCTGGTTGCTCCCGGTGGCTGCCTGGTAGAAGAAAGAAGAAGAAAATATAATTTCTATAGCGCCTGGGATCTGGTGGGATCTGAGTACCTGGGCTCTGTTGGGTCCCCGGCGGGGCTGGTCGCCCCTGGGTCGCTGGGTTCCGGGCTCAGACGGCTAGGGGGTGGGAGGCTGCGGGCGGGCCTGTGGGCTTGCTGCTGATATCTCCCGGGATGCCAACTGCTGCGCCTCTCGAGGGGGGCGGGGGCTTTTCTGGTCAGTCTCCTCTGGGTTCCTGTGCTCTGGGGCAGCTCCTGGATCCCTGAGACTTGGAGCTCCCTCCGTCTCCTACACATCTTTAGGGGGCAGATCTGTGGCCCCTCACACTCTCTATTGGGCGCTCCTACAGCGAAACCTTACATTTACGAGCGAGTGTACACACACGGGTGCTCACATGGTGCTCTCATGAGTATGGACATGGGCACGTTCAACACAGGTCTTAAAGCTGTGGTTGGCACTAAATGCACTGATATTTATTATCGTGCTCAGTAGAACAATGGTGATTTTATATTTCCCCATCAGGTTGACACAGTGATGGCTTGCTCCTGTTGTATTGTTGTTTTTCTCTTTCTGCAGGTCTAGAAGCAGACCCTTGTTCATCATTGATTGTTTATTTTTGTGGACCCCCACCCCCCCACCCCGAACACTGAATTTTCTGAACACAGAAAATACACCGCATCATATCAAAGTCTGTCTTTGGCACCGTCTTCAGCTGCACAGAAACACAGGCAGAGAGAGAGACTGGCTCTGGTGCAGTATATCTTTAGTTAAAAATGTCCAAACCTATAATTAACCCACCTGGCCTAGTTTTAAAGGTTCAAACGTAACTCCAGAATGAGCAGATGTTTTCATTTTAACAGCAGCTGGTGTGGGCGCTGGCAGCAAATAACATGCATACTTGTCAATGAGAGGCAGTTCAGCTTGTCAAGTAAAAAAAAACCAAACACATCCAACATGCTGCTGCAGCAGCTGGCTGGAATTATCAGTAATCTCACAGTTGTGATGTTTTCTAACAGAACTAAAATAGTCACTCATTACAAACAAAAGCAGTTTGTGTTTTCCTGTGAGGGGCACCCATCGTGTCCGCGTGCCTTTCTGCAGATAATGGCTGAGGTACAAGTACCTTGGTCATGATGCAACTGGATCTAAAAACAGAAAGCTGAGCCAGATCCTTCAAGTCTCCCGGGAATGTGCCAAAAAGGCTCAAGTTCACAAGCAACAACAACGCCAGGACGCAAGCCACCTGCTGATGCTCCAACAAAACAACAGCCGGTCACCACAGGTTACAAAGCTGCTCCTCACAAGCTCCGCTGTCCAGCCAGAGCCACGTTAGCATTGATCTGGTGAAAACCAGCCCCACACGCCATCAATAATTGATGGTGAGTCATAATCACAGGGTTTTTATTAAATAACCATCAGCCATTGGTCTTTTCAGGGGCAACCAGCTGTGTTGTAGGAGAAAGTCGAGTCAGGTCTTTGTTTGATGTGTCAGTTTTCTGCTTCGCTGAACCGCTTATGATTATAAAAATAAAAAGAACGAGTTTTACTAGCAGCCGTTTGTGTAGAGCATGTAAGACACAGAGCGAGCTGTGTTTTCAAACCAGGATGTGCTTTCATTTTAGTTTTATTTCATTTCCACTGGAAGCATCACAGAACAATATTGATGAGTTTTTTCTCTCTCTGCTGCCTTGATGTTTACGTCTGCAGCAACAGGAAACGCCAGCCTAAAAATCCATCTGCCATTCATTGCGTCGTCCACGTCTGCTCGGCGAGTGGTTTGATGAAGCCGTACAGTTAGAAGAGTCCAAATCGCCCGTCCCCGAGGGGAAGGAAACCGTAAAAACCGGACCTGACAGCTGGTTTGTGTGAATGAAAAGGTGTAGATCCTTCACTCTGAGGCCGTTTGTCTCCTCTGAAGACAGACAGCATGTAATTTCTCAGACGTTAATCACCTGTGCACAGAAAACAGGTTGTAGACACGAGTTTTAGGTTTTAGAAGTAAAAATGTAAACTTATGACTAAATGACTTAAACAAATGTGAGAGGATCATTTGAATGAAGAAAATGGCAATTTAATCAATTTTTACATTAAAGGGGCATTATGGAAGTTTGACAGCCAAAACATGTATAGAAATAGTAAATGTCTTCTTCATACATTCTCCTGCAATGCCCTGGTCCTGTAGAATGAGCCCTGGCGTTTTTACTGTGATTGCCTGTTTTTCTGTAAAATCACAGAAAAAGAGAGATGCTCGGGTTGAGCAGGCTGCTTCATGCGCGTTCACGCTCAGGCATCGCCCGTAGCGTTTGCTATCCGTAGCTTTAGCAGCAGAGAGAGAGGCAGTGCCACTTTGTCGCTGTTCCTAACGCCTAGTGACAAAGCTAGCTACATTTCTGAGGACCCTTAGCTACTTTCTGTAGAACTTTCTTCTAGATATTTCCTGCTAATTAGCAACAAAATAGCCATTTTCACTCCGAACCGTTCTTTGAACGTTGTTTCAGCTGTCATCAAGGATATAAATGTTACAGATACAAAAGGATGTCACTGGTGCTTTAGCTCACCTGGTTAGACTTCGGACTCTCATGCAGAAGACCTGGGTTTGATTCCAGATGTGAACATAGTTTATTTAAAGTTTATATTTTACATTCATGGTATATTTTTTACAGTAAGATGCCCAAATTTTTATTTGAGACTCGCCGAACGGTGACCGGAAAAGGGTGGCTTGCCAACTCCGGGTCGGGGAGAGGTCCTACCTCAAGTGGAGGAGTTTAAGTATCTCGGGGTCTTGTTCACGAGTGAGGGTAGCAGGGATCAGGAGATCGACAGGCGGATTGGTTCGGCGTCTGCAGTGACGCGGACACTGAGCCGATCTGTCGTGGTGAAGGGTTAGGGTTAGGGTTAGGGTTGGGCTCAGCCTTAGAGATAGGGTGAGGAGCTCGGACATTCGGGAGGGACTCGGAGTAGAACCGCTGCTCCTCCGGATCGAAAGGAGTCGGTTGAGGTGGTTTGGGCATCTGGTCAGGATGCCTCCTGGACGCCTCCCTGGGGTGGTGTTTCGGGCATGTCCTGCCGGCAGGAGGCCCCCGGGTTGACCCAGGACACGTTGGAGAGGTTACATCTCCAATCTGGTCCGGGAACGCCTTGGAGTCCTGCCGGAGGAGCTGGTGGAGGTGGCCGGGGAGAGGACGGTCTGGAGCTCCCTAGTTGGGATGCTGCCCCCGCAACCCGGACCCGGATAAGAGGAGGAAGACGACGACGACTCGCCGAACGGCATTGAATTGACGGATAAAAAAGATGTGGGTTCAACTTTCATTTTGGAACAATTTTTCAAGCAAGGGAAGGGAATGATCTGAGCATGCAGGAGGACTGACCCATCATAAACCTTTGTCGGCTGTGCTGAAGAGAAAGGTACAGAACCAAATTATTTAATTAATTAGCTGCGCGTCCTCCTGTTCTCTGTCCTCCGGGCCACACACACACACACACACACACACACACACACACACACACACACACACACACACACACACACACACACACACACACACACACACACACACACACAAGGGACTGTCTCCGCTGTCATTTTCGTTAAGGAGTGTGCACGTATAGCATGTGCGCCTCATGCACGAGCCTACTATTGAAGCTGCTGTTACGCTTTTGTCCTGAGGGGGCAATCGCGAGCATAAACATTCAAAACTCCGTAAAGTACCTGAACAAAATTTCTTTAAAAATCAGTGAAATTACAAATTTGCAAGAACCGATGGACCCATCGATGCTTGGTTTTACTAACCCAAGATTTTAGTTTTTTATGAGAGGATGTTCAGTAAATTTCACTTTTGTTTGACTCGTGCAGAGCTCTGCATGCTGGCATAACGCTGCTGAACACAACGTTTGTAAAGAACGCAGAAATATCACATTAAAAATCAGATATTTTTCAAACAGCAACCTTTTCATGTTATTACAGGATATGGCTGTATTTTATTGTGAAAGGGTGGCAGCCATCTGATCAGATCTAACAGAATAAAGTTAGTTTGCAGGATGGGAATTTTCACATCACGTTTATCTTCTTCTGATGTGATGATGGTGTCGATCACACTTTTGGAAGGCGTCGCGATGCAACACAAACTGGCGTTCTGTTGCATTAGAGCTCGTGTATTTGTAGCTGCAGTGTGGCTTTTATACTGAAGTGAATGAGAGAAGGAAGCTGCACCTGCCCCTTTGTTCCCTTCCCTGAGGGGGATCTTTGTTTGTCCAAAAGCAGAGTGACAAATTTCACTCCATAATACACACACACACACACAGACATGTTCACACTCGCGCACACACACACACTGACAATGACTGAGCCGTTTATTTAGCCTCCCATTCACACGTACACTAGCATGGTCAGTGGTTTAAATGAGCAGTATCTGCACCCACGTGCACGCAAACCCACACAAATGCACTAAAAACATGGCGTTCTGCCAAACGCATTACCAAAGTTAAAACACAATCGTCTTATTTAAGAAGAAATGCCCAAACAAATAAAAAAATAATGGAAGAAACTGTAAAATAAAGAAAGCAGAAACAAAGTTAGAATGTGACTCCATCACCTCCCACAAAGACGAGGAAAACAGCTCCTCCCCATCTCTTCAGCTGCTCCGGCCCCGTCCTGAGAGATGGCAGCAGCAGAATAAAGGAGGCATCTGTACTCTTCCAGGTCAGTCATGCCCCGTTTGGGAAGGGTGGAATTCGAGATCCAAGGATAAACACCGACTCCCAGGAGAGGACGGTTACTCGTGTTTGAATGCTGCAAAAATGAATCTCTCCGGAATCAAAACGACCGTGAGGAACCCTTACGTCCAGAAGACTCTTAGCGAAAAAGTAATTCTGCAGCTTCAGGCGGCACACAAACGGTTTGGCTCATTTTCAGAAAATAAAAAGTGCTGTTGGGCAGAAAGATGCATGAGAATCCAAATAAAAGCACTAAGTGAAACTTTACAAAACAAATAGTTTGAGCTGAACTGGAATGAGCCACAAATGTTTAAAAAGCAGTGTAGCTGCGCTGCATGTGGCGTTTTCTAACCCTGCACAATCTCTTTTCATTTTGATCACCCATCTCTTTATTCTGGGAAGAGAATAGCATCTCCACAGACGCAACCAAGAGTAAACAGCTGCGCCTTTGTGTTATGAGTGGCTACAGGTAATCAACAGTGCATCCACTTAGCCGAGACTCTTCACAGAGGGGATTGTTTTCAGCTGCACTCGGTGATTGAAAGCATTAGTGATGAATGGCAAACTGCTTAGATGGTTCACAGACTTTGACCGTGACCGTGACCACCGTGTGATCATTTAAAAAACACATTCGTTACTTATCTCACGTTGTAGCAATGCGGTTTTGAAATTGCATGCACATAAGAGGATGTTGTTCACGTTATCACTTGCAGAGCTGCTATCTCGTGAGCGAATACAGTTGCAGCCGGCTCAAACTGAATGAGAAATGTGTTTTTCCTGAGCACCAGGTGTGTCTGCTGAATTTGGAAAATAGAAGCAGTTTGGGGTCTCGTGATAAGAGACAAGGACGGGGACTCACAGCTGCTCAGAATGGAATAGAATGGAAACGGAGCGAGTACAGCTTCATTTTCCAAGTATTTCGTTTTCCTTTTTTACTCAGAAGCTATCTGGGTCTTTATCTCTCCTCCTCTAAGCACACAGCCACACCTGTTTTCAAAGCAAATGTTATCAGAGCAGAGGCCATCCAAGCAAATCAAACAGCCAAAGCTCAGCTGTGGTGGCTCGGTACGGTTTCTCGTAAAACCGTTCATTAAATTACACGACGAAGGCAGACGCGGCATCGCCTCACATTCGACCTTCGATCAACCTTTTTCGTGCTTGAAATCGTGGTTCTAAAACATCTCAGGATAACAATTAACAACCACGTGTTTGTTAGTTAAGATCAAATGTTTTACTGCTAATGAGCAATTTGGCAAGGAGACAGAACGTTACTGTTGCTGTCAGCCTGCTGAGATCCAGCTCAGAGATACGGCGCTAGCTCTGCGGCGAACCAGGTCGACCAGAAGTGCGGAACAAAAATGAGACTTTGTGAGTCGTAATGAGAGCATTGTGCACCTCAGACACTTGAACGCTTTTAAAAGGTTGTTTTTGTCCTTTCGTGTAAATTGTCACTGAGGTGGAAAAAACATTACACGACTATTCCTGATCAGTGTTTGTCTTTTTCGTTGCTCAAATCACACATAGAGGGGAAAAAACATGCTGATCACAAAATAAGAATGTCTGCAAAACGTGTTTTGTTATCTTCCTCTGGACTTTGGGAGAAATCACTTTTAAAAGGTGCAGTCTTGTTTCATGGCGGTTTAGGCAACATTGTTGGACGATCCTGTCCAACACCATTGGCAATATTCATGGGTTGGGGTGTTGGATAAGTGGTGCCAAAAACTATTGGATGGAGTCAGTAAAGTTATTTTAACCCTCCACTGTCTTTATGGGTGACCCCGCGAGGAAAGTTGACCATTGAGCAGAGTTTATGGTTTATCCCTTGGGTCCATGTGGCAGGGGTGAGGTGGTGCTCACTCCTCACCCCTGCCACATGAACCCAAGGGATAAACCATAAACTCTGCTCAATGGTCAACCTTCCTCGCGGGGTCACACACATTAGGACAGTGGGAGGGTTAAACAGATCAGGATAATTACTAGTTACAACTTCTATAGATGAAGACACTTCAAAATTGCCAAAATCTACCTTTAACTATGTTTAATGTATACTTTTCTGTGATTTCTGACGTCTTCTGTGTAAGTTAGGGTGCCAGCAGTGTATTTACCGTCCACTCAGACGGACAGACACACGCTCTGAATCACCAATGCCTCTTTGTCTCCAGGGCACGGAGCTCAGTCATGTAAGCAACCTCAGATTGCTTGGCTTCAGTAATAACGGCCGTCAGGACGGGGACGTAAACAGATTGTGACAGATAAAGGTCTGTTGAATTTGGATTCCTCATCTCTGGTTTTTGCTTGTTTTCACATGTAACACGCGTGGCATCTGATACATGAACGCATGAAGTCGCTCAGCTGTCCCGTGAACACGTATGAACTAATTAATGTCTAATAGAAGCTGTAAGGAACTGACATGTGCCAAAAGGAGAAATGTGACTGTAAGCAAGCCAATTACAACCTAATTAACCTGCTTACCTTGCTTAAATTAGAGCACAGTGGGTGTTTCAGTGGGAAAGCTGCTCATGCTTGGCAGGGTTACAGTCGAGGCGTGTGTTTAGTTATGGGATATTTTTTAAAGTATATATTTGCTCTGCTGAAGAATGAGCTCCTGCAGATGTTTCCCTCAGATCTCCCGTTTGATCACTCTGGAGTAGAATCAGTGAATCCTAAAGGTGCAAATAGTTATCACTAGTTAACTCAATCCCATGCCAATAGCTGTATTCAATTAATTCTACTTCATTCCTTTCCATGCCCTTTTATTCCATTCTGTTCCATTCTAGATGCACATCCAGTGCTTACTTCCCAAGGTTTTCATTAAAAGAACCTATTGGTGTGTCATATATTCAGACAATGCCACACACAAATAAAAAATCGCACTCACACACACATAGCAATAGGTACCGAATTTGGTACTTTTTAAGGTACCGACCGAATTCCATAGTACCAACCGAGCACCGATTCACGTCATTTGAAACGGTGCCTCGTTTCGGTACCCGTCCTTCATAACGAGAACTTGCCTAGACAGCTGCGCATGCGCAAGAGCGTTATGTCGTCGGTCGCTGCGAGCCAGTTGTAAACAGAGCAGCATGGTAGAAAGAACGCATGCTAAAGCTTGGGTCCACTTCACTAAATGTGATGGGTAACTGGGTGATGATGAAACCAGCGACAACGATCTAAGTGAGACATCCTCATCTTAATCTGCTCCGGTAGGTAAATAAAATGTTTAAGATAACGTTAGCTTGATATGTTAGCTTCCGTTTCGCTAATGGTGCGTTCGCTTTCTCCTCTGAACTCCGAATTTCCGACTAGAAGAACATGAACGCGCTCTAAAGTTTGGCGTCACTTTACTAAATGCGACGGGTGATTGGGTGAAGATGAAACCAGCGACAACGATCTAAGTGTGAGGCATCATCGTTTTAATCTGCTCCAGCAGCTAAATAAACTGTTTAAGATAACGTTAGCTTGATATGTTAGCTTCCATTGCCACCGTTGTTATCAGCTAATGGTGCGTTCGCTTTCTCCTCGGAAATTCTAACTTCCCAGTAGGAACAATCAAAGAAAAGGAAGGCAAAAGGAATGAAGATACACAGTAAATTTAGTTCACAGTAAAGATGTTTGCTTCAGTTTAATTATCAGCTTATAAAACTACAAGAGCGATGTTAAAATACAAACAGTTGTATGTTATTTATCGTGATATTTATCAAATATGGTTATATATTGAGAAAAATATATATTTAATTATAAAAGAGAATTAAAATATTAAACACTCCAAAGTATCTAAAATTGGTATCGTTAAGTACCGGTATCGATTCCTAGGTACCGGGAATCGGTACCGAATCGATTCAAATGTCAAAGGTACCCATCCCTATGCACACACACACACACACGAGACACACGACGGCAACAACTCTCTTCTTCACAGTACGCGAGGTCTTCTTTTGTTACCATCCTTCCTAAACCTTTTGAACTGTACGTTTGTCCACTCGTAAGTGGGCAGCAGTGTCCCAGTTGTGTTGGGTTACACTGGATTAAAATCAGAGATGACAGCCTGGACTAGTAGAAGACAGATGGTTCTTAACGTGGCATCAGTTACAGGTCTTACATGGAAAACCTTTCATCCATTTGTTTGCGCTCCGCTCGACGCTTGCAGTGATTCCAACTGTTGGATCCCATTCTTCACAGCCATCGTCAGCCTACTGCATGGTTTAAATGGTTGTCATTCTCTTTTCTTTGACAGTCAGATCTGCAGCGTGTCCTCCCATAGAGACCAGGCCAAGTCTTCCCTTCTAACACACCTCACATTGTAAAACAAATGTCATGTTTTATTTGTAAAATCTAGTTTATCAGGCTGTAAAAAGCGGTCTGCTTTAATTCCTGAGCTGTTTTCGGGGCTGTGGCCTGTTGTTTGACAGCTAGACTCAAACTGACTCCATCATGTTTGGCCTGTGAACGAGTAGAAATCACAGAATTTATTTTAAAAGCTAAAATGGGGGAAAAGAAGAGAGAAACCCTGTTTGTCACACTTCAGCGAGCTGAGAGTTTACAAGCAGCTGCTTGAATGCTGTCAAAAATACCCTGAAAGTGCACCTTTAGCCTCAAGCTCAGGCTTTTTTCCTTCAGGGGAAGAATGAATGAGCTGCTTCTGTTTACTGCTGAGAAACACGTGTATTTTCAACTCTGTCATTTGAAGAAGAAATAACATTTTTGCCACTTCAAAGCTGAAAGTGTTGACATGTTGTGCATCTACATCTGGACCAGGAAGACCATATGAAAGGGAAGGGTCGATCATGTTACCAAGCATTCCTTCTGTGTGTGTATTTGATTGGGCTGATGCTTGACATCGTATCCTGGTGGATTTTGTTTGATCGCTGATTCACCCGAGACGCGCAATGTTCACCTGATGTTCATGTTTAGCTGTTTGTCAGCCACACCTATTTAAATATGCTGCACAACTTGTGCAAACAGCAGAAAATCCATATGTTTGCTTAGCACCAGTGATTCATACACAATTTCTGTTGATTTAATGCGTCGCCATGGTGACAGCAGGTATGTCTGAGCTCGTCCGTTTTAGTGGCCCCTGGAAACATCCCTAATGTGGTCCGTGCTCGTGTAGCAGATCAGCGTAGTTCTTCTTCATCAGCAGTGTTTCCTTGCTGTTATTCCAAACGACCACACCCGTGCTGCAGGTCGGTGAAGATGTTGCTTTCATTTGTTTATGCCTGGTCTGCAGGTCTATGCCTGGTTTACATCAGTTTACTCATGTTACAAAAGACTCTGGCTCATTTTATACTCCAGGCAGAATACCCCTGGTCACAAGATTGCAACATCTCTCACACATCCAGTGTAAATACAAAACGATTACATGCTCACACAGTTGATGCAAATGATTATAAGCCCCGTCATGCTTCAGAACTAACTTTGATCTATCAGATCACAGAGTCCAGTGGTGTCTGGCAACCGGACAACAAGACTCTTTGCATGGTTGAGCCTCCGTGAATCAGGTCTCTCTCACAGTTCATCCTGTAGGCACCTGATCGGATTGGTATTGATTCTTGCAGCTGGGGTTGGTCATGTGTTCATCAAGCTGTTCTGAAGGAGATTTTTGTCTCATTATCCAGCTGGCTGAGGCTGTAGGCATAAAGAAATAGGCCTGCTGACACAAATTGGCATGTTTGGTCTTTAAAAGTGTTCACGTGCATCAAAGTTCTGCCTTACTGCAACGGGATGACTTCCTATTTTGGTGTTTTTAAACTTGTGGCCTATAAAATTAATGTCCATGACAGACAGTGTGTAAACAGCTAAAAAGGCAATCTTGTAGCAGGGAACACCAACAGGGATAATCTGCATCTATAGATATTTAGGACTTGTTAGTCAACATCTTTGGAAGATTTATTTATTTATTTTATTTTATTTTATTTTATTTTTTCCCATGTCCTGTCTGGCTGTGAAGCAAACAGAATTGATGTCTGAATGCTGGTAACAAGCCGTACAGATTTACTCTCAGGTGGAGCATCAAAGCTTCTGCTTTTAATGTCACGCCTGATACTTAAAACTTTATTGTTATTGTTTTTGAATGCTTTATAATTCCGACAAGACACGGAGACAGAGGTGGAAGAGAAAGGAAGAGACGGGGGGGGGGGGGGGGGGGGCATAGCCCGTATGATGAACAAGGGTCTGCTTCTAGACCTGCGGAAAGAAAAAAATAACACACAACAATACAGCAAGAGAAAGCTATCACTGTGTCAGCCTGATGAGGAAATATAAAATTAACATTGTTTTACGAAACAATCACACGATAATAAATCACAGTGCATTTGGTGCCAACCACAGCCTTAAGACATGTGTTGATGTTATGTGCCGTGCCCCTTTTGGCCACAAGATGGCCTCAGTGGCCTTCTGCCTTGCTTGTCTCCCAATGCCAGCTGTTCCTAATCTCAGCTAATAACGGAGCAGCTGTTAAAAGCTGCTCTCCTGCCCACAGTCATTGAGAAGGTCAAGGATAGTGCAGACTGGGAACAGTTTGGGCTATTCTCTTCTCCTCGGTTGGCTCTTTGATAATATTCGGTTTGCTCGCTAGTTTTGGTAGATAACTCGTTTGGATTTGGGATTTAGGATTAGACTGTTTGGCTTCTTGACTTCGGACTGGCATTTTGACTTTGACTTTAGGATCTCCCCTTTTGTATACATATATATTTATTATTCTCGGTTTTCTCCCCACCCCCTTCTGGGGTGGTGCTTTTCATTATCTCCCTTTTGAATATAGCTCCTTTTGTTTGTATATAGTATTGGTTTTAGGTTCGTTGTCAAAATTCCCTTCGTTTTTGTAATAAAATTCTTGGTTTTAAAGTGACACAGCACTCTGATTATTTCACCCACACACTACTTTTATTACTCCCCTCCTAATTTCTCCTAGAGAGCCGGGGACGTAATAGTTGAACGTGCCCAAGTCCATACTTATGAGAGCACCATGAGAGCACCTGTGTGTGTACACGCGCTTGTATATGTGAGGTTTCTCTATAGGAGCGTCCAATAGAGAGAGTGAGGGGCCACAGATCTGCCCCCCAAACATGTGTAGGAGATGGCGGGAGCTCCAAGTCCCAGAGATCCAGGAGCTGCCCCAGAGCGCAGGGACCCCAGGGAGACTGCAACCAGAAAAGCCCCCGTCCCTCTCGAGAGGCGCAGAGGATCGCTCTGGGGGGGCCACAACCAGCAGCCGGCAGAGTGCCGGGAGATATCAGCGACAAGCCCACAGGCCCGCCTGCAGCCTCCCACCCCTGAGCCGGCCGAGCCCAGAACCCAGCGATCCAGGACCCAGGGACGACCAGCCCCGCTGGGGACCCAACAGATTTCTTATAATTATTTCTTTGGTATTTTTATTTCCAGACAAGCTCAGTAAATTAGGCATTTGAAAGCTATTAAAGTAATAATAATAATAATAATAATAATAATAATAATAATAGTTTATTCAGGGATTCTGGAGAGGAGGGTCCTATGGATTGTCGAACCTCAGATTCAGGTTTTCATCCTGGCCATGGAACACTGGACCAGCTCTATACCTTTTGGGGGTCCTGGAGGGTGTGTGGAAGTTTGCCCAACCAATCTAAACGTGTTTTGTGGATTTGGAGAAGGTGTTTGACTGTGTCCCATGGGGGGCCCTGTAGGGCAGGGGTGTTAAACTCAAACTCACAAGGGGCCGAAATGAAACTCTGGGACGGAGTCGAGGGCCAAACTTAATATTTTTTGAAAAAGTGACGGCAAATTTGCACGTTTACTTTATCAACATATATGCAATTTTGAACCTTTAAATTTGGAAACAAACATATTTCTGCATTAACACTGAATGTGGAATAACCAAATGACACACGAGCAAGTCAGTTTTAAATAAAAGGCATCAGTGGTATTCATTACTTGTGGTATAATCAGCATTTTAAAAATCTATTCAGGATTTATGTTTTCTTGTTTATTCATTTTTCTTATTTTTTATTCTCCTTTTTTTCTCCTGTAATACGTGTCATCGCTGCTGTGACGTCTAGCTTTCCCCACTGAGGAACAATAAAGGGATTTTCTATTCTATTCATCTATCTGCAGCCTTTCCACTTCCTGTTTACTGTAGGTTAAATCTTTTCTCACGGGCCAACAACAAAATACAAATATCATTTTATCTTAAATGAAAATGCAACATCTCACCTGTTAACTTTCATGTTTTGGAGCAGAAAAAGAGCATAAAACCAACATATTTAAAGCTCAGTTTGCTCCACTGGTTTACTGTGATGCTCACCTGTTCCAGCCAGATACCTGCATCATGGGGTTGATCTGAGCTGAGGAGGAGACTCCTGTTGTTTTGTTCATCTTCATCATAATAATCACAACATTAGATGACAACAGGTGCTCACATAGGTTTGTGCTGATGAACATGTCTGAGCAGCTTGACCACGTTGTTGTGTGTCGGGGAGGAAACACAATGACAGAAGCCACAGAATCATGCTGGTTTGAGCGTGTCGCTGCTCGCTGGAGTTATATCAGCTCTGTCTGGACGTTAGTTTGAAAACTTTCTCTTTAAGTCGTGAACACATTACTGAGCGGCTAGAATCTCCATTTCTGGGCTTCAACGTCAGAAAACAGCTGAGTGAACTCGGCACTGAGTGAGAGGAGTGTAGTTTGCCCGAGACAGCGGAGGAGCTGCAGACACCCAACTACCTCTGACTGCCTCGGCGCTGAAAAAACACAAAGGAGGGGGCGCGTTTGCTCCGCGCTGGCGCCGCAAAGCATCATGGGAGTTGTAGTCTTTGCAGTAAAATCGGCCAGCGGGCCAGTTTTAATATATTTTTGATATTTATCTCGCGGGCCACATAAAAATGTGCCGCGGGCTGCATCCGGCCCGCGGGCCTTGACTCTGACATATGTGCTGTAGGGGGTACTCTGGGAGAATGGGGTACCAGGCCCTCTGATACAGGTTTATGTGACTGGTGTCAGAGCTTGGACCTCATTGCCATCAGTAAGTTGGACTTATTCCAAGTGGGAGCTGGACTCTGCCCTTTGTCACGGTTCAGAACGTTTATGAACATGATTTAATGAATGAACAAACACTTGCTTTAAAGCAAGGACTGGTGTGGTGTCAGGATTCCTGCTCTTTGGCCTTGGAGGTTACCTGACTTACCGGAAAATTAACGAGCTGTCTAGGAATATTGGCTCACTCCCGGAGCTCAGAGATGGATTGCACCGCACTGTGAATGCACAGTCTCATATAATTGTCGAGATGAGTCGTAAACTTGGAACTTTGGCTGAGATTCATGCGTTGGCACAAAAGATGGACGAATCAGCACGGATTGGGATAGATTAATGTATGCCATTATTGGATTTTGAGGGTTGAGGACCAGCGGAACTTTAAGACAGAGAAGAAATTATCTCTGTCTGGCCCCAAAACAATTTCTTATCTGATTCTGGTGCCCTTGAGCCTGTAAGGCTGAAACAAATACCCCCCCCCCCCCCAAAAGAAATGTGGAATGATGCTGTCGCCATGGCAAGTCTGTCTCCCTATCCAGGCCTGGGCAGGACTGCGAGCTGTGAAGGCCGCTGAATCGTTCCAGGAGTTAATGTGCCCTCTAAACCCAACAACCTACCAGCCCTGTCCAGACTAAGGTGACGAGCGCTGCTTATCGCGGTTGCACGCACTGAAGTGAGGAGAGTCCCAACCCTATCTCCCCACCTAGTGGACACTTATGTTGTGTAATGTCTGAAGTCTGTTGCATTTCTATCCAAGGTGTTTTTTGCATAGCAAAGCTGCCCTGCCTGTGGAGGGTAACTCTGAAGTGCCCTTTTTTCCTCCACCTGAACCAATCCTCATGTAACCCCCCGATCACTATTAAGGTAGCGCGACTCGGGTTGCGAATGACAACAGTCACCAATTCTTGTCATGTGTCTTTGCCTGTGTATGTATGTCTGATCTCAGAATTGTGTGTACTGAAACTCTAATTTCCCTCTGGGATTAATAAAGTATCTTTGAATTAGATTTGAATTTGAATATTCATATTTTTACTGTTGCCGATCAGCAGTTTATTATATATATACATATATATATATATATATATATATATATATATATATATATATATATATATATATATATATATATATATATATATATATGTATGTATATATGTATATATATGTATGTATATATGTATATATATGTATATATATGTATATATATATGTATGTATATATGTATATATATGTATATATATATGTATATATATATATATGTATGTATATGTATATATATGTATGTAAGTATAGATAGATTGATAGATAGATAGATAGATAGATAGATAGATAGATAGATAGATAGATAGATAGATAGATAGATAGATAGATAGATAGATAGATAGATAGATAGATAGATAGATAGATAGATATCAGTACCTCCCGTATTTCATATAAAACTTGTTCTTCGGGTAGGAAGTTTGGTTTAATTATCCTCACTTGGTCATTTTAAACCACTATAAAATACAACTCTAAGGTACAATATTTTTTGCCCACTTCCTTTTTTTTCTCAACAAATCTCTTTTAATGTACATTTTTATGTATAAATGTTTTGCTGCTCATCTTGACCAGGAAATCTCTGGGTAAATGCAATCGACTCAAGTTACTTTGTGCTTCTTGCACTGAGCTAACTGTTACAGTGCCGTGGCTTCAGCATCTATTGATCTTTTATTTAAGTAGGTAAAATTTGTTTATACATGATTTTATTAATTATTGTATTAGTTATATTTAGACTAGTTATATTTTCTGTATCTATCTGAACTTTTTTCCCATTGCCATTTCTCTGTCCCTCCTCATTCATCACAGCTGGTCCTAATTCATTAATCACCCCCAGCTGCTCTGACTCTGTAATCACCCTCCTTCTATAAATACTCCCTGGTTTCAGCAGCACATTGTCAGATGCTGCTATCATTTCTGTGTATAAGGGCTGTGTTTCAACCTCCTTCTAGTTTCCTTGTGTTCCAGTTTTGGGTTTACAGGTTTTATTTGTGCTGTCTTGCCAGCTCATTTACCCATGAACTATTTGAAATCTGTAGATTCAATTCAAGTTCAATTAAGTTTATTTATAAAGCGCCAAACCCTGACAAGCTGTCTCAAGGCACTTCACATAATAAACATTCTAATTCAGGTCAGGTCATTAAGCCAATCAGTAAAAAGTTTCCTATATAAGAACTCAGCAGGTTGCATCGAGTCACTGACTAGTGTCAGAGTCTTTACAGCAATCCTCATACTAAGCAAGCATTTAGCAACAGTGGAGAGGAAAACTCTTAACAGGAAGAAACCTCCAGAGGATCCTGGCTCAGTATAAGCAGCCATCCTCCACGACTCACTGGGGATGGAGAAGACAGAGCAGACACACACACACACACACACACACACGTAGTGTTTCTATGGTTACATTGTGATTTCTTAGTAAATATTCTATTTGGTGAGGGGTAAACTTTATTGTATTTATCCTAGTGAATCTATAATTGAACGGGTAAACTAGTAGTACCACATTCAATGCCAAAGAAAGTAAAGTGTTATCAGGAGAGGGAAAATGTTTAAAGAGACATTATGGAAGTTTGACAGCCAAAACATGTATAGAAATAATAAATGTCTTCTTCATACATTCTCCTGCAATGCCCTGGTCCTGTAGAATGAGCCCTGGCATTTTTACTGTGATTGCCTGTTTTTCTGTAAAATCACTGAAAAAGAGAGATGCTCGGGTCGAGCAGGCTGCTTCATGCGTGTTCACGCTCAGCCATAGCCCGTATATATATATATATATATATATATATATATATATATATATATATATATATATATATATATATATATATATATATACAAATGAACAACAGGGAGATTAAACATGAGGAAAATTAAAATTAAGCGAGAGAGAGAGAGAGCTCAGTGAAAACTTGTAAGGCTCCGGAAACCTACTGAAGTAGAAGCCTCTGTCTTCGCAGACAAACTGTAGCGCCTCCACCAGATCTGCCCCACACAACATCCCTGCTGAGGCCGTATCCACAATGTAGATAGTCAGTTGTGCAAGCAGGAGCGCACGGCTGCTCGAATGCATCTTTTTGACCTAGGGGAAAATATCAGTTAATAAATTGAGATTTGAAAAATATTCTTTAAAAACTGGACACAAGTAAGGTGTGTGTGTGTGTGTGTGTGTGTGTGTGTGTATGTGTGTGTGTGTGTATATATATATATATATATATATATATATATATATATATATATATATATATATATATATATTTAATGTGTGTCAACAACAACCCTCTTGCATAAAGCTCTCCAGCTTCTCTGTCATCAATACAAAGGAAGCAACGATCAGACGTGATGTTAATGATCTGACATCAAGACCCCTACACACACACACACACACACACACACACACACACACACACACACACACACACACACACTCCTCCTGTCCAGCTCATCAGTGTGGTCTCCTGGCCTGGGAATGCTGGTGCTGAGGTGACTGGTATGCCTCTCGGGGTGCTATTACTTTACTGGCAAACAAGTGGCCCATTGTGTCGCAGACTCGTGTGTGCCTTCGAAACTCGCCGGCTCTTCGTATGCAACGAGAGGTATGGGCTGTAAGCAGACTCAGCAGAGCAGCCCTGTGGACGAAGTCTTGAGACACAGCTGGCTATAATCTCTCCCTCCTCTATACACTTGTGTGTGTGTGTGTGTTTGTGTGTGTGTGAGAGAGAGAGAGAGAGCGCGCATGGGTGCCAGTGCGTGAGAAAGGAAAAATAGCCAACACGCATACCACACAGCCACAGACAGCCTCAGCTATCCAAACAGATGTGCGCAAATGAACAACACCAGGGAGATTAAACATGAGGAAAATAAAAATTAAGACAGAGAGAGCTCAGTGAAAACTTGTAAGGCTCCGGAAACCTACTGAAGTAGAAGCCTCTGTCTTCGCAGACAAACTGTAGCGCCTCCACCAGATCTGCCCCACACAACGTCCCTGCGGAGGCCGAATTCACAATGTAGATTGTCAGTAGTGCAAGCAGGAGTGCACGGCTGCTCGAATGCATCTTTTTGACCTAGGGGAAAATAACAGTTAATAAATTGAGATTTTAAAAATATTCTTTAAAAACTGCACACAAGTGAGGTTGCGTCCAGATGTTTTGTTTTGTAATGTAAGAGATTAAAGTCTTAAACTCGTGCGCGCCGGTCCTTCCAGTGCCAAGAGCTGCTCTGACCTAGTAACTCATGGGCACCACAGATGAGGCTTCACACTTTAACTGTTAATACAAGTAGGGTTGGCCATTGTTCAAAAATAAGTGCGTTCTTGGTATCAGTGTGTCTTAAAAATTCACTGATATGTGAAATCCATGGCACATAACAAACGGAATTTGAAAACAGTGTTTTCAGCCGCACTGACTTGCACTCATTTTTTCGTTCTTCTGGGGACCCATGGTGCAGAAGTGAGGCTCCCTATAGCGTTAGACCACCTCTTAGATGCTTCAAATTTAAGGAGTACCCTAACTCCGGCTGATGCAGAGTTGATGAACTTTTCACGGACAAGAAATCTTTAAAATATAAACATATGAAAACACAGCATGACATGAGAATACTTGTAAAACAACATGTTTTAGCTCTGTCGGCTACAGAAGCACATTTATAAACAAGAAACGGGAAGTCGCCATCTTAAATAAACAGAGCGACAGACTGTGTGATATGCCACTAGATGGTGTCATCGGATAAGAGAAACACTCCGGAAAGAGACTTTAAACGGAAGCTAACATCAGCCACGTGGGGACACACCGAACACCTACAGACGGCACCATTTTATTTTTTTAAACTATGCTTTAAAGGAGAACATGCTTTTAAGTTATTCCTTTTTACATCTAAATCCTTCAGTTGGGGTCTAAATACAGTCAAACTGCAGTTCTTTGGTCTGATTTCCTCATTATTGTTGCTCTACAGACCCTCATTTATCCCTGTTCTGAGGAGAGTCTTGAGAACGAGCCGTTTTTGGGTACTGTCTCTTTAAATCTGGAGGAGGAGCTGTAAACTCCGCCCCCTCCATAGTGCAGACCTGTACTCTCCTCCCCCAGTCGGACTTTGTAGTTCTATAGGGAAATCATTATTTAGCATAGCAGAAACGTTATATTAGCATTTTTAAAACGTGGGGAGAGTTGTTCATCAAGCTGTTTCAAGGCTGCTAACTCTCTCATGCATTTGTCTGTAGTCGCACACACACCCGTCACGGCCGACGGAGGGACAAGCGAGCAGGCGTGCGCACACACACACACACACACACAAACACGGAATGCTGCTAGCTTATTTATTTCTATTAAAAAATGTTTTAAAAAATGATACAGCTCATTAAAACACCATTAAAATAATTTATTTTATTAAGATCTCTATCAGTCTATCTATCTATCTATCTATCTATCTATCTATCTATCTCTTCAATTCAAGTTTATTTATATAGCGCCAAATCACGACAAGAGTTGTCTCAAGGCACTTCACATAATAAACATTCCAATTCAGGTCAGTTCATTAAGTCAGTCAGAAATAATGTTTCCTATATAAGGAACCCAGCAAATTGCATCTAGTCACTGACAAGTGTCAGTGACTATACAGCAATCCTCATACTAAGTAAGCATAAAGTGACAGTGGAGAAGAAAACTCCCTTTTAACAGGAAGAAACCTCCAGAGGATCCTGGTTCAGTATAAGCAGCCATCCACCATGACTCACTGGGGCGGGGCGGGGCGGGGCAGAGCAGGCAGGCACGCACGCACAAAGACAAAGTAATGTGTCTATGGTTACATTGTGATTTCTTAGTAAATATTCAATTTATATTCTATTTATTGTATTTATCCTAGTGAATCTATAATTAAACAGGTAAACTAGTAGTAGCACGTCCAACATCACGGAAAGCAAAAAGTTATTATCAGGAGAGGGAGAATGTTTAAGTGGTTAGCAGCAGTGTGCTAGACGATGGCCCCCTCCATGAGGCCACCACAGCTCAGCAGAACATCGTTGTAGCTTCTCCTGTGGAGAAAAACACTTAGAGAGAAAATAAAGTTAACAGCTGAAATTGCACAAAATAGTACAGGTAAAGAGCGGACTGTAGAAGAAAGCAGTAGAGTGTGAAAAGTGGTCAGTGTATCCTCCAGCAGTCTAAGCCTATGGCAGCATAACTACAGAGATGACTGTGGATAATCTATCCTATATAGATGGAGGCATGTTGGAGTCAGGGCAAGGGAGAGCCATCTTTACCGACTGTACACTCCACCTCCCTGTACTCCCCCACTTGTCCAGATTCAGGCTAACATCAGATTTTAACCATAGGCCCTATCAAATAAAAATGTTTTAAGCCTAGTCTTAAAAGTAGACAAGGTGTCTGCCTCACGGACTAAAGCTGGGAGCTGGTTCCACAGGAGAGGAGCCTGATAACAAAAAGATCTGCCTCCCATCCTAATTTTAGATATTCTTGGAACCACCAGTAAACCTGCATTCTGAGAGCGAAGTGCTCGGTTAGGAACATATGGAGA
This sequence comes from Nothobranchius furzeri, assembly GCF_043380555.1. Taxonomy (NCBI): domain Eukaryota; kingdom Metazoa; phylum Chordata; class Actinopteri; order Cyprinodontiformes; family Nothobranchiidae; genus Nothobranchius; species Nothobranchius furzeri. The sequence goes on from NC_091749.1 coordinate 71,554,992, forward strand.
AATCAGATCACTGATGTATGATGAAGCTTGATTATTAAGAGCTTTATATGTGAGAAGAAGGATCTTAAAATCTTTTCAGCGCTTTGGGCTTCCTGACAGGGTTGCGGAAGGCGCTTTATAAATAAAGCTTTGATTGATTGATATTCTGAATTTAACAGGTAGCCAATGTAGGGAAGCTAAGATAGGAGAGATATGATCTCTCTTTTTAATTCTCATCAGAACTCTAGCTGCAGCATTTTGGACAAGCTAAAGACTGTTAACTACATTCTGTGGACTTCCTGAGAGTAATGAATTACAGTAACCCAGTCTTGATGTAATAAATGCATGAACTAGTTTTTCAGCATCACTCCTGGAAAGTATGCTTCTAATCTTAGCAATATTCCGAAGGTGGAAAAAGGAAATCTTACAACCTTGTGAAACCTGGGATTTGAATGACATGTCCTGGTAAAAGATGACACCAAGGTTCCTTACTTTGTTCTCGGAGATTAATGTAATGCCATTCAGGTCAGGCGATTGGCTAAGCAATTTCCTTTTCTGGATTTCTGGTCCAAAGATGAAAACTTCCGTCTTGTTTTCATTTAAAAGCAAAAAGTTTAGAGTCATCCAATTTTTTATGTCCTCAAGACAAGTCTGCAATCTACCCAACCGATTAGGTTCACCAAGGTTAATGGATAAATATCACTGAGTATCGTCAGCATAACAGTGGAAGTTTATCCCATGCTGTCTAATGATTTTACCAATTGGGAGCATATATATAGTAAAAAGAATTGGTCCAAGCACTGAACCCTGTGGTACACCGCAAGTAACCCTGGAGTATGAAGACGATTTGTCATGTACATTTACAAAATGAAATCTGTCAGACTCGTAAGATTTAAACCAGCCTAGCGCTGTTCCTTTGATCCCTACAACATGTTCAAGTCTTTCTACGAGAACATTGTGATCAACTGTGTCAAAGGCAGCACTGAGATCTAACAAGACTAGAAAAGACACAAGATTCGTATCTGAGGCCATGAGAATATCATTTGTAACTCTCACTAATGCAGTTTCAGTGCTGTGATACTCTCTAAAACCAGACTGAAATTCCTCAAATAGAGCATTAGTGTTTAAATGCTCACATACTTGGATGGCCACTATTTTCTCCAGGACTTTGGATAAAAATGGAAGGTTAGATATTGGTCTATAATTCATTGGGTCATCTGGATCCATAGAAGGCTTCTTAAGTTAAGGTTTGATTACAGCAACCTTAAAATCTTGTGGTACATACCCATTTACTAAGGATACATTGATTATATTTAGAATGTGGAAAATAACCAAAGGAAATGCTTCTTTAAATAATTTGGTTGGGATTGGATCCAAAATGCAAGTTGAAGGTTTAGATGAAGCTAATATTTTTGATAAATTTGAAAGCTCAACTGGATCAAAACGGTTCAAGCACAGATGAGGTTCTACAGTCACCTCTGATGCTGCCTCACTTACAGAGGAAGAAGAAATCGCACTAGGGAGGATGCTAAAGATTTTGTTTATAATAGAATTAATTTTACTTGTAAAAAAATCCCATGAAGTCATTGCCGCTGAGGGCTAAGGGAATAGATGGCTCAGAGCTATGATTCTGTGTAAGTTTAGCTACTGTACTGAAAATAAATTTAGGATTATGCTTATTCTCTTCAATTAATGCTGAAAAATAAGCAGTTCTAGTTTGTCGAAGCGTATTCTTATAAAGCACAAGACTATTTTTCCAGGATAGGTAGGCCTCCTCATGGTGCGCAGAGCGCCATGTTCTCTCCAATTTCCTAGAGTTTTGTTTTAAGGCTCGTAAATGAGAATTAAACCAGGGAGCCAACTTCCTGTCCCTAATTACCTTCATTTTTAAAGGGGCAACATCATCTAATGCCACACGTAAAGAGGAATTAACATGATGAACTAAGGCATCAATTTGTGAGGGGTTAGAACTGAGAATATTGCCCTCTGCTACGTCCCTCTGAGATGCTGACAGAAAAGATGGAACGGTTGATTTAAAAGATGCAACTGCATTGTCAGATAGAGACCGACTATAGTGAAATTTACTTTCATGTCTCGAAAACTCAGTTATAAAAATCTCAAAGGTTATCAGAAAGTGGTCCGAGAGGACTGGATTATGTGGAAAGATCGTTATTTCCTCACACTCTATGCCATAAGTCAGCACAAGGTCTAATGTATGATGGCAGGAGTGGGTGGAGCTATGTATTCTTTGAGTAAAACCAATTGAGTCCAAGATATTACTAAAGGCTACATTGAGGCTATCATTTTCAATGTCCACATGAATATTAAAATCCCCCACTACAATGACCTTATCAGTATTTAGCACCAAATCTGATAAAAAATCAGTGATCTGATCCAAAATCTCTAGAGTAAGGGCCTGGTGGACGATATAAAACTACAAACAAGAGTGGTTTTACAGTTTTGCAATCTGGATTAGGAAAACTAAGAATAAGATGTTCGAACAAACTGTAGCTATTAATTGGTAAGGGACTGATTAATAAGTCCGATTGAAAAATGGTTGCTAGTCCTCCTCCTCACCCTATACTTTGAGCAATATGATGATTTAAATATTTTGAAGGAGTCGACTCGTTTAAGCTAACATAGTCCTCTTGCTGCAGCCAGGATTCTGTGAGAGAGAGCAAAGAGATCTGATTGTCACAAATCAAGTCATTAACTAACAAAGTCTTAGAAAAAATGGATCTAATGTTCAACAGCCCACATTTAATTTTTCTAGTTTTCTAATCAGTTAAATTTGTTCTAATATTTATGAGATTTCCATGGTTTGCTTTATTAAGCCTGATATTTAATCTGTGTGGTTTTGGCCGTGGGCAGGGCACTGTCTCTATGGGGTAGTGGGTGGGTAACAATACAGAAGCTGCAGAGGGGTGGGTTAAACTACAACTCTGCTTCCTGGTCTGGACCCTGGGTAGTCATGGAGGACTAATAAAACTGGCCATATTCCTAGAAAGAAGAGCTGCTCCATCCAAAGAGGGATGGATGCCGTCTCTCCGCATCAGACCAGGTTTTCCCCAAAAAGTTTTCCAATTATCAATGTAGCCCACCTTGTTTTCAGGACACCACCTAGACAGCCAGTGGTTGAAGGACAGCATGCGGCTAAACATGTCGTCACTGGTCCGATCAGGCAGGGGGCCAGAGAAAATTACGGAGTCCGACATTGTTTTGGCAAAATTACACACCGAAGCAACATTAATTTTAGTGACCTCCGATTGGCGTAACCTGGTGTCGTTACTGCCAGCGTGAATAACAATCTTACTGTATTTACGCTTATCCTTAGCCAGCAGTTTCAGATAAGATTTAATGTCGCCCGCTCTGACCCCAGGTAAACATTTAACTATGGTTGCTGGAGTCTCTAATGCCACGTTTCTGACTATGGAGCTGCCATTGATCAGAGTCTGCTTATCAGTGGGTGCGTCACTGAGCGGGGAAAATCTATTAGAAACGTGGACCGGTTGGTGGTGGCCCACGGGCTGGGTTCTATGCTTCCTGCATACCGTCACCCAGCCGGCCTGAGGTCCCGGCTGCTCTGGTTCTACTGGAGGACCGCTATGGGGTGTTTCTGAGCTAGTTAGCCCCGCGCTAGCTAAGTAGCTACGGCTGTTTACAGGCTTTTTAACAGCGCGGAGCCGGGCCTCCAATTCCGACACCCTCGCCTCCAAAGCTACAAAAATGCTACATTTATTACAGGTACCATTATCAGTAAAGGAGGCAGCGGAGTAACTAAACATCTAACACAGAGAGCAAGAGATAGGAGACGGAGAAGCAGAGACAGAAGTAGCCATAGCCGTGCTGAGGCTAAGCTAACTGGACGAGCAAACTGTTCAACACCAAATAAACTGCGTGCAAACTCAAATGGTTCCCTAAAAGCTAGGTGGAACAACAGAAAATGTGTGTTTTAGCGTGCTTATGTGCTACAATAACTCAGAGATATCCTGTTACAGAGAAATTAAATCAGCTTTAGCGAGCCCCAAACACCAAACAGCTACACGTAGTGCAACACTGAAAACAGGAAACAGGAAACACCTTACCGCCAGGTGCAGCCAATCCCAATCCTCAGGTAAAGGGATTGAATGGCCCTTAACAGAAAGCCACCCACTCCATACTCCTGGAGCGTCCCACACAGGGTGACCCTGGGGACACAGTCATGAGCCTTCTCCAAATAAACAAAACACATGTGGATCGGTTGGGCAAACTCCCAAGCCCCCTCCATCACCCTTGCAAGGGTATAGAGTTGGTCCACTGTTCCACGGCCAGGACGAAAACCACATTGCTCCTCCTCAATTTGAGATTCAACTATCGATCGGACCCTCCTCTCCAGTACCTTGGAGTAGACCTTTCCAGGGAGGCTGAGGAGTGTGATCCCCCTATAGTTGGAACACACCCTCAGGTCACCCTTCTTGAAGATGGGGACCACCACCCCGGTCTGCCACTCCACAAGAACTGCCCCTGATGACAACGCAATGTTGCAGAGACATGTCAACCACGACAGCCCTACAACATCCATTGCCTTGAGATACCCAGGACCAATCTCATCCGCCCACAGGACTCCACCGCTGTGTAGTTGTTTGACTACCTCAGATACCTCTGCCCCCGAGATTGGACAGTTATCCCCAGATCTCCTGGCTCTGGTTCCTCCTCGGAATGCGCATAGGTGGGATTGAGGAGTTCTTCAAAGTATTCTGTCCACTATCCGACTATAGCCCCAGTTGACATCAGCAGTTCCCCATCCCCACTGTAAACTGTGTGTGCGAGTTCCTACCTTCCTACCCTGAGGCGCCGGACAGTTTGCCAGAACCTCTTTGGAGCCGATCGATAGTCTTTCTCCATGGCCTCACCAAACTCATTCCACGCCCGAGATTTTGCCTCCGCAACTGCCACTGCTGCACCCTGCTTTGCTATCCGGTACCTTTCTGCTGCGTCCGGAGACCCACAGACCAGCCACACCCTGTAGGCCTCCTTCTTCAGCCTGACGGCTCCTCAAACCTCTGGTGTCCACCAGCTGGTACGGGGTTGCCACCATGACTGGTACCGGCCACCTTGCAACCACATCTAGAAACAGCCATCTCAACAATCGCAGAGTGGATCAAGGCCCACTCAGAGTCAATGTCCCCCACTGCTCTCGGGACGCGGTCAAAGCTCTGCCAGAGGTGGGAGTTGAAGACCGTCTTGACAGGTTCTTCTGCCAGGCGTTCCCAGCAGACCCTCACTATGCGTTTGGGTCTGCCAGGTCTACGCAGCATCTTCCACTGCCATCTGATCCAACTCACCACCAGATGGTGATCAGTTGACAGCTCCGCTCCTCTCTTCACTCGAGTGTTCAAAACATAAGGCTGCAGGTCAGATGATACGACTACAAAGTCTATCATCGACCTGCGACCTAGGCTGCCCTGGTACCAAGTGTACCGATGGGCATCCTTATGTTTGAGCATGGTGTTCGTTATGGCCAAACTTCGGCTTGCAAAGAAGTCCAATAACGAAACACCACTCAAGTTCAGATCAGGCGGGCCATTCCTCCCAATCACACCCCTCCAGGTCAAGCTGTCATTGCCCACGTGAGCATTGAAGTCCCCCAGCAGGACAATGGAGTCCCCTGATGGAGCACTATTTGGCACTCGTCCCAGGGACTCCAAAAAGGGTGGGTACTCTGACCTGATACTTGGCCCATAAGCACAAACAACAGTCAGGACCCGTTCCCCGACCCGAAGGTGCAGGGAAGCTACCCTCTCGTCCCCCGGGGTAAACCCCAACACACAGGGAGAGTCTTGGGGCTAACAAAAAGCCAGCCCCAGCCCTCCGCCTCTCACCCAAAGCAACTCCAGCAAAGGAGAGTGTCCAACCCCTCTCAAGGACATGGGTTCCAGAGCCAATGCTATCTGTCGAGGTGAATCCGACTATATCTAGCCGGTACCGCTCAACCTCTGCTACAAGCTCCTGCTCTTTCCCTGCCAGCGAGGTGACATTCCATGTCCCAAAAAGTAGTTTCCTTGTCCGGGGATCGGAAGAAGTGGAGGAGCTTGCGGGACAAATTTGGCCGAATTAAAAAAAGCTTGAGGGGCACTTGTGGCGATCCAGGTGGCAAAAAGGTTCCGGCTTTTTATGTTATGCTTTCGTGGTTGGTGCCGCACAAAAAGCATAGACCCACATCTTCATATTTCAAGGTAACTACTTTAGTACACTATGTTAGTACTTCCTGTTTGTCTGTGCTTCCAGCTACACATGGTGCTAACAAGCTGCAGTTCTAGTTAAAAGCTTTCATCAGTCATCCAAATTCATTCTTCTATACTATTGTGATTACCTAAACCGATAAGTATATTTGCATTCTGTTTTTACCAGTGTATGCAAGTAATAAAGAGATAACTATATGGCTGTGTTTGTTGAACAACAGGCCTCAACTGAACCACCTCAGGACCAGGCCTCGTGTGGATCCTCACAGGATGAGGCCCCAGCTCCATCATCACAATTTCAGGGGTCTTCACTGCCTGCCTCTCAACAGCAGGATGAATCCTCACTGGATCCTGTTCACATCACCTGCTCATCACATTCATCATCATCATCATCTTCTTCTTCAGCAAATTTATCTCCATCTCTCAATGCCTCCCTTGACCGAGAATCCATTTCAATGGATCAAACATTCTATGAGTTGCTAGAGTCCACCAGCACACCGCAACCTGCTCTCAAAAAGAGGCGGTGCCAGCAGCAATTGGATGACTGCTTTTCTGACCAAATTGCCCGAATTGACAGACGCAGGAAAGAGCTCAGTGAGACACTGCAGAAGGACGATGAATATGACAGATTTGGGCAGACTGTAGCGGACCTACTGAGGAGGGTCCCTGAACACAAGCAGGTGGTGGCCAGGCGCAACCTTATCTCGTGTGTGTGTGTGCGACGTTCTGGAGGGCGGAAATGTGTTTGGGTTTAAAGTTTTTTTTATTTGCATGTTTAAATTTTTATTCCCAATAGAAGTGTTTCATTTGCATGTTTCTTTTCTATTAAAAGCAAAGTCTGTTTTCTTCCATTTACAGTTTATTTTTTCTTTTTCAGTTATTTGGCATCCGTTTGCACACACTATTTTGCACTCATTGTCTGCTCTTTGGAGCCTAGTCAAACAGATTCTTAAAAAAAATTAATGCCCCAAGATAATTTCAGGTTTTTAGTTGAACTTTTAAAGGTTTTTTTTTTCACTCAGCTTCAATTTGTAGTTAATTCCACTACAACAGAGTTTATTCTTATTAGGAGTAGCACTTGCATGACCAAATATGAGCTATATAATCATTTAAACGGCAGTGAACAAGGCACTAAAAAATAGACCTGGCAAACAGAAACTAAAACAGAACACTACCACCAGGCGCTATGATTAGGATGGACAAAATCTAGTCCCCGTGACAGTCTCCTCCTGCCAGGACATAGCTCCTGCTGGTGACGAAAAGAATTGTGTCAGTTCATTCCTCACACAAACGGCATTCCTGTTGGAGCGGCTCTTGCACATAATCCTTGTGTTGACCGGTAGCAGATTGGAGTCACCGTCCACCATTCTCCACCAATCTCCAGGGTGCACCACTCCTGCCGAGTCGCTGTCAGCGAAAGTGGGTGGGATATATCGGCTCTCTGGTGAGTTTGCATTATCGCAGTATGCCAGGTAGTTGTGGAGAACCACACACGCCTTTACAACCTTCACAGCTTTATCTGGGTGGAACTCGATGGCCCTCCCAAGAATTTGCCACCGGGCTACTAGGATCCCAAAGCTGTTGTCAATGACATGCAGGGCTCTGGAAAGGCGGTAATTGAAGATCAGCTTATCCATCTCCAAATTATGTCCTGAAAATAAAAACTGCAGCATTGAGTGTCATTAAACAGAACATAACCACAACTTAATACACATGACACACTTGTCATTTTAAATGTGAAACATATGGCTAGTCGCATACCTGGAAAAGGTTGCATTATGTTGATGTGCAGGGGGAAGGCAGCATGAGCAACTAGCATGTGTGGTGCTTCAGTCCTGGTTCCAGGGAGAAACGCAGGAGGTGGCAGGTTCAACTTGTTGTTCAGCAGTGTGGAACCAAAGACACCTTCTTTAAACACACCGCCATCACTTTCCCGTCCATACCCACTGACGTCCACCATAGTAAATTGATATTGGGCATCACATGTTGCCATCAGCACAATTGAGTGAGTGCCCTTATAGTTGAAGTAGTCACTCCCAGCATTTGGTGGTGCTTTGATGGTCACATGTTTGCCATCCAGGCTCCCCACACAGTTTGGGAAGTTCCAAAGACGCCAAAGATCTGCTGCAATGGCTGCCCACTGGTTAGTAGAAGGACATGGCAGGTAATCCGGTTGCAGTGCTTCCCACAACGCACTGCAGACCTCTGAAACAATCGTCGACACTGTGTTGGACGCCATTTTGTAGCTGTAAGCTACAGCCTGTTGACTGCTACCAGAAGTCAAAACACGCAGAGTCACTGCCAGTCTCTGGGTAACAGTTATCGGTAAGCTGCGTGTCTCCTGGTGATTTCAGTGGTTCCAATCGCCGAACCAGCTCATCGAATCTGTCAACCGACATAAGAAAATACCTGAAATGCATTTTCGCGTCCATGTCCATCAAAGGTTGCACAAGTCCTGAAAATGTGTCTGTTGTCTGCCTAGACCTGTTTAGCGGACGGACATCCCACGGACGCCACTGTCTCCTTTTAAGCTCTCACTGGTATTTCAGCAGGATAAGCATTTCTGTCATGTTCTGCGGGTGGAGATGGTAGACCATGTGTGATGGTGGTGTTCAGGAGGCAGAAGAGCAGGCAAACGGATGAAAAACAAAAAGATGTTTAATCGTAGACTGGGAGTAACAGGACGAACGAACATGCACAAACGACAATGAACTGACAAAGACAGCAACAAGGAGGGAGGAATAAATACACAAGGGCATCAGGGACACATGGGCAGAGTAATGAGGGACAGGTGAGAACAATAAGGCTAATCAGGGCAGGAGAGACACAGTCAGGGAGGCCGGGGCGGATCATGACAATTTCTTTGTCTAGATCACACTGTTCCAACTCGATCAAGCTTTTCTGTCTCTTGTTGCTTGCCATTTTTCAGACCGCGTAAGTGATTTCCAAGGAAATAGTACGTCACTGTACTGCAACCTACACTACGCCCTCTGTTGTCTTGGTGGAGAATTGCTTTACAATGCCCCTTCAGCAAACGGAGAAGTATGAGAGCAAAACGCTTCCGTCAATCCATGCGTATCCATGCGTGTCTGTCCCTTGCGGAGCTGACGGAGAAGCATGAACCAGGCTTAAGACCAATTTGTCATGGGAGACCCTACAAGGGGCACAAAGTGCCCCAGACAACATAGCTCCTAGGATCATTGGGACACTCAAACTCCTCCACAACGATAAGGTGACAGTTCAAGGAGGGATGAGAATCAGTTCCTCTAATTATGAGACCATGGTCTTGATTCAGAAAAGTGTAGAATGCCTTCTCTGGGTCAGGGATGAGGTCCTGCACCAAGTGGAGGACTTCAAGTATCTCGGGGTCTTGTTCACGAGTGAGGGAAAGCTGGAGCGTGAGATCAGTAGGTGGATTGGTGCTGCATCTGCAGTGATGCGGGCGTTGTACCGGTCTGTCGTGGTGAAGAGAGAGCTGATCAGAAGGCGAAGCTCTCAATTTACCTGTCAGCTCTCCATTTACCTGTCAATCTACATTCCTATCCTTACCTATGGTCATGTGCTTTGGGTAGTGGCCAAAAGAACGATATCACGGATACAAGTGGCCGAAATGAGTTTTCTCCACTGGGCTCTCCCTTAGCGATAGGGTGAGAAGCTCAGTCATCCAGGAGGAGCTCGGAGTAGACCCGCTGCTCCTCCACATCGAGAGGAGCCATTTGAGGTGGCTCGGGCATCTGGTCAGGATGCCTCCTGGACGTCTCCCTGGTGAGGTTTTCCGGGTGGAGACCTAAAGGAAGACCCAGGACACGTTGGAGTGACTATGTCTCTCATCTGGCCAGCGAACGCTTGGGATTCCCCCAGAAGAGCTGGCCATCTAGGCCTCTCGAGTTAGGCTGCTGCCCCTGCGACCCAACTCCGGATAAGTGGAAGAAAAAAAAATGGATGGATGGATGGATGTTTACTGATCTTTTCCATTTTCTGATTTGGATTTTTGTTAATGTTTTGATTGTTGCCTTTCATTTATTGACCTGAACAAAAACCTGCGAAGAGTGAACCGTGTTATAGCGATGGACAACTGTATACAAAATCTGCTTGAGATGGAACTGGTGCCTATCTTCAGCGCCTAGGCACGGTGTAGCGCTCACCATGTGCATGAACTATAATGGCTTCTATTTGAAATGACTGCACGACACGGGCGCAATGTGGTGAGACACGGGTGCCTCCGGTGTGCTCCAGGCTTAACAAATTTAATGGGGAAAGACTGTGGCAAGAGTCTTGGTTTGTTACAGTGTGTGTCACTTATTATATTTCAATGTGCAGCAAAAACTACATAAAAAGGTGTTTTTTAAACCAAATAGGTATTGCTTTCGACCTTGACCACGTTTGGTGATGTAAATCAAACTAATAGTGAAGAGGTCAATCTGTATTTAAATTCTCATTTTGTTCAAATGGAAAATTTGTGCTTGAAAAGCACATTCCAGAGAAAAGACCAGCTTTACCACAACAGCGGTGCTCAATGAGGAAGAAATTTACTAGGACTTTAAATCTTCTCAATGTGCAAAAATCTGAAGGACAAAACTATAAAATGCACAAATAAAACAAGATTCTTGTTTCATGGTCTGTCATAGAGCTTCATTTTCCCGCTCCTGTTTGTAAATCATGTTAAAAGTGAATTTGGAACAATCCTGAGTCTTTATTAAGTAGATGTTGTTTTGAACAGAGCTGTATTTATTTATTCAAAGGAAATGATCTATTCACCAAATCAAACCTTGTCCATTTGAGCTTAGCTTAGGACTGACAGGAAAAAATGAGACATTGTCCTTGGTAATTATGTTCATTTGTATTCAGTTTGGAAAGATATAAATTAGCAGCTGCTCCGCCAGTGTAATAAGGTGTAATGAGGTATTTGGTGAGCTCAGTGTTGCACAAGAGTTCTCACTGTTACCTTATTTCCTTGTTGGATACTTGAATTTCTCAGACTGTATTTCTCATATCTGGGTTGGGGTTCCACATTGTTTCCCTTTTTATCTGAGTGGTGTAGTGTAATGGTTTATGGCTCTTTTATTAAAGAGGAACCATTCTACATATTAATTTGAGATATTTTAATAAATTAATAACCAAATTTTATAGAAATAAGAAGACTCAAAGGTTGTCTTCATCGATAAACTGACGATCATATCCGTGTGTCTGTGTTTCAGTTCAGTGAAGAGACAAGTGTGAAATTTAAGAGTTTTAATTCTTCAATTTAAACTAATGATCTGAAATGACAATCATAGGAAAATAATCAACATTGGCAACCTTGTTGGACAATCTTTAACAGTTGATATTTTAAGCTTGCACAAATAGACCTTGTGTTGGATGTGCTAAGATTGAGGATGATGGAATTATGAATGCAAGCATGCAGGTGTCTGAGATTGCTTCAGGGAGAGAAAAGGCAAATCTGAGTGAAAAGTGATGGTTTGAATTAAACTTAGTTCTTATTAAAAAATTGCATCAGAACGCTATCTATTGTGTTCTGCCTCACCGACTCAGGACCCCCTTTAGATCCAGACCCTGGAGGATGTGTTATCCAGGAGACACCTGGGCTGGCAGGGAAGACCTAGGTGTGTGGCGGTCCAGTCCCGGGTTGACCTCGGTACACGTTGCTGAAGCGTTCGGCAGATGCGTTCGGCAGATGCGCTTTCTCAAGTTTAAATTAACTCAGAAATCAAAGACTTTGGGGCGAGTCTGTGTAAGTGGTTGCATTTCAGCTGTTCTGTCTGGCTTGACAGAATAGCGTGGGGGTGGGGGGAAGAGCCGATGGCTCCGTTCCCCTGGGACGACGGTGGCACAGGAGTTAAGTGCTCGCCCCGTAATCGGAAGGTTGCAGGTTCAAGTACCGCTCAGTCTGTCGCTGTCGTTGTGTCCTTGGGCAAGACACTTAACCCACGTTGCCTGCTGGTGGTGGTCGGAGGGACCGGTGGCGCCAGTGCTCGGCAGCCTCGCCTCTGTCAGTGCGCCCCAGGGCAGCTGTGGCTACATCGCAGCTCATCCCCACCAGTGTGTGAATGTGTGTGTGAATGGGTGAATGACTGATTGTGTTGTAAAGCGCCTTGAGGGGTTCCAGGACTCTAGCAGGCGCTATATCAAATACAGGCCGTTTACCATTGGCGTTTGTTCAGCACGTCCGCTCTCTCTCGTTGTCAAACCCGAACTGACTAACTTACCAAAACCCACTTCTCTTCCCAAAGCAACTTGTGCGTCAGAGCAAATGTGTTTTGGAGTTACTGTGGATGTAGACCTGTGTGAGCGAGTGTGAAGGTCATCACCAAACATCTCTAAACATTATTAATTAAGTATACTGATGCATTATAGTTATTATGATTACCCAAAGCATAATAATAATTCATTTGATTAAAATACATTTATAATGAATAAAGTGATCAAATGATTATTTAGCATTAATAAACAAAGGAAGCGTAAGACTCTTATTATGGCTAGACTTTCTGTGAGAACTCCTTCTGGTGATGCAGGTGTTAGATGTTGTCGATTCCTTGTAGACTTGCTGGCGGCTGAGGTCTTTATCTGTGGGTGAAAGTTGCTGGTGACCCAGCTTCGACCCAGCCGGGCAAATGCAACCTTTGACACAGAAAAACCCATACTTCCTCACGCTACAGTGGTTTAAACTTTTCCTTGCAAACAGTCAATATGCATCACAATAAAATTGTTCCTGAATTGCACTGAATGGCGTATTTATTGGGCTCTCTTTTTGTGTAATAATGGCCTTAATCTGTCCCCTTTAAGAGTCTATGTCAAACAGTAGCAGACCACTCTAAAAAATCTTGTTTAAATGACATTGGACAGGAAAAGACGTTATCTGGCAGCACTTTAAACAAGCCACATTGCAATATTATGAATAGAACCAAGCAGACATTTCTCTAATTGGCATGCTGTTGGATAAAAAATAATTGGCTAATTTTAGTCAATTGAGTGATGACTGGAAAATGTGTTCCTAAAGAGAATCCATTCTGTTCTTCTGGGGAGCACTTATATTTATTGTCTGTGCACAGATAGACATAGATTTCCCTGTCTCACGTGTCAAGGGGTATGAAAGGAACGGATGATTAATGATGCAAGTTTTTCTTTCAAGTGCCATTATGGGGCGTCATTCAGCGCCGCTACGCACGCCGCTGTATAACCTCAAGCACCGCAAATCTTTAGTGAGTCCAGGCTGTCTCTGTGAAGAGGACAAAATTCATTCTTTCTCCTGCTCAAAGAAAAGGGCTTGAAACGGTGACTGTAAAGCTGCTTCATGGAACGGCTGCTCGAAAGTACAAAAGCAGTTTGCATGAACAGGCCGAGGGAACGGGCAGCCGCACTGAAGCAGACCATGCATTCAAATCTTGGCGAGAGAAGTTTTATAACACCTGCCCGTAGTTTAGATAAATAGTTATGATTACCAAATATATGGCAAAATAGTTAAGGAACAAACCTAGAAAAAAGGGGAAAACCTCTAAAACTAGTCCAGCTATTGTGCATGTTACAACATGGAAATGATGGCAGCAGGGATTTCCTTGATAACATGGCCATGGTAAATCAAGCCTAGTCCTTAATTCCAGTTCCCTTCATATCCTCTAGAGTGCTATCAATTTAAATTTAAAGGGAACATTTTACAATTAGGGTCCCTTAATTAATGTTACTTAGTGCATTGTTGAGCAAACTAATAAATGTTTTACTAATAGGCTACTAAGTGCACCCACCCCAGCCCTCGAGCACAATTAAAAGTTATGAGAATGTTAATAAATAGACCCTTTATTTATAAATTGCACATTTCATAGTAACACATGTAACAAGACCTTTACTGCAGGTCACACAGAGCCAACTTCACACACTAGCATTGTCAGTTTCGCACACTTACATTGTAGGACTGATCTGCAACACAGCTCTCCTCCTCGCTGTTGCTTGGTCAGTGCTTCTCCCCCAGCTACTCGTGCCCCGCAGCTGCACATGTGTATATATATATATATATATATATATATATATATATATATATATATATATATATATATATATATGAACAATTAACTTTATATTCTATCATGAGATGTTTATGTTTATTCATTTAGCAGACGCTTTTATCCAAAGCGACTTACAATTTATAACCTATAGGGCATGTTGTGATCTGTGGGGGAAACCGGAGTACCCGGAGGAAACCCACGCATGCATGGGGAGAACACGCAACTCCACGCAGAAGGGCCGCATCAGAGTTTTGAACCTGCAACCTTCGTGCTGCGAGGCAACAGTGCTAACCACTGTGCCACCATGCAGCCCAGGTTTTGTGTGCTACAATGTGGGTCCAACTATTCCTAGCTGTTAATCATTGGTTTTGGTGTATTTTACCAGGTGGGTGGGGTGTGTGCTCATGAGGTCACATGTCAAGGGGTCAAGCTGAAAGCCACACTTCGATGCCTTGCACACAAATAGCCTTTTACTAAATCAGTGTAGCTGCATGTTTTATATATGTTCCTGCTCAGATATGTCTGATTCTAAATGCTGAATTATCTCCTCAGCCTTTATTGGATTCTTCAGGAGATGCTGATCACTTGATTTATTCAAATCTGCAATGGTTCCAGCAGGAATTTGGCATTTGTGATGCTAGCAGACTCCTGCTAACACTAACGGGCTAAAACGAAAGTCTGATCCAAAACACAAAGAGGTCTCCTTTTTGTTCACCTCCCTCTTCCACTGTTGGCTTAAAGTTACAGACAAACATTTTATTCAATGCACGTGGAGTTAGCATTCAAGCTAGGTTGATGTGCTGAGCTAACATGCGTGTCAATATGTCACCCGATCTAGGGTGTACTTTTGCTACCTCCTGTGGATACGCAATTTTAGTAGTCAACACACTAGGCTATTTTGCTTTTGAGGAAAAGGGAGGGGGTTAGTGGAAATATAAATGATCAAAGATTATCTACTTTATACCATAGAACAGGATCAAATGACTACAGTTATGGCAACGTGGAACTGCCACCATCGCAAAAATAAATATGAGCAATATCACGTTATAATGCGGTGACTTCATTCTATATATATATATATATATATTGATTAGAATTAAAATATCTCAGTGAAAAACAAAATACCGGCATTAAAGAAAAAAAAATTTGCCGCAAAGACGAGGCTACTCAAAGGTATTGGCTGAAGCATTTGCTTATTACGCCAACCCCTCTAACAAAGATCTTTCTCCTGTGTACTGGAGCTGCATGCAGAAAATAAAACAAATCAAAACAAATCAAAACAAATAAATACACAAGCAAGCACACAAACAAAACAAAAACGTTCCACCTTAAGTAAGTTATTTCATCAAAGCAAAAGAATCAAGTTTCAGTATCATTATTTTTGCTCTTTTCATTCTTGATTTTTATATTTTTCTAATACTCTATTTTTAAACATGTTTTACAAGGAAAATGAATGACACCTTTTTAAGTCACTGTCATAACTATTCCACAGGTTAACTCTTCTAACAGAAACACATCTCTGCTTTATACATGTCCTTATTCTGCTTTTGTTAAAGAATTCACTTCCCCATAAGTCATATTGACTCTCTCTGAGGTTAAACAGCTTCTGAGTACTGCGGCAAAGCAAGTTATTTTGTGCTTTATACATTATCTGTGCTATTTTAAATTCAGTTAAATCATAAAATTTCAGGGTTTTCAGATTAATAAACACAATGTTATTTGGTTTTATGTAGTTAGATTGATTTATAACTCTCATAGCTCTTTTTGTAACTTAAATAGGAAGAGTATTTGTTTTATATGCATTATCCCATATCTCAAGACAATAAGTCATGTATACAGAGTACAATATAGCGTGTATAATGATTTCTTGTTCAGGAGATACTTTGTTTTGTAGAGTATAGCAATGGTTTTTGACATTTTTGTTTTCACATGATTTATGAGACTTCCAACTCAACTTGTCATCAATTATCACTCCAAGAAATGTATTTTTGTACACTTTCAATTTCAATTCCATTAACCCTGATTTTAGATATATTTTTCATTTGTCTAGTGCCAAAAACAACCAATTTTGTTTTCTTTATATTTCACGATAACTTATTTCCACTATAGTCAGAAGCTGTTCTAGATTTGTACCTGAGCAATACAAAGTGGTATCATCAGCAAACAATACATATTTTAACAGTTTGGAAACACTACATATATCATATGTAATGATATGCTTTTCACATTCTTAATATCAGCCTTACAATATACACATTTAACATGTTTGCACAGTTACATTGCACAAACCTGTTATTGTAAGAAATTGGTCACTCTAATTTGCATGGGTGGCAGCTCTACACTTTAATATGGATTTAAGCATTTTTAGAGTTACTTTAAAAATCTTCACTAAAGGCCATACCTTTAAATTAACAGCTGTTACCGTGATATTACATGGACTTCTTAAAAAAAAAGCAGCAAAATATT
The DNA here is from genome assembly GCF_043380555.1 of Nothobranchius furzeri. Taxonomy (NCBI): domain Eukaryota; kingdom Metazoa; phylum Chordata; class Actinopteri; order Cyprinodontiformes; family Nothobranchiidae; genus Nothobranchius; species Nothobranchius furzeri. Next base: position 71,571,655 of record NC_091749.1, read on the forward strand.
AGCCTGGAAAGACAGCCTATATATGTTAATATATAGTCTAGCCATTACTGGATTGTACGGTTGTCTTTCAAACTATCTCCACATGCTATTGGACAATGAACAACATGACACAGTAACTGAAACGGATGTCAGTCAACAGGACAGTCCACCATACATGGTTGAAAAATATGCTAATCCATCCTTGATCTAAATAAACTAAAGTAACTCTTGTCTGCGCTTGACTCAAAGAAAAGCCCAAGTCTAAATAGTCCAAAGTTGTTTCAGAAAAGCCTCCGCCATCCTAAATGTTTTGCTCAGTACCAGTAACATCCCACCCACCACACAGAGAGCACTGTGATTGGCAGGCCACAAGACAAGTTGGACCTCCTGAAGCTCCTGTGGAGAGGGGGTAGACCCACCTGTAGGGTGGTTGCTTTCTTCAGGTCCGTCTAGATTTTTCCAGATTCAATTGGCTGAGCTGAAGTGTAGCGGAGGTTGCTTGTAGCGTAACTGCGTGAGCCAGACGCGGAGTGGCTAGCGTTGGGTTAAACAGATCATGCGGCTTTGATCTGGGAATGGAGGCGCAGCGCTCGGAAAGAGCCGAGACTGAGCAGCAGTTCCGAATAAATAAGGAAGCTGACATTGTGGAAAGATCCCTTTCCTGGTTTGAGGGCTGGTAAGCCTGAGAACTCGGGTCGATGTCTGGTATGAACGATGACTGAGTGATGAATGAGCGGCGGCACTCCCGTAAATCGAGTCGGCGTGATGACGTTGACGAGCCATGCTGGTGATGGGAATGCTGGGAAGTGTAGCTGTCCACCAGTTGGGTCCATAGGGGGTCAGGAGGAGGAGTTCATGACAGGACCCCCCCCCCCCCCCCCCCCCCCCCCCCCCACCCCATGTGCGGTTGAACAATGTTACATCTGGCACAAGGCTGATCAGCACCGGTACACCACAGGGGTGTGTCCTTTCTCCACTGCTCTTTTCATTGTACACCAATGACTGCACCTCTAATGACTCAGCTGTAAAAATCCTGAAATTTGCAGATGACACCACTGTCATTGGGCTCATCCAGGATGGTGATGAGTCTGCTTATCAGTGAGAAGTTGAGAGGCTGGTGGTCTGGTGTAGTCAGCACAATCTTGAACTTAACACCCTTAAGACTGTGGAGATGGTCGTGGATTTTAGGAAGCTTCCCACAGTGCTGCCCCCCCTCACAATATCCAACAGCCCAGTGTCAATGGTGGACTCATTCAAGTTCTTGGGAACTATCATTTCCAGGGATCTGAAGTGGGAAACAAACATCAACTCCATCCTCAAAAAGGCTCAGCAGAGGATGTATTTCTTACGGCAACTAAGGAAGTACGGCCTACCACAAGAGCTGCTGATCATCTTCTACACTGCTGCAGTCGAATCCATACTTTGCTCATCCATCACTGTCTGGTTTGGGTCAGCCACAAAAATGGACAAATGCAGACTACAGCGTATTATTAAAACAGCAGGAAAAATCATTGGTGCCCAACTGCCCTCTGTCCAGGAACTGTACATCAGCAGGACCAGGAAAAAGGCAGAGAATATTGTCCAAGATGCCACACATCCTGTATCTACTCTCTTCCATCTCCTCCCATCTGGCAGACGCTATAGATCACTGTACACAAAAACCACCAGACACAAGAACAGTTTCTTTCCTTCAGCCATTTCTCTCCTGAATCTGTAGATTATTTTACCATCCATTTATTATAGTTTTTAATACTTAATCAGTATGCTTATGGATATGTGTGTGTGTGTGTGTGTGTGTGTGTGTGTGTGTGCGCGCGTGCATGCGTGTGTGTGTGGGTATGTATATATGTATATAGGTGTGTGCGTAAATGAACATGTGTGTGGGTATACATGTTCTTATGTGTTTTTAGGTATTTTTATTCTCATTTATTATGGTTGTTGTATGTTTTAGAGAGTGAACATCTACCGAAGACAAATTCCTTGTAAATGTAATTTTACTTGGCCAATAAATCTGAAATCTGAAAATCTGATCTGAACAAAAGGCGCAGCGCTAATATGGCTGGAATAAGGCTAAATGGTTAAACACAAAAGCTGCACCAAAAGGGTGAGCAAAGTCTCTCATTAAATGAGGACACACAAACTACTATTATCAACATAAACACAAAATATACCACTCAGGTAGCGAAACAAACAAATACCACTCAGGTAACAAAACTAGGACCACTAAGGTGTCACACAAACAAACTGCTCAGGTAATCAAACGAGACTTTAACGTCTATATACCGAGGAGAGAGAGAGGAGAGCAAACACCTCCGTGCCAACGCCCATCTGTAAACTCCCCAGAATGACAGGCGTCTCGAGGCGTCCCTTTTAACAGGGAGGCTCAATCAAACGGACAGCCTGCAGCTGCGCAGGCAGAGTACTAAGGGCCTCTAGCGTCCAGAAAGTGACAGTGTCTGTCACAAGGTCATAAGCACTGCGCAGGTCCAGTTTGGTGAAGAGGGCAGCTTGGGTGATGGCTTCCAGAGCGGTACCCATGAGAGGAAGAGGGTGACGATCCCGGATCGTTATCTTGTTCAACCCCCGGTAGTCAGTACAGGGCCAGAGATCCCCCTCCTTCTTCTTCACAAAAAAAAACCCTGCGGCACCGGGGGATGCGGAGTAGTGGATGAAACCCTTCTGGAGGGCCTCGGTTATGTAGGAGTCCATTGCCCGGGTCTCCGCCGGGGAGAGAGAGTATAAACGACCCCGGGGCGGGGTGGTACCGGGCTGGAGCCTGATCTCCAGGTCATAAGGCCGATGAGGGGGTAATCTGGTAGTGGGTTCCTTGGCAAAGACCTGAGCGAGGTCGTGGTACTGTGGAGGAATGATTGTCAGGTCTACATCCCTGGGAGATGTTGATCAAGTCCGGAGTGCAGGGGAACTACAGTGGGTCTGGCAACCTGCGCCCCAGGCCATGACCTTACTGGTGGACCAGGATATGTGAGGCTCATGGCGGCAGAACCAGGAGTGACCCAGGATGAGGGGAGTAGCCGGGGCCTGAATGACCAGGAAGTGAAGGGTCTCCAGGTGTTGATTGATGGTCATGTGGAGGTCCTGAGTTCGGTGGGTGAGAGGATACGGCATGAGTGGGCGGCCGTCCACTGATGTGACAGGAATGGGTCGGTCTAGAGCGGTAAGGGGTATCTCAAGCTGGGTGACCAGTCCCTGGTCGATGAAACATTCAGCGGCGCTGGTGTGGAGAGGAGCCTCCAGTCGGGCCGGACCTTGGTCCAGTTGGAGGGACACAGTGAGGGTGGTGCGATGTGGGACTGGAAAAGTGGAGACTCCGGGCGGGACAGCCCCTACTCCGACCCGGAGGGACCGTTTCCCGGTCGTCTCGGGCACGTGCCACGGTGGTGGCCCAAATCCCCACAGTACGCGCATCGTCCTTCCTGGTAACGCCGCGCCCGTTCCTCACGGGGATGATGTCCCAGCTGCATGGGTTCCGCCGTCGGTTGGCTGCCCTGTCGATGGGGTGACATTCTGGTGTGAACGGGAGCCGACATGGCGCTCGGTCGGTTAAGGATGCAGCGATCCAAATGGAGAGCCAGTTCCACCGCCAGGTCCAGGGAGGTTGGGGCTTCATGTCCGATCATGGCCTCACGGATTCGGGGGGACAACCCCTTCAGGTAAACAGCCTTCAGGGCGGCGGCATCCCAAGTCAACCGAGCAGCCGTGGTCCAGAAGCGGGAGGTGTAATGGGCCACCGTCTGGGAGCCCTGGCGGAGTTGAAGCAGTCGGGTCTCATCCACGACCTCGCTGCTGGGATGAACAAACGCCTTCTTCATCTCCTTCACGAAGGTCTCATAACTGTTCCAGACAGGAGACTTCTGGTTATAAAGACCCGCCGCCCATTCACCGGCCCGACCCGTCAGCAGGGAGGTCAGCAGGGCGATGCGAGAACAGGACGTGGGGTAGCGCGCTGGCTGGCACTCAAACGTCATTGCCAGGGTGGCCAGCATGCCTTCTGGGGACCCCCTGGTCCCAACCCACTTGTCTGGGAGACTGAGACGGGGTTCCATGTTGTCAGTGACGGCTGAGGCCTGTTGTTGGAGGGCAGTGGAGAGCTGGACAACTAGCTCGGTAAGAGACTCGAGCTTAGAGGCTTGGCGATCTGCTACGGCTCGAAGCTGGGTCATGTCTGCCGTCTGTCGATCTACAAGGGTGCGAAGTTGAGCCACTTCAGCATGTAGGTGAGCGAACTCCGCTGGGTCAACCTTAGACTCAGTCATCCTGTCAGGTTCGATTGGCTGAGCTGAAGTGTAGGCGGAGGTTGCTTGTAGCGTAACTGCGTGACCCAGACGCGGAGTGGCTAGCGTTGGGTTAAACAGAGCACGCAGCTTTGATCTGGGAACAGCGGCGCAACGCTCGGAAAGAGCAGAGACTTAGCAGCAGTCCTGAATAAATTATGAAGCTGACTTACTGGTGGTAGACATTGTGGAAAGATCCCTCTCCTGGTTTGAGGGCTGGTAAGCCTGAGAACTCGGGTCGATGTCTGGTATGAACAATGACTGAGTGATGAATGAGCGGCGGCACTCCCGTAAATAGAGTCGGTGTGATGACGTCGACGAGCCACGCTGGTGATGGGAATGCTGGGAAGTGTAGTAGTCCGCCAGTTGGGTCCGTAGAGGGTGGTCAGGAGGAGGAGTTCGTGACAGATTTCTAAGTTGGCAAAATGTACCACTTCCTGTGCATCCAGGGTCATTTCCTGCTGTAATAGTTTGAATTTGTTAAAGGAACAGGCCCTAAACACCAGAGCAACAGAGGCCAAGATCTACCACACCAGACAAGACCCAAGCAAGGCGGTCCCTGAGACAATCCACCACACAACTGCAGGATATAAGATGCTGGCAGGGAAAGCATCCATGGAACGCCACAACCAAGTAGGGATGGGTTCCTTTGACATTTGAATCGATTCGGTACTAATTACCGGTACCTAGCCGGTACTTAATGGTACCAATGTTCGATACTTTTGAGTGTTTAATATTTTAATTCTCTTTTATAATTAAATATATATTTTTCTCAATATATAACCATATTTGATAAATATCACGATTAATAACATACAACTGTTTGTATTTTAACATCGTCCTTGTAGTTTTATAAGCTGATAATTAAACTGAAGCAAACATCTTTACTGTGAACTAAATTTACTGTGTATCTTCATTCCTTTTGCCGTCCTTTTTCTTTGATTTTTCCTACTGGGAAGTTAGAATTTCCGAGGAGAAAGCAAACACACCATTGGCTGATAATGGTGGCAATGGAAGCTAACATATCAAGCTAACGTTATCTTAAACAGTTTATTTAGCTGCTGGAGCAGATTAAAACGATGATGCCTCACACTTAGATCGTTGTCGCTGGTTTCATCTTCACCCAATCACCTGTCGCATTTAGTAAAGTGAAGCCAAACTTTAGAGCGTGTTCATGTTCTTCTAGTCGGAAATTCGGAGTTCCGAGGAGAAAGCGAACGCACCATTAGCGAAAGGGAAGCTAACATATCAAGCTAATGTTATCTTAAACATTTTATTTACCTACCGGAGTGGATTAAGATGAGGATGTCTCACTTAGATCGTTGTCGCTGGTTTCATCATCACCCACTTACCCATCACATTAAGTGAAGTGGACCCAAGCTTTAGCGTGCGTTCTTTCTACCATGCTGCTCTGTTTACAACTCGCTCACAGCGACCGACGACGTAACGCTCTTGTGCATGCACAGCTGTCCAGGCAAGTTCTCGTTATGAAGGATGGGTACCGAAACGTGGCACTGTTTCAAATGACTTGAATCGGTGCTCAGTCGGTACTATGGAATTCGGTCGGTGCCTTTAAAAAGTACAGAATTCGGTACCCATCGCTACAACCAAGTGGCTAGCATCGTGTACAGGAACATTTGTGCAGAGCATGGACGGAATATTTATTGTACACATTTATAACATAATGTTATGGCTAGAAACTGATTGTGCTCCAACTCTCCTTTAGCTTGAGTCCTGTAGGACTCGTTCATTGAGTTGCAAAGCTGGCTGCTAATACTCAAACACTCAAACTCAAAGCTGACATTAAATATAAAAACTTAATAGTCTGATGAAGTCATGTTATACAAAAGAAAAGGTGAAGATGGCAGAAGATTCTATGTAAAACATGAACTCCTTCCTTCTCAAACTGCTTCCTTGTGTCAACCTGCCCTCCGGCACATTCCCATTGACTTAACTGGAGAATAATGATGCAAGTTCTTCTGTGCAGTGGCTCTTTTTAATAGCATTGCTCTGTAAATAAGTACCATCACTAATCGTTACATTTGTACCACCCCACACGTATCTTCCCTTTAAATTACAGCACTTTCATTTGCAACTGTTTTGCATCAGTATCGTGTTTCAAGAGCATATCCTGCGGCAACAGAGTAACAAATGCAAAATGGTTTCATACGAATATAATTTCTTGGAGGTCGGGCTTCTGTGTGGATGAAATGAGCTGTTTTTCTTCTGATGCAGCGTGTCAAGGCCTAGGTTTTTTTGTTCTGCCCGGGGTCACAGGTCCACTATTGTTCCACTCTCTAAACGCCATGTGGGATTTAGTTTCATGGCTCTGTTCCTGAACAGGTGCACAAATAGGCTGGTTGGCTGTAACACACACACACACACACACACACACACACACACACGTGCGCACTACAAAACCAGCAAATCTCTGTACATGTACACCATAACCGTGGAGCCTCTAGGGAACACGAGGTTCAGTAGCTTTTCTTGTTTATCTGTTGTGTTGGAGCTTACCTGCTGAGATTTACTGAACAGTTTCTTTTCTGGGGTAAAAAACACGTTTAAACTTCTATTAAAATTGGTTGCAGAACAACTGTTGGGAAAACGGTATGGAGGTCTATAAGTTAAAACACTGAATGTTATTTTTAAACCTCTGAGGATTTCACCTTTCACATCCTTGTTCACGATAAGATTCTCCACAGAATGACTCAGAATCAGTTCCATGACCTCAAAATTGGAAACTCTCTTTTGAGGAGGGGAAAAAAAAATCAGTTTTCAGTGCAAATGTTGCTGATTTCCATTGTTCAGATGAAATAATCACATTCGGGTTGAAGGTTCCACTTCCACACAACAGCTTGTAATTATTTGGGCCAATACAGAATTAATAACTGACCCCGCTGAACAGTTCTGTCGAGCCTCTCCGGTGTTTTCGTTCTTGCAGAAGATGAATTCTGTTCTGTTTTAAAGGATATGTTAATTACGTGACCTACTCGGCAATCATTTTCCAGTTATTGCATCGTTACTGTGTCGTTTAATGGCTGAGTTCCTGCAGCTTTAAGCTTTTCGAGCGGTTAAAGAGCACCAACTATGGCCCAAGCGGTCCAAACAAACGGGCTTTGTGTTGCCAGGCAACAGACAAACGTATCAATGGATTTAAGCATACCCAGACAGACTGTTATAAATGGAGACATGCTTGGCATGATATCAGCTCCTGCTCCGTGTTTACCAGAGCTGGATTCTTAAGTTCTGTCCTTAAGCAGAGCAGGCAGAGTAAAATGTAATGCAAATGGGGAGTTGTGTGGCGCACTCATCTGTTTATACCTCAGGCAGCACAACATTTGCTTTTTAGTGCGTGAATGTCGTAAAAATGCAGAGCCACTCTGCTGCAATCCAGCTTGCTTTAGTAGATGTACAATATAAGGTAGGATGGTCACAATCTGAATGCTTATTGACTTTATCTAAATGTTTCTGAGCAGGTTCTGGTTCTTCACGAACCGACCAGCTGAACTCCAGACCCTCCAAAGATGGGGGTCACAACCTAAAGGAAACGATTTGTGTTGACATTCCCCACTTATTATTATTATTATTATTATTTTAATCTTTTATCTCATTTAAAAACACAGCAACTTTAAAAAAATAAAATAAAAATAATGAATACAACTTACAATGCTTAAATGAAAAGGAGCAGATAGAAGAAAAACTTATATGTAATCTGCCCCATTCACAGCCTCGGCAATAAACAAAGATTAAGACAGCGGCCCAAGCAGCTTGCCACTAATTACAATCCTTGAATGAAGTTTCAATGCCTTAGTTAGAAATCATTGCTGATCAATACAGAAAAAATAAAATAAAAATAAAAATACATTCAACAGTATTACACATCATTTCTTAACATAGTTTTTTACATTCTGTTTGAACATTATGATTGATTTGGCCTCTTTCATTACGTATTCCAGACTGTTCCATATCCCGACTCCATACACAGAAACACAACGCTCCAACTTTTTAGTCCTCAATCTAGGTTTTATAAATATCTCGTACCCCTTTAAACTTTAGCAACTTTGTGGTTTTTTTATTTTATTTGAATATTTATTAGCAATGATTTTTTGTGAGCTTTATACATGAATTTTAATGTTATGATCCACTAAATCTGGAAACTTTGATACTCTTAACTCAACAAATAATGGACCGGTACTCTGAGTAATGATTGTTATGGCTCTTTTTTGTAGTAACAAAAGTGATTGTGTATGAGTTTTATATATTGCTCCCCAGAGTTCAATACAATAAGACATATATGGTGCGATCAAGGAATCATATACTTGAAGTTAGGCCTGGGCGATATGGCAAAAAGAATGATCATGATATATTTTTCCATATCGTTCGATCTCTATTTTAATCACGATTAATTTTTATATAGTCAGTTTAAAGCAGCTTAATATGTAAAACTAAAGAAACTAGATATTAGTTAAACCTTTTATTGACATTCTGTGTGTCTTTAATGCTATACAGGTACAAAATAAACAAATTATCTGCTGAATGAAACATCTTTGAGCTCTATCTCTAGCTTTTCTCTGCATTCATCATACAGCTGTGGCAGTGCAGTTTGAGAAAAATACTTTCGACCAGGTATTTCGTACCTCTGGTCCAGCACTTTGATTAAATGCTTAAATCCTTCTTTCTCTACTGTGTTCAGAGGCATCATGTCTTTTGCTATACAAAAAGTTATAGCTTTTGTGATGGTTTTTCTCCTCTTTGAGTTCTGCTCGTACGGTGCAACAGCTGAAACTGATGAGATGATTGATTGCTGTTTTGGTTGTGCAGCTGCACCGCCAGTGCCGGCTGGACCACTGCTAGCAGCCGCGCTAGTGCTAAGTCTACTTTGAGACAAGCTAACAAGTTGTCCGCGGACTCTGCTCACATTTACACGCTCTCTGTATAATCACTTGTGTGGTATTTCTTTAGATTAAATAGATTCGTAGTGTTGCCAGTTTTTGAAGGCACCATTCGCCGACATACCTTGCATGTCGGCTTGATTTGCTCAACGTCACTTTTGAGATACCCGAACCACCGCCACACAACTGACGTTGAGTAACTTTTCTTCTGAACAATGTCTTCATCTCCAGAAGACAACTCCGAGTCATGACTGGGATCTACTTTGCTGACTTCAGCTCCATGTTTGGCCATTCTGCTTATTAAACCTCTTCACCGAAGTAGCGGAGCAGGAAAAGTGTAATTGCAAATGATTCTTCTTTTTGTTAAATGGCGGTGGGCAACCAACGCGCATGGAGGATTAGCGCCCCCTACTGAGGCTGCAAACATCTGTTATTTCTGATCGAGACTCCCAGCTGATCACCGTAATTGAACTGAAAATTGTCGTGATCACAAAGTGCGATCATATGATCGCCCAGCCCTACTTGAAGTAATGCTTTTTTATTTAAAAAATGTTTTATTTTATGCAGTAAACCAATTGCTCTTGCTATTTTTGTTATTACATGGAAGCCACATGTTAATGGTGTAATATCTTCATCGATAATGACCCCTAGAAACGTAAATTCCTTCACTCTTTCAATTTTAAATTTTCTATACCTAATGACATGTCACTATTTGCTCCTCTTGTTCCAAATACCATAAACTGAGTTTTCTCAAAATTCAGGGATAGTTTTATTGACATTAAACCACTGTTTCAATTTTACTAGCTCTGACTGAGTTACTTCTCCCATATGTTCTAGATTGTCACCTGCAAAAAAGAAGGTTTATCATGAGCAAATAAAATGCAATTCAACAATTTAGATACACTTCACTCTTATATGTAACATCTGAATAACAAACTCCACAGAGAGGTCCGTCTGTGTCTCATGCAGTAGTTTCACTACATGAGGTCATCTGACACATGTTGTGATTCTATTCCTGTTACATGGATTTGTATCCATCAGGGAGAGGATGGATGAGCGGTTTCTTGTTTGAGGTTCGTTTTAGTTTACTTATAGTTTCAGTTATTTTATGGTGTAGTACTTGAGTCTTTGTGACTCGTAAGCAGTGGTGTTGCGTTCCAGGGGATTTGCTTTTGTTAGATACTGACTGACTCTGGTGGGGTTCTGCACCAGACGAGCCCCCGCATCGTGAGAACAAACATCTCAGCTCTAAAGCCGATCTTCATCCGCGTACGTCACACGTCATGTGATCAGGAAGCAGAACATCTATGTGTTAGGAGATTGTTTTGGGCCGCTGCTGTAAAAAATGTGAGGCGTGAACCGGAAAAGCGTCTGCCGATCACAATTCAACAACGGATTATGAAAGAACGGATAACACTCGAAACGTGCGGATTCTTCCTGATGTAAGAGGTGAGTCTCCACTTTGTTTTGGTTGTTCTGGCGTTGACATCATCCTAGCGCGCAACGTTCTGTCACTCTTAAAAAGACAGTAAAAATGTCGAGAAACGCTGGCAGCGAATGAGTTAGATAAAAAATTTCAGTGAATGAGTATCTTTGGATGGATTTCTTTTTCCATTATTATTCATGAGTATCCAGTTGTATATTATAATTCGGCAAATCCTTCATAATTTTGTTGGAAAACACATTCCTCGAACCCCCCAAGGCACTTTACAACACAGTCATTCACACGCTGATGGTGATGAGCTACATTGTAGCCACAGCTGCCCTGCGGCGCACTGACAGAGGTGAGTCTGCCGTAACCAGGTGCCACCACCACCAGCAGGTAAGCTGGGTTAAGTGTCTTGCCCAAGGACACAAGGACCCCGGCAGACTGAGTGGTTCGTGAACCTGCAACCTTCCTGCAACCAGGCAAGCAATTAACTCCTGTCCCATTTAAAATCACTGGGTACCTAATGAGAGGCTTTAGACAAGAAAGTGGTCCAGAACCCTGAAGAAACTCTTAAAGCATGCAAAGAAAAGAACGTGATTAGAAAATACACAGAATGTATTTATTTATATTCATTGTGTTAAAAAATAAAGAGTAAAAGTCCTTTTTGACCAATCTAGCCATTAACTTTATGAAATTTCACACAATTCCTCCACATTTTGTATAATCTGTGTGTTTTCTTTGATCAGTGTGTTCTGGCAGCCGTCTTGAACTAGTTTTACTCCACCAGTTATCAATCTGGTGATTCCTTACTGGAAAACAGTCAACAGATGTGTGAATCATGGTTCACCTCTAATTTCCTCAAACTCAACGGCAATAAAACTGAACTTCTTCTAGTTGGCACTAAATCCACCATCTCAAATTCAGACAGCTTTTGTTTAACTATTGACAGCGCCATAGTCTCCCCCTCCCCTCACGTCAAGAGTCTGGGTGTCATTCTCGACAGCTCACTTTCTTTTCAAGCTCACATTAATAACATAATTCGGTCAGCATACTTACATCTACGTTCCATAAACCGTCTCCGTCCCTCCCTGACCCCTCACACTGCCGCCATTCTCGCCCACAGCCTCGTCACCTCCCGTCTCGACTATTGCAATTCACTTCTTTATGGTCTCCCCAACAAACTCCTTCATAAACTGCAACTGGTCCAGAATTCAGCAGCCCGTATTATCACCAGAACCCCTTCCTTTCACCACATCACCCCGGTTCTCCAGCAGCTTCACTGGCTCCCAGTTAAATTCAGGTCCATCTTCAAAATCTCCATCATACCTTCAAAGCAATCCATAACCTCTCCAGCATATATCTCAGACCTTATAAGTATTCACACCCCGTCCCGTTCACTCAGATCTTCTTCTTCCATCCATCTTGCTGTTCCTTCTGCCCATCTCGCTACCATGGGGAGAAGAGCTTTCAGCCGCTCTGCTCCTCGTCTCTGGAACTCACTCCCCCCAGACATCAGGAACGTCGACAGTTTTACCCTTTTCCAATCAAAACTCAAAACACACATGTTTAAATCTGCCTACAACCTCTGATTGTATTGAACTGTTTCTCTCTTTGTTTTTTCTTGTTTGGGTTTTATTATTTTATTGTATTTTATGAAGTATTTTCTGTCAAGTGACCTTGGGTGTCCTGAAAGGCGCTTTTAAATAAAATGTATTATTGTTATTATTATTATTATTATTATTGTTTTTCTAAATGTGCTTGATTTTGTCTTTGTATTGCAAATAAATGAACACACGGTTGTTTTCTGCTCGTTTATATAACGTCTTCAGTCTAAATTCTCTCTGCTGCCACATTTGTGCAGAATCGTTTTGGGTTATCTCAACACCTACACCAGGTGGTTTTGTGTCAACGCCGATTTGCTGTCATCTTGAACGGAAATGGAAATAATCCATTATTTTAGTCATTAAATCTAATAACAAACAGGCAGTCCAACAGTCGGAGGAAACGTTTTATCTGTCTTTGATCACTTGTGTCGTACAAAACAAACCTGCTGCTGAGTAAGAAGAGATGAATCTAGTCATGCCCATAAAGTCATAATTAAATACACGCTGAATTAGCATCAGCTGCAGGCTAAAATAACACAGCAGCTGGTAAGCCCAAAATGTGTTCTTTTAATGTAGGTTTGGTCACTTTTTTAGGACTGATGCATAAAGCTTGCATTCTGAAAGTACAATAACTAGTCCTTTCTCCTAAGGTCCACTATTTCCCTGCAGCAGATGGTCAGTGAGGCCTCAGAGAGCCACTGAGGCGTGCAGGAGGCAGGTCTCCTGGTTGGGTGCAGGCAGCCGACAGAAAAAGGAGCGCAGACGGCTCAGGTTAAGCGCCGCTTCGGCTATTCTATGCTCCAGATGTGCAGTCTTGCTCTTTCAGCACTTTACCTTTACCCTTTGTGTTTGTATAAGAAGCGCTCTTTGTTCTCAACGTGTGTGTGTGTGTGTGTCACTCTTTACATTTTCTTAATTATTTAAGGTTATCCTTCCTACCTTTGATTTCAGTGTGTTTAGATTTGTGTCACAAAATTTCCATCAAAATCCAAACTGATGCACAGCTAAAGGAAAAAAGCTTTCAAGTTAGTTTTGACTCCATTATGGACTCCACATAAGTCCTAGCCTGACCAGCCAGCTCCATGCTTCCTTATGGGAAGCATTTAGTCTGGGAACTCTTCTGTTCAGATAACCCCACCCCCTGAGAATTCTAACTGAGCCAATCAGCGCCGAGCAGCGTACGTCACTCACCACAATACTCTGTTTTTCTCATCAACAACGAAGATGGTGTCTGAAGCGGAGTTCGCTGCGGCTCTTTCCTCTGCTCTAAATGACGGACACGTCTTTAAAACCACACATTCTTACACCGGAAGCGGCTGAAACTGACAACAGGTGACCAAGCGTTTGTTTCCAGCGCGTCGCCTAGCGTTGGAAAGCAACGCTCTGGCACAGCGAGTCGGGAGGCAACGTGCGTCAGGAGGCAACGTGCTGTGCCAGAGCATTGCTTTCCAACGCTTGCGGTAAAATGGAGATTTGTGACCTTTACCCTCTTGCAATTTAACCTTCCCCTCACCCCCATCCTAACCTTAACCCACTTGCACAGTTTCTTGTTGTATTCTTGTTGTTTCTTTGAGCTGGCTATTCCCGCCCCTCATGTGCCTCTCTGAGTAACCAGACTAGCTCTCTGTGCAGGCCAGGCTACATAAGACCAACTCTGTCTAAGTGATGGTGTATATAGTGGTCACATGACAGCAGCTAAATGCATGTGACAGTGACACACCGGCGTCCATCACTTAAAAATCTGTTGGTAAAGTTTAGAAACGGACTTTGAATTTCCTCCCATTTCACTGAAGCATTGATGCTTTTATTCTGACATCCATCTGGATGGCTGCCAGCTATTTTTCATCCACACCCAACTTTACCTTCACTTTGGTCCAGCTGCTAAACATTACTCTATTATGCTTTCCAGATAAAGTTACAGATGATAAATATGCTCAACAATCTGGTCTAAACCTGATTTTGTATCAGGTTTTTCTTGAGTTATTAACCCGTTTAATAGAGTAAAGGACATTTGCAGCCTTAACTCCAGTTCAGAAGAGGAAAATGAGGAGTTTCAACCAAAAGTTGTCAAATTTAACATCTTATTGCTGCTGGTAGATTTTTCCGAATCTGAGGTCCTCTAAATGAGAACAAGGGTTGACCAAGTGACTATTTCTATTTTGGTGGTTTCTCCGTTGACGACTCCGGGTTGTAGCTCCTGTGCAGCTGGCTTTTACGTTCAGTCTGCTCCCCAGCCCTGGGACAAGACCATTTGGATATTTCTATGTCAGTTTTATAATAGAAGTTTATAAAGTTATTAAAACTTAGGAGATTGTGCTTCTCCTGTATTTTACAGTGGTGCCACTTCATCGGTTTTTGGTCCAGGACCTTCAGGGCTTGTTTTACACATGACAGGTTTTAAAGCAGACTGGGTTGCTTGGCTCCAGGCAGGTGAGACAGACTCATGGCATGCAGGTACAGCTGGGCAGCTTTTACCAGTGGTGGCGCCAGGGGCAGGGGCCCTAGGGGGGCACTATAGCTACCCCTGGATTAGTCATTGCAGATTTTTTTTTTTTTTTTTTTTACAATTTAATCTTAATTGAACGTGTGGATGTGAGAATGTTTAACATACAAAACAAAAATAACCAGTAAATTATCATATAGATAGTAAAAAATTAAACCAAAACAGGAAATTGATGTTAACCTTTGACCTCATTTTCCACCTGAGAACGAGTGAAAGGTAGAGCTAGTGGTAAGATGGATCGGTGTTTGTTTCCCACATTTCCACGGGTTCAGTCAGAAACAAATGAATATGTGGAAGTGATCTCAGACCCACAAAAACCTACGGATCTGGATGAAGGGAGTCAACCCTGAACCGCCGCAGCAGTCGAGGGTTTTGTCACTGGAAATGCTAACGCTAACGTTAGCTAACCTTGCAACACTATATATGGTTTTCTGTGTGGCTGTATGTGTTTATGATTTCATGGAAAAGTCAGCGATTGTTCATGTGTTTATGATGCATATTAATGATTGTTTCAGGTGTCTTCTTCTCTTCAAGGCACTCGGAGTACAGATGCTTCTCTCTTTCGCTCCCTTATCTTTTTTTCCCCAAGGCTCTTTGTCCTGTCTGCCCACAGAGCGCTTCTCTGCATTTCTTCTGAAAAACTCTATTTTTACTAACCATGGATTCGATAAACTGGTCATTCAATGCTATCGATAAGATTTTTTTTTTTTAGAGAACGGAGCAGGGGGCTCCCACATGTCCACAGGGGACACACCTGGTGGGGCATATGGAAGGAATGGAAGATCATATGTCTCTCCCAGCTGTCCATTGAGGATATCGAAGACGTGTGGATATTTGGCCTGATGATCACTGGATTTCTCCTGATTGGAGTGGGAGGATATCTGGTTTTCTGGAAATTTGGGAAGACGAGAGCAATTGGAGGGCGACCCACACCCACGGAAAGCACCGTCCGTGTGGAGACCTCACAGACTGGGACGTTACTCGAGGTGAATCGTAAAGCTGGACAATGTTCTAGCTGCGATATCGGTATTAGCGCGAAAAATGGAAGTCATCTCGGCATAGGCGTCATTTTAACCGGGGACGCCGGGGACAGGTCCCCGGAAAAATTTGTGATTGGCAGCTGTGTCCCCCCCCCACTTTAAAAAAAGTCTGCTGATGAGGATTTTTGTTTTACCAGCTCAGATCTTATACCAGGGGTCGGCAACCTGTTCCCATCAAAGAGCCATTATTACCCGTTTCCCACAGTAAAGAAAACACTGGGAGCCACAGCGGCCGCAGCGTTGTGGGCGGGGCCTACCCTCAGACAGCAGAGAGCTGCTCACAACATGACAGCAGCCGGTACCGGTCGCTCGCATGGGCGTCGCACCCGTGGGGGATTCAACACCCTCTCTTTTCCAGCTGTTTTGCTCACCTCCACACCAGTCTGGTTTCTTTATGTCGCACTAACTCTGTTTGCCTCATCTCCTTCTTCACCTCCCGCTTCTGACAGTCGATGTCGGGTTTCCAGGAGAGCAGGAGAGGGAGGGACGGAAGAACTCGCCTGAATTCATAATTTTACATCTTGACATTAGCTGTACAAAGTCTGAGTTTGATAAAGTGAAGAACAACAATTTGCAGAGGTTTATAACAGGCGCGGCGCCAGGTTTTCATTTTTGGGTGGGCCACGGTAATTTTGGATGGACCTTAATAAGCAGTGGCTTAAGTGAAGCAGGCAGGTCGCGCTAGAAAATTTAGTTTAAAAAGACGTCATAAATGTGTTCCCCCGTCATTTTTATTTCTAAAATATGAAGTAAAAACTCACAATTTAATTTTCATTCATTTGTCATTAATATTTAGCCTACAACCGTGCATTAAGTGGACCATCTTCCAGTAAAAGCAAAGCTTCCAGCCCACCTCTCCAAATGCGTAAAATGTGCATCAGCCGCTAGTTAGGCGCGCCGTGCGCACCGTCAGCTACATCAGCCCAGACAAGAGCAGAGCAAATAGAGAAAGAATAGAGGATAATTCTGCCTGGATGTGGATGGAGATTACATTTTACATCAGCCTGATCATCATTTAAATACGAAAACATCACCTGTCTTCTAGTCCACGCTATCAGCATTATTTTAATTGGTGTGTGTGTGTGTGTGTGTGTGTGTGTGTGTGTGTGTGTGTGTGTGTGTGTGTGTGTGTGTGTGTGTGTGTGTGTGTTTTCCACTTCAAACACTGGTCTAACCAACCAGACCAGTGTGTCCAGTAACTCATTAATGTTACAATTAAACAGTTTGACTTCATGTAGGAACATTTCACCTGCCGTGGCCCGGCCGCTTCTGCTCCACATAAACGTTGTGCATAATTAAATGTCTCTAGAGGAGCTTCCTGAGCTGAAGAGGCTATTCTGCCTCAGACTGGATGCGTCATGCATCTCCATATTAGAGACGGGAACAAGCGCTGTTCAGCCAAAGTTTCATAATTTCATAAAAAGAACATTTTTCCAGGTGACACATCCCTCAGAGAGACCGGGTTTCCAGACCGCTTCAGTGGGAGGAAATCTTATCGCATGCACCATGGTTCTGCACTGCGCTGCGAATCCCTCTACAGATCTTCAGCCCACTGTCCACCGTGGGCGCGCCGAGCCGCACTGAACACAGTGTCCAGTATGAAGCTCTGATGTTCTGATGGGAATCAAGTTACCTCTGCGATGTGCGTAACGATTAAAATGTCAGCTCATCCATGTGCATCAGTGTGCGTCGGGGTAATTCTTTCAAAGCAACCAACATCCTTGAGTTTATCCGTCAATATGTGGCAAGGTGGAGAAACGAGGGCCCGGGCGGGATTCGATCCCCAGACTCCCGGGTGAGAGTCATACGCTCTAACCAGTCAGCCAAAGGGACATCCCCTTGGCCAAGTAGCCAGGGCGCATTATCGGGACACTGTGACAGGACACTCACACTGTCACACCTGATTATGAAACTTTGGCTGAATAGTGCTTGTTCCTGTCTCCAATGTGGCGACGCATCCAGGAACCTGTTTGAGGAGAAGCCCAGAATCTGACATCCTTCAGCTCAGAAGCGCCTATGATTATGCACAAGCGTGACGCGTCAACCCGGTCTCACAGTCAGACCGGGTTGGAACTGTTCAGGTTTACGCAGACAATCTTTACATTTAGAATTGGCATACAGATGTAAAATTAATGCAGTAAAATATAAAGCTTTTTATTTAAATATCCATTCATTATTTTACAAGCACAGAGAGCCGCATCAGATGGATGGAAGAGCCGCATGCGGCTACAGAGCCGCCGACACCTACTTTATTGTCCCCAGCAATTCTGAAAACAAACTGACGCCCTTGCATCTCGGAGAGAGTCACCGGACACTATGGACAGGTTTAAAAACCCAAAATTGGCTTTACTGAAGGACTGGAAATGATCAGTTTAAAGACTGAAGGCCAGTGTTGGGCAAGTTACTTCATAACTGTAATGCATTATTTATTACTTGTTACCCTCATTTTAAAGTAATTCATTACATTACATTATTACTGATTTTAAAATGCAAGGCATTACACTGCTTTTGCATTACTTTAAGTTACTTTCACCAAAACAACTTCAGTATGAATCTGGTCATGTGACGCTCAGTGAGCTCATGACATATTGGTGGAAGGTGATGTGGTGTCTGAGCTAGGATTGCTGTTAAAAACAGTCAGATATAATAACAGTGCTTTAAAATGATTGTTTATTAAATAAAAGCAACAACAATCTGTACTCTCAGCACGCTGCCATCTTATAGGGCCATCTGAGCAGGGAGTGAGGTGGTGGGGGCTCCAAGCCTATATTTGCCTTGGTCCCCAAATGCCTTGATACGGCCCTGGATGTGGGACTGACTTCTGGGGTGATCTGATTCTATCACATGTATAAATATTAAATGCTTATATATTATTGCTTTTCACTGGTAAAAATGTGTATTGGGGATAAATCCACCTTCTTTTTTTCTTGATTTTATGTGAATAATTTCCGGCCCTTTCTCTCTCTAACCTTCCTGCATGCTGCATGTTTCCTACGTCTTCCAGAAAAACTGTTTCCTAGATTTCCTACTTTCTAACTAATCAGCCAAAGGGATCTATCGAACGCAAAAAAAAATAAAAAAAGCTTAATATGCTCTGCGCTCCAGCAGCAATGAGTTGAAATCACCGGGGCACAGATTATGAACTCAGCTGAAAAGTACATGAAGTACCAGAAAATATGGGCTGATATAAACGATCGCAAACAAATGACTTTGTTTTGATGGAGCGATTTTGTGAAGCGATTTTGTGAATATAACAGCGGCCGCGCGCAGGACGCAGCTGGAGTATTTGAGCCGTTACCGCTGCGTCCTCTCTGCTCACAGAATGCCCGCAAAGCTGAGTCCATAAATGACGTCATATATGTGGATACTGGATCTTTTTTCAGATTTCCTGCAATTTGAATTTTTAGGAAACCCACATCTTGATTCTGGGTTTAAAAATGCATTGTAATTACCGCATTACTGACACTTGTACCGAGTAAATATTACCATTTTCTTTCCCTGTAATGCCTTACATTACCACATTACAGCAAAAAGCAATGCATGATGTAACCCAGAAGCTAGAACCTTAATGAGGTATTAACTAATTGGCTTACTAATATGATCCATCCTCAATTTAGATAAAATATAAAATATATATTAAGGAAATTAACAATACTAATTAATAGATATCTAATTAACTAATAGATAATTTCATAATGAATTATTGGAAGGGTGAATAACTAAAATAACGAGTTTAATATTAAACATCGGTTAAAACAAGAATCTTGAACATCACTAACAGAAACAGAAGAGGAAAGCTGTATACTATTGGTCCAGGTGGGAATCTGAAATTTCATTGGCTGAGAGAAATAAGTCCCGCCTCCGCGAAATAAAACCGTGCGACGCAGCTGAGCGAGAGGAGAGACAAACGGCTGTGCAGCACGCAGATACAGAAAGCAAAGACTGAGCGGTTAGAGAGAGAGAGAGAGAGAAAAAAAAAACAACGGTCGAGGCCGTGAAGAACCCTGATTTGGGTGCCGCATAGATAGAGGGAGAGGCGGACTTGACTCCTTCTAATAAGAGCTAGGAACTTGGAACCAACGCGGTGAGTAAAGAAAAAAGAAGAGAAAAAGCTAACGATGCAACTTAAAAAAAAAAAAGGAAACTTAAATAGCTTATCAAATTAATTCCATTCTTATAGATTTGTGTGGAGACGACAGAGTGAACCAATCCTCTGTAGGAGGGAACCGTTGGAGCGCGTTGGTGAGTGAATGAGATTAAATTCAGTAAATTATTAAATTCAAAAAGCTAATTACAGCAACCGAGGTGACAGCAGTGGGCTGCTAGACGTTAGATCCCAGGAGTTAACATCTCAAACTACCAGTTAACGGTGGTAGGGCATATAGGAGTTAACGGCTCAAACCGCCAGTTAACGGCGGTAGGGCATATGGGATTCCCAGGAGTTAACGGCTCAAACCGCCAGTTAATGGTGGTACGGCCTAGATGTACAAGGTCCTCAGGGGCGTTATAGCTAACGCCATAGAATTAGCAATGCGTCCCTTAACCAAACATTTAATAATAAAAAAAATAGATAAATAAAAATAAATAAAAGCTAACTGATTAGGGAGGAATTATTTTACAAAGGTGGACCAAAGGACCAGAATTTATATTTTGTTGAGTTTTGTTATAGAACATTTTATTTATTTATTTATTTATTTATTTATTTATTTATTTATTTATTTATTTATTGTGTTACAGATAAACAAGGTGTCACAATGCTGTATAGAAACACAACTAAATGTATCCTTGTTGTCATGAATGTATTTCTTGTTGAATAGTGTAGAGTAATAGAATCTAACTGAGCCTATTGAGCTGAACAATTGTTGTCATATGTAATTATATTTCCAGAGCTACTGAGAATTATTTTAATAGACAATCAAATTGATGTTATGTTAGTTGAACTGTGAACCCAAACATGATTGGCTATGCCAATAGAGTGAAGCATTTGTTTAAGTCTGTAAGACTTTATGCTGTGATGTGACGAGAAGGGTCGATGCCAACTCGCTAACAGTCCTGTTGTTTACAGGCTGGGTTTTTTTTTTTCCTTGGGTTTGATCCCGACTCCTATGATCACTCACTTGGAACGAGAACTGGATTTCTTCCTGACGAGGGAGATGGCGAGCCTTAACCACTGAACGAACCAGGACATCTCAAGTAACTGAAGAGCAGACTGCTCTCTTCTGTGAACAATCTCAACGGTGCGGTAGGAAAAAATCGCACCACCGGACTCTGACTTTCACCCCAAGCGTGGGGATTTGACTTGACGCCGGCTGACTTGTGACTCATATGATCAAATCTCATACCAAGCATTTTACTATTGTCGATTGTTTTCATCTGTTTTTGTGTGTTATCTTTATGTGTTATATTTCCCATTATTATTAAAATTTAGTATATAAACCGTTTCATGCTATACCTGTGACTCCAGTCATTCTTAAACAACCTCCAATTCTCCCCGAACCTAATTATTGGCCCATTTGTTTATTTTTTCTTTTAATTATCTTATTGTATCCTGTAATCCGGTTACATAAAACTTGGCGAGCCAGCCAGGAGAATTGTAGAGTTGTTACCTTAGCTAACCATTGACTGACATCATAAGAGTGCCTGGAGGTCACAGTGGTTTGCCATTTTGGCATTATTGGTACTTTTGAGTGTTTTAAAATGGAAGTTGTGAAAACAGAAAAGGTCAAAGTTTCAAATGCTGTTTTAATCAGTGGGTTAACTGTTACAGACCTTGATAACGAAGTCTTTGGGTTTATGGAAGGATTCGGACCAGTTAACAGGCGCATTAAGTTACCAAACTGTGATCAGATTATTGTGGAGTTTCAACATGAAGCCACTGTTAAGGAATTAAAGAAACAATGTTTACCCTATGACAAACCTTGTACTAGGAACCCAGATGTTTTCTTCCATATTCAAGACCTAGCCAGCGCGTACAGTCTAGAAACTAGCACATCTGCCACTGATGCCTATCTGTCAGAGCTCAGGGACATAGCTGCGCGTAGCAATCAATCATTTAAAGACCTTCTAATGGAGGAACTGGCAAAAATTGGGGAATCTTTAGGAAGGGATACCCATGCATCTGAACCAGTCACTGAACCAGAGCCAATGCTCCATAGTGACCAAGTTACATATTCCCTGCCTTTAACACCAGAAGTTAACTATATGAACAACTCAAAGGACAATTGTCCACCTACAGAGACTGGAAAACAAAACCCTTGCATTCCACCAAATCTTTTAAACACACCTGAGGTTCAGCGAGTTATTGTGGAACACATTGTTAAAAGCAGTGAGGTTATCCCTCCGCCTACTTCACAATACAGACTAAAACCGTTCTCAGGGCGAGTTCCACACCCTTCTTTTGAAACTGACTATGATACTTGGCGTAGTAGTGTAGTGTTATGCATAAATGATCCTTCACTCACCAAGTCCCAAATTGTACGAAGAATCGTGGAGAGTCTGTCAGCCCCAGCAGCGAGCATCGTTAAAGCTCTTAGTCCAAAATCCGACCCGGAAACGTACCTTGAACATCTCGATTCAGCTTACGCAGCTGTCGAAGACGGCGACGAGCTCTTTGCTCGCTTCTTAAACACAAACCAGGACAGTGGTGAAAAACCTTCCGATTACTTTCAGAGGTTATACACCTTGTTAAACCTAGTTATTCAGAGGAATGGAATTTCCTCCAGTGACGCCGACCAGCAGCTGCTCAAGCAGTTTTGCAGAGGCTGTTGGGACAGCTCGCTGATTTCAAACCTGCAACTCGAACAAAAGAAAGACAACCCGCCTCATTTTACAGCACTTCTCCTCAAACTGCGCACTGAAGAAGACAAACAGGCTACTAAAGCAGCACGCATGAAACAACACTTAGGGGCACAACGAACTAGAGTGTATTCAAATGTGCAAACAACATGCTCTCAGAGTAAAAACACTTGTGAACTGGAAATAGATGATAACTGTGATGACTTACGCAAACAAATCGCTGAGCTCAGGAGCCAAATTGCACAGCTTAAGGTTAACAACACAGATAAAAAGGCAAAGAAAACTCAAAAAGAGTCAAAACCCCGTGTGGGGACTAAAATTCCAGATGAGCCCAAACAGATTCAGCAGATAACAGCAGTGGTGCCCAGACCAAAGCCTGGATACTGTTTTAAGTGCGGAGAAGATGGGCACATAGCTTCTAGCTGTAGCAACGAGCCAAATCCAGCACTAGTTGCAACTAAAAGACTTGCTCTTAGACAGAAGCAGCGCGAGTGGGAGATGTCAAAGCCAATTGCTCAGTCTCCTCCTTTAAACCGGTAGAAGCTCCTATCGTGGGACAGATAGGTGCTAAAGTAGAACCAAGTCCCTCTAAGGAAAGGACAGAGAGACTTTTTTGCAAGCCAGTTCATGCTCATTCAGTGCCAAAACTTCCCAAAAGATTAGTGGGTGGGCGATGCACAGCTACAGTCTCAGTTAACAGTGTTGAATGTAATTGTTTACTGGATTCAGGGTCCCAGGTAACCACCATTGCCAATTCTTTTTACCAAGAACACTTACCTGACCTCTCAATTAAACCCATCAGTAATCTGTTAGAAGTCGAGGGCGCAAACGGTCAAGCAGTTCCTTATTTAGGATACATAGAGATAAGTGTCACATTTCCAAAAGAGCTCGATCAGTCTGGACTTGAGTTACCTACCCTTGCGTTAGTGGTTCCGGATATAAGCTCAAACTCTGATACACCACTACTCATTGGCACAAACACACTCGATCCTTTGTATGAGCAATTGTCTGCCAATAACTTACCTGATTCCAAGGCACTCTCTTATGGGTACCAACACGTGCTAAAAGCCTTAGCAGTCAGAAAAAAACAAAGCAAAGATGGACGAGTTGGTGTGGTGAAGCTTCGAGGGAGAACCCAAGAAGTTCTCCCTGCAAATAAAAAACTGTTACTAGAAGGGTTTATGCAACCCAGCCAAAACAAGCATGAGCCTTATGCACTCATTGAACAACCCACCAATGGTTCTCTACCAGGGGGTATAATTGTAGACTGTTGCCTCATTTCCTTACCTTCACATGGTCCATACAAAGTACCTGTTGTACTAAGAAACGAAACTAACCATGACATCACATTACCCACTAACTGTGTGATCGCTGAGTTAGTTAAAGCCGATCGTGTTATGCCATATCCAGAACCTGACAAAAGTGATCAGAAAGTACTTGCGGCGTGTAGTTCGCAGAAACCGACTTCACCTTCAAACCCTCCTCTCAGTTTTGACTTCGGTACTTCGCCCTTGTCCGAAGAATGGAAAGGGAGGATCACCAACAAACTTAACACTTACTCCGATGTGTTTTCGCACCACGATCTTGATTTTGGTCATACACAACAGATAAGACATCACATCAACTTAAAAGACGAGACCCCATTCAAACAGAAATCTCGGCCGATCCATCCACATGATTATGAAGCCGTGAGAAAACATTTGGAAGCCCTCTTGGAAACCGGTATAATAAGAGAGTCGGAGTCTCCATTTGCCTCACCAATAGTGGTAGTTCGGAAAAAGAATGGTGAGGTACGTCTATGTATAGACTATAGAAAGCTTAATCTGCAAACCATTCGCGACGCATATGCCCTGCCTAACTTGGAGGAGTCCTTTTCTGCTCTCGCTGGATCACAGTGGTTTTCTGTGATGGACCTCAAGTCAGGTTACTATCAAATAGAGATGTGTGAAAAGGATAAACCTAAAACTGCTTTTGTTTGCCCGTTTGGGTTTTATGAATTTAACCGTATGCCACAAGGAATAACAAATGCTCCAAGCACTTTCCAACGGGTTATGGAAAAGTGTATGAAGGACATTAATCTGAAGGAAGTGTTAGTTTTCCTAGACGACTTGATCGTCTTTTCCAACTCCTTGGAAGAACACGAAACCAGACTTTCTCACGTTCTTGAACGGCTTAGAGAATACGGACTCAAGCTATCACCAGATAAGTGTCGTTTTTTCCAGACATCTGTGCGTTATCTTGGACATATAGTATCTCGAGATGGCATAAAAACCGATCCAGATAAGGTGGAAGCACTCAAAACATGGCCGAAGCCTCAGACTTTGAAGGAACTCCAATCTTTCTTAGGATTTACCGGTTATTACCGACGCTTCGTTAAAGATTACTCAAATATTGTCAAGCCACTAACATCTCTCACGGCTGGTTATCCACCCAAACGGAAAAACTTTAAAACACCACCATGTAGATCAAAGTACTTGAACCCCAAAGAACCCTTTGGGAATCGTTGGAGCCAAGACTGTGAGAAGTCCTTTCAAACTATTATTGAAAAACTTACCACTTCGCCAGTTCTTGGCTACGCTGACGCAAAACTCCCATATCTAGTACACACAGATGCTAGTACGACCGGACTCGGTGCAGCGCTATACCAAGTGCAAAACGGTGTCACACAGGTAATCGCTTATGCAAGTCGCGGTTTAAGCTCTAGTGAAACTAGGTACCCTGCGCACAAGTTGGAGTTTCTAGCCTTAAAGTGGGCCATAACAGATAAGTTTCATGACTATTTGTATGGGAACACATTCACTGTCATTACTGATAATAATCCGTTAACTTACCTCTTAACAACGGCAAAACTCGATGCAACGAGCTATCGTTGGCTAGCTGCGTTGTCCACCTATAATTTTGACATCAGATACCGTGCAGGTACACAGAACGTTGACGCGGATGGCCTGTCTAGGAGGCTGCATGATAAACCTGAAGACAACTCAAAATTCACTGAGGAATGCCAACGACTAGATGAGTTCCGATCTCATCTTTTATCCTCTGTCAAAGAAGTCGAGCTTCAACTTCAAGCCGAAGCAGTGAAGGCAACATGCCAAAAGCACATGGTCTTGGATGAGACTGATTCTCCTTGTGGTTTAGTTCAGTCACTTGCCATGTCTGCAGCGGCCATTCCAGACCTATTCCAGTTGGAAGACAATAGTGACAGTTTCTTTGCTGTGCCCAAGTATAACCATGCTGACCTTGTCTCCTTGCAGAGGAAAGATCCAACCATTGGCCGAGTCATTCAGCTGCTTATGACTGACAATAAACCGCCAACTGATACTATTGCAGAACCCCCGGTGGTTCTTAACCTTTTGAGAGAGTGGAAACGGTTTGAGTTTCAAAATGATTTACTGTACCGGAGACGCCAATTAGGACCAGAGACATCATTGCAGTTAGTCTTGCCTGATTCATTACGTTCAACAGTCATGCAAAGCCTACATGATGATATGGGGCATCTTGGGGTTGAACGTACGACAGATCTCATTCGGTCCCGTTTTTACTGGCCAAGAATGGCTAGTGATATCGAAATCAAAGTTAAAACTTGCGAAAGATGTATCCGTCGGAAGGCCCTCCCTGACAAAGCTGCTCCAATGGTGAGTATTACCACCACCAGACCTATGGAGTTAGTTTGCATGGATTTTCTCTCCATAGAACCAGACAGTAAGAACACTAAAGATGTCTTAGTGATTACAGACCATTTTACAAAGTATGCAGTGTCCATCCCAACCAAAGATCAGAAAGCCACCACCGTCGCGAAGAACCTGTGGGAACATTTTTTAGTCCACTACGGGTTTCCTGAGCGTCTTCATAGTGATCAGGGACGGGATTTCGAATCACGTACAATCAAGGAACTTTGTTCTTTACTTGGTATCCGTAAAGTCAGAACGAGCCCTTATCACCCTCGTGGCAACCCCGTTGAACGGTACAATCGTACATTACTCAGCATGTTGGGAACTTTACAAGCCACTGAGAAACATCACTGGCGCGATTTTGTAAAACCACTTACTCACTCGTACAATTGTACAAAAAATGACGTGACGGGATACTCTCCCTACGAGTTAATGTTCGGTAGGCAGCCTCGGTTGCCTATAGATATTGCCTTTGGGTTACCGCATTTGAACAAGCCCTCTATAACTCATTCTCAGTATGTTAAAGAACTGAAGAGTCATCTGGAACAGAGTTATGACATTGTCATAAAAAACTCTCAAAAAACAGCGAGGAAGAACAAAGAACGGTTCGACAGAAACATTCGTGAGTCCACACTAGGTGTGGGAGATCGTGTTTTAGTCCGAAATCTTCGCTTAAGAGAAAAGCATAAATTAGCAGACAAATGGGAGCAAACAGTGTATATAGTTCTCAAACAGATGGAAAACTTGCCAGTATACACTGTAAAACCAGAGAACGGAGAAGGACCCAACAGAACACTCCACAGAGATCTTTTACTGCCTTGTGGTTTTCTCTCTTCATTAGAAAATGAAACAGAACGCGTTACGAAACCTAGCAGACCTCATACAAGACAGAGTTCAGCCTTAGAACCTGACCCAGATGAGCCACTTGACGAAGAGGTAGATGAGTTTTATTACTCTGATCTTCCACAAGTGCTAAACCGACCATCCTATCAAATAGCGGTCACCTTGCCAAATAGGGAACTCATAGCAGATTCAGGACCGGTAAATAATATTCAACAACAAAACACACTATCCTTACACACAGGGGATCGCAAGGAACCAACCTTAGCTGGTAATGAAAATGCTGAATTGTCCTTACTTGACAAAGGCATCAACACCGAAACATTCTTACCTGACAGAATGAGTGAAACTGCGACATTCTTACCTGAAAGAGTGAAAGAAGCAGCAACATACTTACCTGAAAAAACGAAAAAAAAACGAAGTATACTTACCTGACGTAGAAACGGGGGATGAAACTAACACAAACCTACCTCAATTGGATGGTGTCCTAAAGTCGCAGCAACGTGATGTAAGTTTTGAACCCATCATACACGATCAGACACATACATCTGAAAAGACCAAAGTCTTAGAGAATAGCTCATCAGCTCTGTCGGAAACAGAGAGCTCACTTCGTCCTGTCTCAGTTGAGAATCAAACCGAAACGGATGAGCATGATACTGTGCAACCAGAGATGTATGTCAGGAGATCTGAACGAAGTAGTCAGCCTCCTCAAAGACTAACTTACTCTCAATTGGGCAATCCACTAGTGACCGTAGTTAGGTCCCTTTTCCAAGGACTTAATAAAGCTTTTATTGACTCTCTTACTCAAGAAGTTGTGTACCCCGTAGAAACAATGCACAGGGACGTGCATGATATTTAATGGGGGATTACAGTAATTAATTACTTTTGTACCGCGTTACTCCCAACACTGCTGAAGACAGAGGGGAAAATTCTCAGCCTGCTGGATTCCACTCTCTGAATGAAAAGAGAAGTTTAACAACTCATAGGTTAAATAATCACTTGTAATCATATGGTTGAATGAACCAGATGTTACATGAAATGTATGAATAATCTGTGTCTAAATCAGTCAAGTTGAAATGAATGTTATTATGAGCAGTAATGTTTGCTTTAACAAGTGAATCGTTTTCTACACACGTACACAATGTTCATTAGATGCAAATTCAGGTTAAGGTCACCTCACATAAAGTTTAAAGATTCTTTATCCACAGAACTAGAACAGCTTGCATCTGGAAGGTGTTGTTTCTGAGGGATGTTTGGTAAAGCCTACAAACATAAGTGGATTATTAAAACTAGAGTGACTTCCCGAGTTATTCAGTTTCAAGCAGAACTTCAAAGTGGCCAATTCGGAACCAGCCTCCTTGAAACGCCTCTCTCTCTTTGACACACAGTCAAACCTGTTGGCACACTGCCAGCTGACACAGCCGCACAGCTCCTTAAGAGAACATCCTTTTTAGATGCAACAAACCTTCCTGCTGTTGTGACCTGGAGACAACTCGAGTCCGGACTGGTCACACTGCGGTTATTCTACGAACTTCGGTGCCTTGAGGTCCACCCGACTTCCTGAGATTCCGGATCTAACCGGGGGTCTCCATCAGGGTTTGCAGACTCAACAGACGTCTGATGTTGTTTTATTAATAATCAACTTTCTCGTTCATAGCAGACAGCAAATTCTTTTGCACCCAGAATTCACAATCCTTTCAGATACAACGGTTCTGATACACACCTACTTCACACCACACCACCTACAACTCACATTCCATCACCGCATGTACACTCCATCACATCTCATTATTCATAGCTTGTCATGTATAATCATTAGTTTAGAAAACATTTCTTTTAATTACCGTATTTTCACGACCATAGGGTGCACCATGTTTTGGGCGCAGCTTCAGTTACGGTTGTCGTTTTGGCATTTAACACATAAAAAAGGCGCACCGGGTTACAGGGCACGGTAAAACGTACCGGTAAAACATCTGTGCGGGCTCGGGACTCAGAACATATCAGTGCAAACCAGACAAAATTACAAACAGCCAAAATCATGTTTCACTTTACTGGTCTAGTCCTGGTTCAGACCTGGTTTAGAGCGCACGTGCACTTCCTCAGAGTGTGCGCTGACGGCTCATGCACTTCTTATGCGCTGATGCGCTGTGTTGAAGTTCAGAATGTGTTTACCGGTAGTTGGTGGATTTAACCACAAACTTTCCACATGAACTAAATCATATAAGTGTTATTAATAGGCCTAAGAAAATAGTATGATTTGAATTGTGTTTTATTTAAAAAAGGCAGCGGGAGCAAATATGAGTTCGGTTGAGCTTTATTTGAGTGCTATTAATTAATCATCAAATCCATCAAAGTCCTCATCTTCTGTATCTGATAAAAACAACTGGGCTAGAGTACAGTCAAGCACGCCAGGTTCTCTCTCGTCACAGTCTGCCTGTCTCGTTGCCGTCCGCCTCCTCGTGAATGATGCCGGCTTTTGCAAAAGCCCGATCAACAGTACAAGTAGACACATTAGCCCAAGCATTTACAATCCATTCACAAATTGCGGCGTAACTCGCCCGGCATTGCCTCCCAGTCTTCGTAAACGTGTGTTCGCCATCTGTCATCCATCCCTCCCACGCCGTTCGCAGCCTTACTTTGAACGCCCTGTTCACGCCAATGTCCAGGGGTTGGAGTTCCTTTGGCAAGCCTCCCGGAATGACAGCGAGCTCCGAGTTCATTTGCTTCACCTGTTTTTTCACACCGTCCGTGAGATGAGCGCGCATGGAGTCACAGATCAACAGGGACGGTGACGCATGGAAAAAAAACGCATGGTCTCTTCACATACACCTCATTCAGCCACTCTTTCATTTTGTCCTCATCCATCCAGCCCTTTTCGTTAGCCTTAATGATGGAGTCTTCCTCTTAAAAATCACCATAGGTGGCAGTTTCTGTCCATTAGCATGGCAGCCAAGCACAACAGTAAAAGCTGATTTTTCGTGTCCCGTTGTGCGTATCGCTACCGTGCTAGTCCCCTTCTTCTCAACAGTGTGATTCACCGGGATATCAAAAGTGAGCGGCACTTTGTCCATGTTGGTTATGTGGCTGGGCTGGATGTGTTTGTCGGCAATCTTCTTACTGCAGTAGGAGCGGAAGATGGACAGCTTTTCTTTGTAATCCACTGGAAGTTGTTGCGCCACCGTAGTCCTTGCCCAGATGGAAAGATGGCTGCGTTTCATAAAACGAAAGCACCAAGATGGACCTCCTTGAAAATGTTCATTGTTCATTTCTTTGTGCGAGAGTTACTGCTCTCAGACGAATGGTGACGGTAGAGACGTCCTCTGCTCGTTAACCCATTGCTCGAGGCGGTCTTCCAGCTCAGGCCACCTGGCTTTGTGCCCGCGGGAACACAGCTGCGTCTTCTTTACTTGTCGAAGTTCGTTTTCCAACTTCCTCCACTTGCAAACCATGGACTCGTTAATGCTGAATTATCTCGCCGCTGCTCTATTCCCGTGTTTCTCTGTGTTGCTGATCGCTTGCAGTTTAAACTGTGCTTCATAGGCGTGTCGTAGCAGGTGCCATTCTCACCCCGGGTTTCCACGGGAGCCGTCAGCAGCACGTTACTGCAGCAGCACATCTTGCTCGCGTAAACTGCTGCTTGGCCCTTCCCACGAGACGCGAAGCAGCAGGGGAGCAGCTGTCACCGACCGAGCACGAAGTCACACGAGTGACTTCGTCAGTAAACACAACAACAAGCGGGAGAAAACTACAACATGGCTCCAAAAGGTTTGTGTTTTATGTTCTGTCCGTTTTATAATCGCCAATACGGACCTGAAAAACAAAGGAGACCGCTAGCTAGGTGATAACTTCTCACGGGGACGCACAGTTAGTGACCTTTTTTAAAAGTAAAGCAACCGGAAGGAAGTACGTTCTTAATTCTGAAAATCTCGGGAGCTTCTCTCCATTTCCGCGTCCGATTTCCTGTCTTTCCTTCCCCAAAAATGTCAAACTTGACCCATTTCAGAGGCATCGCGCGTAGAAAATAGAACCGGCGCGTAAAGGCCGCGACATGCTGCTCCTGAGATGCGGCCGACTCGCGCTGCTGACGGCTCCAGTGGGAAAGGTTCTGTTGACCACAGCGATTCCTATCAGCAGCTATGACGTGCTGCTGACGGCTCCTGTGGAAAGCAGGGGTCAGGGTTGTCAGAACAATGTTCAGCATACCGCGCATACCTGCCCTTTTGAACTATTTGGGGTCTGTCTTCGCTCACGTCTGCATGTTCACGACACGCCCCTTGTTTTCTACTACGTTCGCATCTCACAACAACACAATAGGCGCATGGCACCACAGGGCGCGGTGTACATTTTGGAGAAAATTTAAGACTTTTAGGTGTGCCTTATGGTCGTGAGAATACGGTATATACCTGACTCTGTCTGAATTAATACAAAGTGTGTTGATGGTCCTTGAACAAGCAAAGAATCCTAACCTCTTCTGGTTAAACATTTGAAGATCAATCAGGTTGATATTTCATATTTACATAGAATCATCACATCGTATTGGTCATATTTAAAGATGCAGTCATTACGCTATAAAGTGTGACGCTACATCGGATTTGTTTCTGGTCGATCTTGCATTTGATTGTAAAAAAACAGACGGTTTTGCTGTAGTTCAGTGTCAAAAGGTTATTCTTTAACCAGCTAGACACCCCCACCAGACTTTTCTTTTCCTCCAAATTCCTTCAAAGCTGAGTTCAACTTCAGAGTTGATTTAAAGTAAATGAGTGATTAAATATGACGATAGATCACATGTTGTCCTGCTACTTTTTTCTGCAACTGTTGAAGGAGCGGGCCATTGAAAAAGGTCAAACGGTCTAATGTAAACATGTATTTCTTAAATTAACTCAACATAAAGTCAGTAAACGGAGAACACCTGTTAAGCGGACATTATCTGTTCTCATGTTTTAATGACACACGGGTTAATTTCAAACGCTCTGATTTGTTTCTGTCATCACACGAAGTAAAAAAAAACTGTCATTTTGTCTTAGGGTCATCTCTGAATGAGAAAAATATGTTATTTAAACCATGAAAAGACAGTCGATCATTTTACTTAAAATAACCAAACCATGCAAGTTGACCAGATGCACAGAATGAACGCGCAGCCGAGGTTCATCATAGCAGTGTGTTTATTTTCCAGATGGGATCTAAAGTGTCAGATCTGCCTCACACCTGCTTTTGGCTGCGACTGGAGATCCAGATGTTGACCGGCGTTGTTTACTGGACATGCGGAAGAACACACACACACACACACACACATACACACACACACACACACACGCACGTCTGTCTTTCTATCATAGTGAGGACCCTCCATTGACTTCCAGTCGTTTTTGTGATTTCACAATGCCTAACCCACACACCAACCATAACCAACGCTGATCTATTCCTAAGCCTAACCTTAAAGGCCCCATGTGTGAAATTCACAGAAATCATAGTAAAAAGATCCGACTCTTTAGCACCACGCAGTTTAGAGTCGGTATTGCAGCTATTGGAGCCCCCGAGGATCAAAAAGGGTTTTTTTAATCATTATTTAAAACTTTATTAACAAATATAACAAATACAATACAAAATCGTGTTGCTGTAAACGGCAGCATGTCATCATCTAATTCCAGCTTTCAAGTCAGCGAACAGGTTAGTTGTTTTCATCTAACTTATTTTATTAATTTAATCTAAATAGGTTTTGAATAAGAAAAACTTTTTTATTTCAGTTATGTTTGCTAATAGCAAACGGCAGCTAGTTAGTGATGACTTCTGACTACAAAAAATGACAATATTTTGTTCATTTTATTTGAGAAATGTTATATTTCTATTTGCCATTTTGGAAATATACAAGGTAGTGTAGTCTGTAATTGTTTTCTCTCCGTAAACAGAGTCAGATATCATCCGATGGTTCATCAGTGGAGACAGACAGAGGACGAGGGAGAGGAAGAGGGCGAGGAAGAGGGAGAGGAAGAGGGAGAGGACAGACGTGTGCCAGCGCACAGAGAGGCAGAGGTGTTAGACATGCAACAGAAGCAGGGCAAGCATCCCAAGATGAAGGAGCCGAATTTGCTCAAACCAGCCGCAACGTCCCACGCACAAGAGGAAGAGGCAGAGCTGCAATAAAGTCTAGAAGATCGGCGCTTTCAAGCGCTTTCAAACTATCCCGTTTCTCAAGTTTGCTTGTAGAATATGTGTGATCCTCCATCGCTAGAAGTACGGTGTGGCTAGTTTCTTCTTCTTCTTAGTTACTTTGTCAGACTGCATGCTTACAAGGCACACTTCTGCCCCCTGCTGTTTCTTTGAGGTTACATCATTTAAAAACGCAAACATCAAATGCGAAGCTTAATATGTTGTATGTCCCTAAAAGGTCACTGTATTTTAAGATGGCGCATGCCATATGGAGCACCGGTCTGCTTCTTTTGTCTAAAATATTAAAATATAAAGCTAATAATAATGCTTAGAATAAATGCTTGTTTGAATTATCATTAAAAAAAACAAATTTGAGAATGTGATACAAGAAATTTGATAACTTATAAGATGAAATATCACACATTGGGCCTTTAACTAAAACTTAATTCACACCATACCTCTAACTGGTATAGTAAGCTTCTGGTGTGCTTCCAAAATAAGTGAGGACCAAAGAAATGTCCTCACTTTGTAGGGAAAATGGTCCTAAGTATGTAGGATGTACCACACACGCACGCACGCACACAGTTTTGCTACGAAAGGTTTGGAAAATGTCACAAGCTGCCTCTCGGTGTAGCAACAACAAGCAGAAGCAAACACAAAAACAAGCATGAATAATGTATTTACATGTTTACACACACACACACACACACACAATCCTCCATTCTCATGTGACACACACACAACAGATCACATCAAATAAATGCTTGATTATAATGTATGAAATGCTTCTGATCAGTCAGCTGAAAAACTAATTTCATTTTCTCATTAGGAGCGTCTGCCTGAGGCTCCTTCTCATGTCAGTGTTTATTACTCCAAAAACAGAGAATTAAAGTCGTCGGCTCGGTGTTTGTGCGGTGAATCACCATTTATGACTGAGTAAAAGGAAGAGATGGACACAAAAATATTAAAGACTGCACTGCAACTGGGTAAAGTCTTCTCCTTTTACTGAAGCAGGAGATTTATAGTCAACATGACCTTTTCTTTTCCAGACTCGCCGCTCTGCGCTCATTTATCATGTGTCTAATATAGCAAAGGTACAGCAGCTTGGTAAATAGAGTAGCTTTAAGCTAACTCGTGGATTGGTTTGGGGAGCTAAAATTGTAACTGAGTCATTTTCAAAGAGGGAATAAATGTCGCATCAAAATAAGTTTCATATGCATTGATGCAGCAGTCTTTTTTTTTTTTAGAAGAGACAAAACAATGAATCATATTTCCACAGAATTGTACTGGATTATAAAATCTCTGAATTTAGAGAACACTTAATTTTTGAGGTTTATGATGGAGTATAGGCATAGTCAAATAGACCAGAAATATTCTTTATTCCTTCAGTGGAGAAATGTAGGTGTGTAGCAGCAGCAGGCAGTCACAAGAAGAGTGAAGGGCTGTTCAGTAAATGAAAAATACACGAAGAACATGTTTAAAGACATAGTTCACTGGTTTAATCAATACATTTAGAGTGGTCTCTATAGGGTTCAGATGCACAGACGTATTTACGTAGACGCCTCACGAACTGCGGCTGCCACTGTCTGTACAAGATCTGCTTGGGTGCAAAATCGGCTCGGGGTCCTTCAACTGCCGATGACGTCAAAGTACGGCAAACCCACTCGGACAAAAACACTACACATCTATACTGTTGGAAAGAATTTAGCAGTTTCGTTATTAAAATAATGTTTCTTAAGACGTAAGTTTGTGTTTATAATGGTATTTGTAAAATAAAACACTATTTTATTCATAATGTTGAACTCCTCTTTGAGCACATCCCTTGAAGAATCATAGGTATTAGCAACACCTGTGTAATAGTAGTGTGTCCCGTTTATTGAAGTATTTTGTGTTTAGAGTTTTTGACGTCTTTTCCATGCGTAGTTCAGTTACGCTCACAGCTGCTAGCCAAAACTCTGGAGTTAAAAGTTTTCTGGCTTTACTAAAATACCTGTCTGTACTTATTTGATTGATGGTAGTTTTACTTTCTATTAGACTCCATATGTAATCATTTGGCACGTTTCTAATTCATAATTTGTAATAACGTAATTGGTGATATTAGCATTAGCATTCCTATTGGTTTTTCCACGTATATTAGCATTGCGCTAACCACTCGCTGCCAAATTGCAGCCTTTGCGATTAGAAAATCTCCTTTTGTCACATCACAATTTAATTGTACATGTAGTTAATCGTTCAGCTCTAATATACATGCAGCTCTATGCTAAAAGTGTATTTTCAAAGAGGTAATGATGGATTTCTTTGTAAAAGTTGTCCACCTTTCCAACAGAAAGATTTGCCTGGACCAACGTAACGTGATAACAACGTAACGTGATTACGTAATTCCGTAAGGTTCATGTTCAGCCAATCAACTACTTTAACGTCATCGGCAGTCGACGGACCCCGAGCCGAATTTGTACCCGAGCAGATCCTGTACCGACACCGCCAATAGGAGCTGCTGTAGTGGCCAGCCGCCATCTTGGATGGTCTCCATTTGCTCCCAGTACATAATTTTCACTGAGAAAACAAAACAAAAACAAATTTCATTATGCTTCTCACTAAATTAGACTCATGGCTTGGCAAGATAATGAAAACATAAATATAATTACATAAAATAAATAAAAGTAAATAAAATTATAAAATCTCAAAGGAAGGCCTGAAAAGTCCAAAGTAATCACACGTGATCGGTTTTCCATAGTGCGACAACGGGCAAAGTTCCCCACCCAGCGTTGACTTCAGCTGGTTTTGGAGAATGAGGGACCCATCCAATATGGCGGTAATGCTGTTACGCTCTGCAGCACCAAATGGAGTGTCTACGTATTAACGGATATGCTCGGATGTGCCTGTTTCAGGAATTACGAGTAAGCTTGAGGAGAAATTTCAGAGGACAGGATTTGGACTGTTATTTCCTGATATTTGGACATCGCTCCTCTGATTGGCCAACTGCAACGTGACTCTACCACTGACTGTTTTATCTCCACAAGTAACACAAGCCAGGAGGAGTTTTGCTGTGTAGTAGCTAACAATTAGCTTCTGCTAGCTCAGATGTTCTTCGCTGTATCCTAGAAGCTAAACCAACAGCAACCATCGCCTCCGTGAGTCAATACGGGTAAATCCATGAATATTAAGTGACAGTGTAACATAGATTGTAGGAGCTAAAAGCAGTGTTTTGTGTACGTGCATGTTGACATGTTGCTTATCAATACCAGCCGCACACGTGCTGTGCAACTTCTTGCTTATCAAGCCCAGCTGCTGAGTACATGCTCCACAACATGTTGTTCAGTCCAGCTTATGTAAGTCTCAACTACTTTTGACCATATTAGGAGGTGGAAGTAGCACCCCATCATTTCTCAGAATCAAAGGGAGGTGGGGGTTGAAGAGTATATGATGCTGCATGGTGTAGGAGAAAGGGGGCTTTTGCAGAAGGATCTCCAGCCGAGGTGTTTAGATCGAAGCTGGACGCTGTCCCCATGAAGTGTTGGTGATGTATGGATGAGTAGTGTAAATAAACGCCCCACGCTGAGTTTGGACAAAACTTGTCTCTTTCTTGTGTTTGATAAGGATAAAGAACCACAAGATCTGTCAGGATTTTCTAATCCTAGAGTTTCACTGTCTGTTTTCTATCAGAAACTACTGCAGGAGATAGGTGTAGGAGACTATTTTCATGATCAGCCTGCATGAAACACTCAGAGTGACCCGTTACCCCGGTTTTACACTGCAAGCATCAGCGGAACGGAACAGCAGCAGAGCGGCTCACTCGTGAACTTCAAAGAGGTCCTTTTCACACCGGGAGAGTCTTGGCCGCGGCATGGCTTCCTCGCTGCGCCTCGCTGTACTCGCGAGATTCCAAAATCCCTCTAGACTTCTGACACCTTCCTCATCGAGAGATCACAACCCCCGCGAGGAATCACACCGTTGCACTTCTCGAAAGAAACTGGTGGTAAACAAAGCCGTTCGGTCATACGTGCTGATGTAAGTTACAGATAACATCGCAACGTTGCATTTTATTTTGAAAATAACCGGGGATTTTACACCGAAACCATGTGGTTTCCTGTCTCGCACTATGTGAACTACGGAAATTGACATGTCCCGGAAGCGGCTTGCGGAAAAATAGAGCTTGATTCTATCTTTAGCGGCGCGGCGCGGCATGCCGCCTCTGGGATGCGCCTGGAAATTGCTGCGTCGCGGCTGGTTTGAACCACTCCTTAGATTATAATTGGATTCTATTTGAAGCGGTTCCGCTTTGCTGTTGTTCCGTTCCGCTGATGCTTGCAGTGTGAAACCGGGGTAACGCTATTGGTTAGTGCTGACCGGCGCTCAGTTCATGTTGCGTGTAGCTCTATGGGGCAGGGGGCCGGCTTAGCAAAAACAAAAGACATGTTTTCTACATTACATGATAAAACAATCACTTATGGATTTCTGAAAAATTGTGTGTGTGTGTGTGTGTGTGTGTGTGTGTGTGTGTGTGTGTGTGTGTGTTTGTGTGTGTGTGAATGTGTGTGAATGCATGTGCTTCATTTATTTTGGTAATATCAATTCAAGTGAACTTTATTTGCTCAACAAGCCAAAGCAAAAACCGTAAAAACAGCAATATCTTTATTTTTGATTTTTCCATAACAGGTTTTCTAACAAGTATATAAAAGCAGAACTAGATCATAAAAAATGGTATAAAAAAGAAAAGAAAAAAGAAGTAAAAATAAATAAAACCAGTTGCACCAAATAACATAACCTAAATTAAATTCCAAAAATAAGAAAGACCTGTGTATAACTAATGATGCACTGAATAAAACCACTAAATGTGCAGGGTATTTATCTCATATAATACTTATTTAAAGTAATAAACTCACCTGAATATTGTTTCCCTGACAGATATGAACCAGTCTGCTGAATGCTTCTCCAGTAGTGGAGCTCAAACACATCTGGTCTCATTTGCATTGCTATCATTCACTAATTGCACACACCTGTTCAGGTACAAACCCCATAAATCTACAGATTAAGGTCACGTGACCTGTCATGTTCCATATGATGCCTATAAAATAACCTTTATTATTTTACTAATTCCAACAAAATGACAGGACCGATGAGGGTGTTTCACTTCCACTTATCCTGATTTGTTGAGGAATCTTCCCGTTGAGGCGCAGCCAGCCATCCCTTCTCATAAACAGGCTTTATTCCACATCTCAGAAACATGTGTCCTGACCTTTCCACCAAAACCTTTCATTTATTTTCTAATATAGTTCCCCTTGAGAGTAACTCTCTTCTATATAAAGGTCAAAACAAGCAGTCAAGTCCGATGTGTGCACGCCGAATTAACCGACACCTTTTAAA
The DNA here is from genome assembly GCF_043380555.1 of Nothobranchius furzeri. Classification (NCBI taxonomy): domain Eukaryota; kingdom Metazoa; phylum Chordata; class Actinopteri; order Cyprinodontiformes; family Nothobranchiidae; genus Nothobranchius; species Nothobranchius furzeri. The sequence continues at coordinate 71,610,214 of NC_091749.1, forward strand.
TCCTGCAGTTTCACGTTTTCTCGTTAGACTGTTCTTTCACAGACACACAGACGGCCATGGATGAACATCTACGTTTGTACAATACATGTACAATAAATAAAAATCCTAAATTGAGACGTCAATCACTTGCAGACTTGAAGTGATGGGCACTGACAACAAGCAGACACCAAACAAGTGCAGTGGTGCACAAACCACATTCATTCAAATCACAGATCTTTAAAAAAAACTGAGATGTGATTTTCCATTAATCAGCGATGGCAGAGCCAGCTCATCTGTATTGCTCCAGCGTACAAAACTGAATTTAGGACATTGTGAAGAAGTGACCCCCTTCCACTTGTGAAGAGGTTTTGGAGGAGAGGTGGGGGCGGGGCCTGTCAAACCAAAGTTGATAGATGATGCTGCCTCAGATTATGAACACAGAATTAGCACATTAGGACTCGTATGACAAATAGAGCACTTAGACTCACCAACGTCACCTTAGTGACCAGCAGACGTTCAGATCAGATCACTGATGTTGGGTTAAAAGCAGGCAAAAGGACACCTGTGTTAGTCTTGGCTGATCTGAGCAATATAGTTGTTAAAGTAATGTTTGCGCTTTCTTTATTAGTTGCAGAACTTTTATTTGAAAAATGGGACCCAATGCCTCCCTGCTTGACACTCAACATTAAGGGGTTGGATTGGGGGGGTTAAACCACCAAATAGTTCCCGAGCGCGGCTGTGTTTGCAGCTCACCGCTCCCCCAGGGGATGGGTCAAATGCGGAGAACAAATTTCACACACACACACCTGTGTGTGTGACAACTAATGGGACTTTAACTTTAAATCTGTAGAGCATTGGCCTTGTTCCTGGTTCACACTTTTAGCATGGGCCAGAAAATACATGATGGGCAAAGATCTTAAGAATAAATATGTAGCGTAATGGTTGTTGGCTCTTTCATGAAAGATAAACCATTCTACATAATAATCTGGAATATTAATTTTAGCAAATTAATAACCAAGTGTTATAGAGATAAGAAGACTCAAAGGTTGTTTTCATCGATAAACTGACGATCATATCCGTTTGTCTGTGTTTCAGTTCAATGAAAAGGCAAGTTTAAATTTTAAGAGGTTTAATTCTTCAATTTAAACTAACAATTTGAAATGACGATCATAGGAAACATAATCAACATTGGCAACCTTGTTGGACAATCTTTAACAGTTGATATTTTAAGCTTGCTCAAATAGACCTTGTGTTGGATGTGCTAAGATGGAGGATGATGTAATTATGAATGCGTGCATGCAGGTGTCTGAGATTGCTTCAGGGAGAGAAAAGGTGAACTGAGTGAAAAATGATGTTTTGCAATTAAACTTTAGTTCTTATTAGAAAAACGGCATCAGAACGCTATCTGTCGTGTTCTGCCTCATCGCACTTCGGACCCCCTTTCAGATCCGGACCTCGGAGGATGTTTTATCCAGGTGACACCTTGGCTGACAGAGGAGACAAAGGTATGCTACGGTCCAGTCCAGAGTTGACCTCGGTACACATTGCTGAAGCGTTCGGCAGATGCGCTTTCTCAAGTTTAAATTAACTCAGAAATCAAAAGACTTTGGGATGAGTCTGCGTTAGCGGTTGCATTTTAGCTATTCTGTCTGGCTTGAAATAATTAGCGTGGAGGGAGAAAAGTAGCCGGCAGGGCTTCTTTCCCCGTGGCGTTCGTTCCGCACTTCCTCTCTCTTCCGTTCTCACTCTCGTTCTAACTCATTACCAAAACCACTTCTCTTCCCAAAGCAAACTTGTTGTGCGTCAGAGCAAATGTGTTTTGAGTTACTGTGGGTACGGACCTGTATGAGCAGGTGTGAAGGTCATTGCTAAACATCTTCAAAAACATTATTTAATTAAGTATTGATTCATTATAGTTCATTATGGTTACCCAAAGCATAATAATCATTCATTTGATTAAAATACATTTATAATGAGCAAAGTGATCAAATGATTATTTAACATTAATAAACAAAGAAAGCTTAAGACTGTTTTATTATGACTAGAGTGTGTGTGAAGTCCTTCTGGAGATGCAGGTGTTGGATGTTGTGGAGTCCTTCAGACTTGCTGGCGGCTTAGGTCTTAATCTGTGGGTGAAGGTGCTGCTTGCCCCAGCTTTGACCCAGCCGGGCAAATCCGACCTTTGGCACAGAAACCCATACTTCCTCACGTTACATATATGAGGTAAAAGTAAGAGATTCATGTCTTCAGAGGCTTCGGAGGCTAAAAAAAAAATCTATCTGTCTATCTATATATATCTCTATATCTCTCTATATATCTCTATATCTCTCTATATATCTATATATATCTCTATCTCTCTATATGTCTCTCTCTATATCTCTATATATCTCTATCTCTCTCTATATCTCTCTATCTATCTATATCTATCTGTCTCTATCTATCTCTATATTCATCTCTATATATATCTATATATCTCTATATATATATCTCTATCAATATCTCTATATATATCTCTATCAATATCTCTATATATATCTCTATCAATATCTCTATCTCTATCAATATCTCTATATATATCTCTATCAATATCTCTATCTCTATCAATATCTCTCTATATATCTCTATCAATATCTCTATCTCTATCAATATCTCTCTATATATCTCTATCAATATCTCTATATATATCTCTATCAATATCTCTATCTCTATCAATATCTCTATATCTCAAAAGAAATCAAACTCTTTTTCTTGTGTTTTTAGTGATGATCGGCAAACTGAAAAAGCTAATTGCTAGCCTTTTATTAACCACCGGCACAGAAAAGATGTAACAGCCGCAAAGCAGGTAAAGAGCGCCCCCTATTTAAATGGGTTCATATGTTGAATTTAATCTTCTAGCCCGAACGCCCAGAACGTTTACATTTTGGCCAAAACAAAATCCAGTTTCTGGAAGAGTTTTTGCATCTGAAAACATGCATTTTTAACACTTGTGGGTTTTTATTTAGTTGTTTTCTGATGCTCATAAATTTGACATTATGTTTTTTAGATTCTCCATCTACGTATTTTAATATTAATACATCTGTTTTGTTTAATTTAAACTAAACCCACACAAGCAAAACTAGCAACAGTTTTTCCATTTGCAGTAAAATATTCAGAACATTTAAACATTTGCTGCTTTATGTGGACTCTCTACAGACTCTTATGATAAAGTTCAGTTTCAGCATCATAACTAAACTGTTCTGTGAAGATGTTGCTCAGAGGACTGATAACCCACTCTAAACCTGAAATGTCTCCAGTTTGGAATCCCCCCCCCACACACACCCTTGGCAGCACAGCCCTTTAGGACTAAAAAGACCGTAGGTGATAATGTGTTGAGGGCAAGTGCAGACCCCTGGCACCCAGTGAGGCCCCGGCTCTGCACCTTCCCTCCCCTTCGGTTGGCCCCTTTGCTCTCTGCAGGGACCGAACAAAGAGACGACCCGAACAATGGATCACTCTGAGAGCTGAATGGCTTCGCGGGTCAAGCACCAACCCCCTTCCTCCCTCTGACAGAAACACAACCCACACTTGTTCTGCTGAAGAGAGGCTGACCGTCGGTAATGAACGCTGCTTGAGCATTAAACCGATAAAACTTCTGGGACTGGAATCATTCTGGCAGACAAATCAGCTCTAATGGTGCGAGGCAGGAGCCTGTCCTCTGTCCTGCCTCGCTCCAGTTTACTGTACACTGTCCAGGCGTCCATTAAACCGCTGTGCAGGGTTCACACAGCTCAGGACACGACCCCACATAGCAGCTGTCTGTTCTCTCTCCAGGCTTTTGATTTTTATTTTACGTGCTCATTTCTGTCTTTGGACTCTGAGTTGCTCGGGACGATGTTGCAAACACAGAAGCCAGCATGCAGTCGTCTGGAAACGTGTTGGGGAGGTATTTGGTTAGGCAAATCCACTGATCAACTGCCACGGGAACTGCTGTTTATAAATAAAAGCTCCACCTATGACACGGCTCACAGCGGCAGGCTGCTGCCCAAACATTTGCATGATTCCTAGTCAAATTGGCTTAAAGCATTCGTTTGCAAATCATCTGCAGAACTTATTGTTTTCCTTTTTCTGGCAGGTTTAGTGTGTGTGTGTGTGTGTGTGTGTGTGTGTGTGTGTGTGTGTGTGTGTGTGTGTGTGTGTGTGTGTGTGCGTGTGTGTGTGCGTGTGTGTGTGCGTGTGTGTGTGCGTGTGTGTGTGTGTGTGTGTGTGTGTGTGTGTGTGTGTGTGTGTGTGTGTGTGTGTGTGTGTGTGTGTGTGCGTGTGTGTGCGTGTGTGTGCGTGTTTGCGTGTGTGTGTGTGTGTGTGTGTGTGTGTGTGTGTGTGCGTGTGTGCGTAGCTGTTTTTACAGGACCATAGCGTTTGCAACACGGGACTTGCCATGGCTCCCTGGGGAGGATTTTGGCATTTATAGTAGCAAAGCTGAAGCTAGAATAAACTGCCATCAGGCAACTCTCAATCCAAAACGGGGATAAAGGGAGGTGCCCCCCCCCCCCCCCATATGCGACGTACAGGGTCGCGAGTTCAGCATCAGACGGAAGACACGTCAGAGTGACGAAATTCCTTTTTCAGGACCTTTAGCTTTGATGTGACCTGCTTTTTGTCCCGCGTGACCCCCCGCTCAGCCAGTGTTTTCACCACTCTGTCGAACAGCTGGCTGTCTCTCACCGTTCCTGTAAAAAAGGTGACTAATCTGTTCGTCCGCTCGCACGGCCAAAGCTCCATGGTCTCCGCGTCCCTCCAGTTTGCCATGTTGTCGGTGGTTGAAAGATACTAGTGAGAGGCCATGTTTATCTGTTTATATCCCTTCTGGCCGGCACTCGGCGCGCAGCATATGCCACTAAAGGTTGGTTTATGCTTGACGCGTCCGCGAGGTCCGCACGGCTCCGCGCGGAAAAGTTGCGTCATTTTGTGTCATTTTAACAACCACGCCCCTCCACCGCGCCTCTGCACGGCCCAGAATTTCCGCAACGCGCACCTCGGAAAATTTCTAACCACGCGGACGGACGGACGTGGAAAAAGATGGCGGACCGGCAAGAACTAGTACGGCAGAGGTTCGTAAACACAGACATTTGTATGATTCAGCTCTCATAGATCACCGTGATCAACATGTTGTTAATAATTCTTGGAGAGAAATAGCTCGCACTGTCGGAAAAGACGAGAACGCTGTTAAAAATGCTGGAATGCCATGTTGTAAACAGTAATTTCTACTTCTACTATGGTGTAGTGTTGGATGCATGCCGTAGAGCTCCATGCTGCCCCCTACAGTTTGGGAGAATATTGGCTCACCGCAGAGACGAGCCGCATGAACCATAAACGCTGCGAGTTGTTATGCGCGTTCCAGCCGCGAGCCGCATCACCAAGCGGAAAGTGAATGCGTCAAGCATAAACCAAGCTTAACGCGACCACCCTCTTTTGCGGAGGGTGTCTCCCACAGTCGCTCCAAAGGGATTAGCGGGGCTGACACGCGTTTAGCCGTCAGAGGCGAGGGGCTCATGCGGCAATATTACTAAGAGGCTAGGCGCATCAGAATCAACTTTTATCACCTGTCTCCTTTGCTCCTTGTCGCATTTACGAGACCCACAAATTTGGATTTATCACTCTGTAATGACGCGTGTGTGTGTGTGTGTGTGTGTGTGTGTGTGTGTGTGTGTGTGTGTGTGTGTGTGTGTGTGTGTGTGTGTGTGTGTGTGTGTGTGTGTGTGTGTGTGTGTGTGTGTGTGTGTGTGTGTGTGTGTGTGTGTGTGTGTGTGTGTGTGTGTGTGTGTGACACACCCAAACATCTGGCTGTATGACTTTAAGGATTCGTTTTAGTGTCCTGGTTTATGCACAAATGCAATTAGATCCAGGTCCGTTCATAGTCAGCATAACAGGTACGATAAGCTGAAACTTAATTTTCCCCTCGGGGGTCTGCAGTAAACTCATGCTCCTGTACTCATGCCTCCTTCCTTCCCTCGCTCTCTGCCTCCGTTCTGTTTGCTGCTTCCCAAACGACTGGATTTCCTCTTGGAGGCTCCAAGCTCCTGTCGACACATTTGTTTGTGGCTGCTGTGAAACTTCTATGTGGCTCAAACGGTGGTTTCTCCGCTCCTTGTTTGCACAGGCAGCTGCGGTCCGGAGGCATGCATGGCCCCTCCCCCCGCAGGTCAGCAGACATGGCTGGGCCTCACGGGGTCAGGGAACCAGTGGCACAACGCAACACTGGAGCAGGATTTCCATCCATTCATACTTTTATTTTAGGAATCATGGATAAACATTCAGCTTTACAATAAAAAAATAACAGCACGTTTTACTTAGATCATTTATGAATATTTTAACTAACTAAATAAACCATATACTATCAAATAATCTATGGCTTGTTGGAGTTGAAATTACAGAAAAATGTGGATTTTTTAAAATAAACACCGCTGTAGGACTTCAAGGAAATAGGAGGAGAAAATATATGTTCCCTGTCCTCTCTGTCGTCTCCTTAAAAAAAATCATCCCTTTCAGCCATGTGTGACTCGTCACTGATGAGCGCCCAAAGGCGTCCAAGAACTTTAACAACATCAACATTTTTTTCTTTAAAGGTGAGCAATAATTAATCTATTCGGGGGACGAGGAGAGCAGCCGCGGGCCATAATAAGCTCTTTTTAATGGCCAGAGGAAGCGTTAGCCACAGTTACATTTTTCGCTGTTGGGAGTTTAGAAACGGATATTTTAGAGCAGCATAGAAGCTCTTTTTATCCTCCTTCCACTCTGCTTGACCAAAGACTGTTCCAGTTATACAAATGACGATCGTTTGGCATCTGACAATGCCATTTCCTACTGAGTTACACCATGAGTTAACCACAAGTCCCCTTTTCCAGCGACTCTACCGGGTCATTTCCGAGTACGTACTCCAGTTTCAGTGCTCGGTTGGTCCCTGAAAGGGCCCGGTGAAATGGAGACTTGCGCATACCACAAGGGCGTAGATTTGGCATGGACAGAGGTGATGTGTCCCCACCAATATCCGGTGATATCCAGTCTAGTGGTCTAGTCCCCACCAAAAATTTGACCATCTCCCCTAAAAAACAAGCCATTCAGTGTCTCGTTACCCTAGAGGCGTAGAAAGGGCTAAATGACGTTCCCTCCTTGAGTCCTGCCTATGTAACGCACATGGCCAGTGTGATTGGCTGCACATGCTGTCATGGGAGACTCACGCGAGACAAACTACGCCGGCTGTTTGCAGTGCCAAAGATAAAAGGAAAATGTTCCAGTCATGTTTAAGACTGTTTTTGCAACATGACATGAGTGTCACATGGTTCTCTTTCTCTCTCAGAGTAACTTCCATTCAGACTCAGAGAGAAATATGCAGCCTTGATATTATCTTTAGAGAGACAGTTAATCATTTAAAGCCTGACATATGAAATAATTTTCAGAAAACAGTTCTTAAAATGTGAAACATTTTAAGAACTGTTTTAAGAGGGGTAGATTTATAGGTCCCCGCCGATGTCAAAGCAAATCTACACCAATAGAGCTCCGGGAGTTGACGTCACTTCTCCCGTCATGCAACAGTTCAAATCGAAGCGGCGCCATCTTGGCAGGCAGAAGCACGCAGCTGGGCTTTTTGTTATTGTCAGAAAACACAATCAAACGGGAAATACGGTAGATTCCTGTTGTGCCCCAGGATGCAGAACAGACGCGGACGACATAAGGGATGAGCCATCTACAGGATTCCCCAAGATCTGGAACGCCGCAAACATTGGATCATTGCAGTAAAACTCGCTAGTGACCGGGCTAAAATGAAGCTGTGGGATCCCGAGAGTAAAGGTTTTCGCTTATGCAGCGACCGCTTCATATCAGGTACTTAAACTAACGTTTCCTCAACTGTGTATGGTGTTTATTTTAAATGCTTTTATTACGATTCTTAGCGGACTTCCTAAACTTATTTTGGCGTGGCTTTTTCTGTCTTATTACTCATAGCAGCAAGTAAACGTCACGTAAAACGTTGCCTCGTGATTTGTCTCACCGAGACAGATCTCGGACAGATCCTGAGACGCTCCGGCCTGACATATTTATTTTATTCACGGAAAAAAATCAGACTAGTGATTCCTCTTGGCGTTCAGTTTATACATTCAAACAGCACAGCACTCTATTTAAACTACTTACATGTAAATCTGTTATTTGTCCATCCATTTTCATCCGCTTATCCGGAGTCGGGTTGCGGGGGTAGTAGCCTAAGTCGAGAGGCCCAGACTTCCCTCTCCCCAGCCACTTGGGGCAGCTCCTAGCCAGGTCCGCTCCGACAGCTACTGGCGTTTTTAAAAAGTATCCCAGGGGTACGGTAAAGGTCGGAGATGTTTAGTCTATTTAATTTCAGACTATATTAAAAGATTTCTTCGGTTTTAAAGTGTGAAGTGAACTCCGACGGAGTAAAATCCAAGCCGATCTCATTCATTTTGTTTACCTTTGCTGCCTGCCAACACGGCGTCTACTCTGAGAGTCACGTGACGTCCGGAGCTCTATGGCATACCATGAAGGCCTCCGGATTTCAAATAGTGAAACGGAGTCTGTTGACATTCTTTATACATTATTCCTGCAATCGTTGTGTATGCATCCAAGTCAGAAGTTGTCCAGGAGGAATGAATGCTGTAAATCGTGCTCTGAGGGGATAAAAGATCAGCTGCGCCTGTTCCAGGAAGTGAGCCACATCAGAGGTGAACCTCACACGGCAGGATTTGGAGACTTATTTCCTGATATTTGGACATCTCTCCACTGATTGGCTAACAGCAACGCCACAGACTCTGTTTGCTCTGCAACGTTGATGTTTTACCTCCACAAATGGGACAACCCTGGAGGTGCAACACATTCTCACACCGCAGCGACGAAAAATGACGATGGGTGACCGAGCGTTTGTTTCCAGTGCGTTGGGAGGCGACGCGCTGTGCCAGAGCGTTGGTTTCCGACAGCCACGGTAAAACGCACATTTCACCGACCTTCAACCTCTAACCTCTTACTATTTCACCTTCCCCTCACCCCCATCCCAACTTTAACCCAGTTTCTCGTTCTAAACTTCCTTTCAACTGTGTTGGGGAGGGACGTTACAACTTGAAACAAAACGTTGCATTTGCAAGATGGTTAATGTCAGGATGGGGGAGAGAGGAAGGTTAAATAGCAAGAGGGTAAAGGTCACAAACTGAAATCTCCGTTTTACTGCGACAGTCGGAAAACAACGCTCTGGTACAGTGCTTGGTCACCCATCGTCATTTTTCAGCGCTTCGGGTGTGAGAATGTGTTGGGAGGAGTTCAGCTGTGTGGTGGAGTTGCTAATGCTAACAGTTAGCTTCTACTAGCTGAGACGTTTTTTGCTGTTTCCTGGAGGCTAAACCAACAGCCTTCCCCGTCGTGAGTCACGATGGGTGAGCCCATGAATGTTAGTGACAGTGTGACGTAGATCTGTCAGGCTTTTCTAATCCTAGAGTTTCACCTTCGTTTTTCTATCAGAAGCTACTGCAGGAGATAGGTGTAGGAGACTATTTTCATGTTCAGCCTGCATGAAACACTCAGAACGACCCGTTAGAGTCAGAAATAATCATTAAAACATGGTTTTTCATTAAACCACACCTTTATATTATACATGTTAAAGTATTATTTCAAGTTTAAGTTTAAAGGTTTAACTGGTAAAAAACTACAAAAATATGACAAAAAAAAGTATTAGCCTAATATTAATATTGTTTTTATTGTAAATAATAATATAACTAATACGGATTGAAGAAATAAGACAGAACACCTTGTTTCATTTGGGGTGGGAGTTAAAGGGTCAAAGTGTTCGAAGGAAACTGGATTTTGGAATTTCTCTAAACTCATAGACCAATTATGAATAATTAAAATAGTGAAGTTTCCTTATTTTTTTGGGTATATTTAATGGTTTCCTCTGGTCATGTGGTCTAGTAATCATTGTTAAATCATTTTTTAGTCCGTAATAATTTGCTGAATGTAAAGAAAATGATCTAAATCTAATCTTCACCTGCTTGTGACGCCTCTTCGCTCCTCCAGACTCGGTTCTGGGGCTGAACGGCTCATTTGCCTCCCCCTCATGCACCCTGAGAGTCGACTGTAAAAGAATCATCCTCCACTTGAATCTATTATCACCTGATCCTGCATGCACTGTTGCAAGTCAGCCAACACCGCTGACTAAACGCCCCACGTTTAACCCTTTCCCTGTCTCACTGCTGGACAGCGTCCCGTTTTCAGTCTATTACCACGAGTAAATGTTTCCCTTCGCCCTCTCCGATGGGTAATTTTTGGTGTTGAACTTGTCTCTAACCTTTTACTACTCCCTTTTGTTTGGCTTTTGTTTGGCAACAGCTGTTATCATGGATTTCTTTTTTTTCTCCTCCTTTCTTTCTCTTTCTTTCTGGTCAGCTGTGATTGCTCGGGGCAAAACAGGAGCAGATGGTGTTTTGCTATGCATGAATGGAGCGTTAGAGGAGTTGGATTGAATAGGCTAAGTTTTGAATGGTGTCTACACAGCACCTGCCTCTTGTAGCAGCAGGGACATCCTAGTGGCATGATCTGTCCTGGCTTGGCTGCCGTCGTAAAGGAGGAAAGAAAAGAAGCAGAGGGGGAACCTCGCTGGGTACCGTCCACATTTATTGATTCTCCTGCAAAGTCGTGGCGTAATGTGGTGTACAGTCGGTTTGAGTTAATTGGTTGTGACACAGCGTGCACATGTAATCTATCACTCCACTCTCCTGGTACACTTTATCAGTTTTGTTGCCATAGAGACATGTTGGCTGTGTAATAACCTATATTAACAGGCTAAGCAAGTCGCAATGAAAGGCAATTTCAGAGTTGGGGACCTCTGCTGAACACAAAGCCCATAAAATACTGATGAAATAAATCAGTGGCTGTGTGTGTGTGTGTGTGTGTGTGTGTGTGTGTGTGTGTGTGTGTGTGTGTGTGTGTGTGTGTGTGTGTGTGTGTGTGTGTGTGTGTGTGTGTGTGTGTGTGTGTGTGTGTGTGTGTGTGTGTGTGTGTGTGTGTGTGTGTGTGTGTGTGTGTGTGTGTGTGTGTGTGTGTGTGAGAGAGAGAATTCTTAAACCAAACAAAGTCCAAATAAAAGTGAAACTGCTATCATTTCCATCCGACGCAGGGACATCTGTCAACCTCTGGGGCACGATGATCTGTCACAATAAAATAAAGCTTTTTGGAATCACTGACATCTTTGCTGAGTATTTATTATTTTTCAGAGCGACTGTAAAACGCAGCTGAGGATAAACGCTCCAGACGCATTTGGGCTGCAAAGAAAAAGACAAAAAGTCACTTTGAAGCCAGAAGAATGTGAAACAACTCACTCAGTTCTCTACAGCTGTTACCGTTGTAGCAACAAGTTCAATAAACGGTTTTCCTTTCTGCTCCGATTCTTCATTTTGTGACCTTTCTGATTCACAGCAGCACAGTGAAGAAGTGTGTTTCTGTTCTCTGTCTGAATTTTGCTTTCTGCCAAATAAAAGCAGCTTAAATACATTTAGAAGGGAACGAGTGGCTGGAACACAAAACAGATCAACAGTTTAACCCCGTGTTTCCACGGGAGCCGTCAGCAGCACGTTACTGCAGCAGCACGTCTTGCTCGCGTAAGCTGCTGCTTGGCCCTTCCCACGAGACGCGAAGCAGCAGGGGAGCAGCTGTCACCGACCGAACACGAAGTCACACGAGTGACTTCGTCAGTAAACACAACAACAAGCAGGAGAAAACTACAACATGGTTTGTGTTTTATGTTCTGTCCGTTTTATAATCGCCAATACGGACCTGAAAAACAAAGGAGACCGCTAGCTAGGTGATAACTTCTCACGGGGACGCACAGTTAGTAGCTTTTTTTTAAAAGTAAAGCAACCGGAAAGCAGCACGTTCTTTATTCTGAAAATCTCGGTAGCTTCTCTCCATTTCCGCGTTCGATTTCCTGTCTTTCCTTCCCCAAAAATGTCGAACTTGACCCGTTTCAGAGGCGTCGCGCGTAGGAAATAGATCCGGCGCGTGAAGGCCGCGACATGCTGCTCCTGAGACGCGGCCGACTCGTGCTGCTGACGGCTCCAGTGGAAAGCCGGGGTTAGTCTCATTGATGTTGGAGGGTTGGTGGCAGCAGAGCAGCGTGCGTGCTGCGTTCAGGAGCACGTATGTAAACACTTATTGCACCTCCCTGAACCGTCTACAGGTGGTTCAGAACGCCTGTGCTCGGCTTCTGACCAAGTCCTCCAAACACACCCACATCACCCCGCTTCTCCTCCAGCTACACTGGCTGCCAGTCAACTTCAGGGTTCATTTCAAGATCCTGGTTCTGGTCTATAGGGCCTTACATGGACAAGCTCCATCTTACATTGGTGATCTTCTTAGTCCCTACACCCCCAGCAGGTCCCTGAGGTCCATTGACCAAAGCCTACTGGTTGTGCAGCACCAGGCTAAAGGTCAAAGGTGACAGATCATCTGCTGCTGTGGCCCCAAGACTCTGGACCTCTCTCCCCCTGAGCCTGAGATCAGTGGACTCAGTGGTCTCCTTTAAAAAGCAGCTGAAGACTCACCTGTTCAAGCTGGCTTTTGTATGACCTTCTTCACCTCTCTCTCTTTATTCTGCTCTCCCCACCTATTCCACCTTCCTCAGGATCCACTGATTTCCCTCTTCCCTGTTCACTCTCTCTCTTTCTTTACATTTTTGTAATCACAATTGTCTATTTTTTGCTCATTTTAAATATATCTTTAAACATGTTTATTAAATGCTTTTTTATATTTTTACCTTTTTTGCTTTTGTGAAGCGCCTCGTGATTTTTATCTTGAGAGGCCCTATAGAAATGATCTTTTCTTCTTCTTGAGTCATCTTATTTTCATTTTCTGTTTAATTCTTGGTAAATGTTCTGTTCTGAGGGACCTTCAAGGGAACTTCTTTGTGCAGAAGCCAAGGGATTTGTGCGTGCACATGTTTGGGTTGGATTTGTAGAACATGAGTTTGTGAACAAAAACAAAAAGAAACAAGAAGTGTGATTTATTCATGTTTGTGGCAATGGGGTGAGAAAATGTGTAAAATAGCCGTTTTGTGTTTTTATGTTTGTTATGTGAGCTGATGCCGGGTCTCATGGGGCTGCAACCATGGGACATGTTGAATTTAAAACTACAAATACTCTAAATGTCATTTGTATTATGAGTTGGAGATCTAGCAGGTCAGAAACTTGGAAGAGTAGCTTTACGCAAGCATGAATTAAGGATAGCTCAAATAACCTATTTTAACATTCTGAAAGAAAAGTAGCTGAAGAGTTTGATGTATAATATGTGGTTTGTAAACGTTTGGTCATTAAGTGTAAAAACCGATACCGTTTTGTTTGAATATCAAATTTTAAAGCCGATTTTATTGTTAGAGCGATTCAATTCAACTTTATTTATATAGCGCCACATCACGACAAGAGTCGTCTCAAGGCACTTCACATAATAAACATTCCAATTCAGGTCAGTTCATTAAGCCAATCAGAAATAATGTTTCCTATATAAGGAACCCAGCAAATTGCATCAAGTCACTGACTAGTGTCAGTGACTATACAGCAATACTCATACTAAGCAAGCATATAACGACAGTGGAGAGGAAAACTCCCTTTTAACAGGAAGAAACCTCCAGAGAATCCTGGTTCAGTATAAGCAGCCATCCTCCACGACTCACTGGGGATCGAGAAGACAGAGCAGGCACACGCACACACACACACACACACACGCACTCCTCCGACAAACTTCCACTTCCTGTATCGGACGCGTCAGGGCTTTACTCTTCACAACTTACAGTTCATTCATTCATAGATCACGGCAAATTAGTTGAAAAAAAAGGTGAAGAAACCTTTAGCCAACATTTCCCTAAAGCAGACGTGTCTGTTTCACAGCAGTGTTGGTAGCGATTTCTGCCGGACTCCTGAAAAGTTGGGAGACCGGAGCCAGTTTGAGATGAAGGCTAAGCAGTTTTTGGTTTTGCCTGGACTAGCCGTTAGCTCATCAGTCCTGTGAGATGTAAAAGCTGTTTCTATGAACAGAGGCCGTTCTGGCAGTTATCTACAACATTCATAACTTTTTGTTTAGAAAGACACCTCAAGAAGGCCACAAAAGCTCCTCAAACCTAATCGTGGGTCTAACTTGGGCTTCCATCTTGTTTTGTTGTTTTTCTTTAGGACACCAGAAGTCAAATCCGAGTGTCCGACTCTGCATCTGTGAGCAGGTTGTAGGGGGCTGCAGCGTGGGTCTGCCGGTCAGATGGTCAGTGTCAGCCGGGCTTTTGTCAACCTCTCATTGTATCTGTGCAGCGAAGGGGAAAACAACAAAAGAGCCAAATAAATCATTAAAACACAGAATCCCTCAGCTTCCACATCTGACTCCTTAGTCATCCTGGGCACGGTGCCGAGCGGCTGACCTCAGCGGGGAAGAAGGGGACAATTAGGTCACTTCATGATTGCATTACTCAAATGACATATTAATGTCACAGTGCCCTTCGTGCGTTTCATCAGCGCTGGTTAATAACGAGGACAGGAAAAGCAGGATATTGATTGCTGCGTGCTCGTGTGATGATATCGCTCCGTGAAAAATGTCCACGTCCTTCACATGAAGCGGGAGCAAATTTATTTACTCACCCATTTAAATTACCCCCGGCTCCACGACGGGGAGGAGCGGTGGATTATTCTTGTAAATGATGTGTGTGGATAACAGTGTTTTGATAATATATGTAACCTTTTTTATTGCACAGTCCCATAACTCCAACCCTGGCTGTGAGATATTTGTACACACAGTGACCGCAGTACTGAGGGGTTATGGAATAACAAGGAGCTCCATGCATTATTAATGGGCTCTGCTGTGAATCTGTTCAGAATAATAACAGCCATTTCGCAGAGCCTCATTACTGTGTTTTTAAAGCATGTGTTTGGTATCCATGGACACCCCACACTCACATTCTCCTCTCTTTATTAGGATTCAGGTCATGCGAGGCACTTGCTGTTTTTAATTTTCATTTCATCATAAGCACTTTAAGACTGTTGCCGGCACTTATTTGCAGTTTTTCCTGCAGACCTCTTTGCTCGGGCTTCTGACAGGACAGATGCTGCAATTAATCACCGCGGAGAAATGAGCATCATTTCCATGTCGAGCTGAAGAGCCAATCACGTCGGCGGCAGAGTCAGGCCTCAACAATGCTTCCCTGAAACTGGCTGATTGAAAACAACCTCAGATTTGATTCCATCACAGAAACTCAGGAGAAAAGCCGTTCTCCTAATTTGTGACTTGTGTTTAAATCTTTCTCCTGCTGCTGGAGCCTCAAAGAGAAGAGAGAGAGGCTTCTCTTGGCCAATGGATTTGCAGCCTATTGTGAAGATATGATAATTATTGTTTGCTTGCCTTCCCTCCCCCGCTCACCGTATTATTCAAGGGAGCTCAGAAAACCCCCGGGGATGTCTTGGAAATGAAGCGATTTTGAGGCAAAATCCAATGCACTGGTGTGTGAGGGGGGACTGTTATTGAGACAAGTATCAGTTACATGCTGACTCTGTCCACTTTTAATGCACAAACACAAAGGACTCTCATTCAGATCTCTCAGAAAGAGCACACGCCACAGGGAAGCCAACGTGGATCCTCACATCGCTCGTATATGTAGTGTCCCACACACGAGTTAAAAAATGCCTCAAATTGTTCTTTTTCCCTTTCACAGGCCAGGAAGCGCTGCGTTGTTGCAGTTTTTAACACACTGAAGGGAAGCCTTGTATAGGCATCTCAAACATGTCTACAACCAGCTCAGAAAGATTCACCAGGGTTGGCTAAAGCGGAAGTCTCACTGGGATGCAGCTGTTCATAATCCATCTAAGATGCTACATTTAAAGGCTTTTACCACCCAAAGTGAAATTTTGGGTTTGACAAGTGGGAAAATAACAATTATTACCTCATTTTCCTGAAAGAGCAGTACTCTTTTTAGCTTTAGCTTAGCATAAACACAGTAAGTGGGTGGGACCAACTAGCATTGTGAGTAAAAAGTCTGTAAAATCAGTGGTGATTATTATTCTCCATGCAAAAATAGCAAGTAACATGGAGGACTTACAGGTGACGTTGTTGACTTGGGACTACTTTATGACAAAGCACAGCTGTAAGCTTCCACTGACAAGCGCAAGGACATAGGTTGACATGACAACCTTGAATGCTGGTACATTTTCTTTAAAGAGCAAGTCACCCCCCTACCAGAGTTTTACTCCACTCCCACTTCCTGTTTGAAAAATGCAACAAATGCTGTTGCCTAGCAGACTGAGAGGGCGGAGCCGCTAACAAATAAACACACACACAGGCTCACAACAACATTGTGACATCATATGGTACCAGCTAACGTTCTAGGGTACTTCTCAGCCAATAGCGATGAAACATAAATTCAAATGCAGTGCAGAGTTTTTACCTAACCCTAACCCTAACCCTTACACAACACTGACTGTTTTAGGCAGAAAAAATTTTAACTAAAATGCACTAAAGTGCAAAACTATTGACTACACGTGTCTGCAGCACGATTAGACACGCATTTATATAGTTTATCAGTAAAAAATAAGTTGATTTGGGGGTGACTTGCTCTTTAATTACAAATGTAATTCACCCAAACTACTGTAGATGAACCCTGCAACTCTGATATTTTTCTTTGTCTAGCGTCTTCACTGGCGAGCGATGTGTGAATGTGTTTACAAAAGTAGGTGTCATTAGTTGTTTTTTTACAAAACAATGCCATCAGTTTGCAGCAATGCCATGGCGACATCACGGAGCCTTAGGCAATCTAAAAGTGATCATACCGTGGAGGTAATGTGGTGCAATCGTGTCCTTTTTATAAAAGATGAAGCGATAGCGGTATAAAGAGGGTATGGGGTGGTCCCGGCACTATAGCGGTTTATCTTAAACATGACTTGCTTTATATTGAGATTGAAGCAGTGCTCTTTTAGATTTTTTGACAAGGCGCTCCTAAAGGTGTCTGTCCAGGGCCGGATTATCATTGCAGGGGCCCCTGAGCACAATGTGCTTAGCCCCCCCACCACCACCACCACCACAACCACACACACACACACACACACACACACACACACACACACACACACACACACACAACCGGCCTCCCCCAACATTACTGCCGCCCAGTAGCACTTTTTAGCACATTTCATAGCATTGTCAATATTAAAAACTGCTTACTTATGTTGACACAAGAGCATTTACCTCCAGGTCAAAATAGTTTTGTAACCTAATCACAAACACTCATACCTGATGATTTTCCTGTTGTGCCTCACTCATATATCTTTCTTCCGAGTGGTGAGTCCATGGGAAGGGGGACCTACGTTTCCTCTTCGGGCTGTGCCCAGCCGGGCTCCATGGGTAAAAGCCCGGCCACCAGGCGCTCGCCATCGTGCCCCACCTCGAGTCCTGGCTCCAGAGGGGGCCCCGGTGACCCACGTCCGGGCGAGGGAACACGGTTTC
The DNA here is from genome assembly GCF_043380555.1 of Nothobranchius furzeri. NCBI lineage: Eukaryota > Metazoa > Chordata > Actinopteri > Cyprinodontiformes > Nothobranchiidae > Nothobranchius > Nothobranchius furzeri. The sequence goes on from NC_091749.1 coordinate 71,627,692, forward strand.
CATTTATATAATTCATCATTAGAGGTTTTCGGGCTGCTCTTTGTCTGATCCCTCACCTAGGACCTGTTTGCCATGGGTGACTCTACCAGAGGCAGAAAGCCTCCGACAACTTAGCTCCTAGGATCACTGAGACACTCAAACCCCTCCACCACGGTAAGGTGGCAGTCCAGGGAGAGGGATTATTTGGGTCACCAAGGAGAATTAGAATCACCACTGACTGGTTTTAAGGAGTTTTTCTAACAGTGCTAATTGGTCCCATTCACTTACTGTGTTTGATGCTAAGCTAAAGCTAAAGGAGCACTGCTTGGTCATGTTTAGGTGAAATATACGATTTAGACATACTTTCTGTTGGAATCACACTGAATTGGTGCATATGACACTTTTTTTTTGCAAGAAGTCTCATGCAGTTTGCATGTTGCCTGTGCAAGGATGACTGACTGCTGTGTTGTAATGTGCCTTGGGGGGCTTTAGGACTCTAGAAGGTGCTACATTAATACAATCATGAATATCTGGGTTATGACAATATGATGTTGTAGCCTAACAAGTATGTTGTAGTGTAATCCGAAAGCATTGCAACTTTCTCTAATTTTTTTTTTTTGCATTTAATTATAAATTTGTTTTCCAACCCTTCCCACGGTTGTCTCGTGTTTCTCACAGAAACGTATCTGCGATGGGTTCCAAACGCTCACAAGGCCTTCACGAGTTTTTGGAGAATATTTTAATTAACCTGATCACAATTCCAGAAACATGACATCGAGGCCCGGTGACTCACGCAAGAAAATCGAGAACCCTCGAGAATGCTCCGGGAAAACGTGGAAAACACCCTTAGGAATCCTCTGCAGTTTACCGCCAATAGTCTGAGTCAAATGATAAATGAGCCGCACTCGTATAGCGCCTCTCAGAGTAAGGACTCCAAAGCACTTTACACTACAGTGAATCATTCACCCATTCACACACACATTCACACACTGATAATGATGGGCTACGATGTAGCCACAACTGCTTTGGGGCGCACTGACGGAGGCGAGGCTGCCGAGCACAGGCGCCACCGGTCCCTCCGACCACCACCAGCAGGCAAGGTGGGTTAAGTGTCTTGCCCAAGGACACAACAGCAGAATTCTTTGTCCGGAGCCAGAATCAAACCTGCAACCTTCCGATTACTGGACAACCCGCTCAACCTGTTGCGCTACTGCTGCCTACACAGTCAGGTCGGATGGTTGGAGTTGGGATGGACTGGAGTCAAAGGAAGTGATCTGAGTGATACAATTTTCTAAAACATATTTTCTTAGTCAGGAAAAAGACTTGTGCCCTAAAATTGTAACAAAAAAAAAGAATATTCATTTTGCTGGGTATTAAGCCAGTGTGGTCCAAATCTCTTTATGAGGCTTTTCATTGAAAAGGTGATTATTAAACCCTGGACAGATGGGATGAGCTTATTTGTATAAGAAACATGAGAATGATGGAAAAGTAGAGGCTAGGTTTCAGCCTGACAGTGAAGATTTGCTATAGAGGTCAAATTTAATAGAAAAACTGAAAATGTGCACATTTGTTTTGCTATTTTGTGTCTCCAACTCGTCTCTGACCGTCACGTCTCAGTGAACGATCGGCTTTACGGGCCCGTTTACCCCCCCCCCCCCCCCCCCCCCGGGCAAAAACAGGAAATCTGAATATCTGTGAAGAAAATATTCTGGCTTCAAAGAAACTACTTTCTCCAAATAAATATTTGACTGGTAGTTTAATTTTCAACAGAGACACAAAGAAATATAATACTTCATACAAAATTATGGCTACGATCAGTGATGGAATGTCTCTGGAATCGTCTTCATGGCTGCGCTAAAAACACTCCGACAACAAACGTCCTACCGCGGGCTGCAAACAACGTTTTTCAAGAACTTCATACCAGTATGCTCCTACAGACAGTTCTCTTATGCAGTTGGTTTGTAAGCAAAATACAAACAAATTACCTGCTGTTATTGTAACTCATAAAAAAGTATAAAAGAGCAGAAATGCACTATGTGATACGGCAATCCACAGGTCATTTAACAATGTTTTAATTAAAGCCTCGCATATTAAAACTTTACAACAGGTGATATGAAAAATGTACAGCATTTTCTTCTTTTTTTTCTCCCCAGGGACTTCTGTACAGCTGTCAAAAATACCTCCATTACCTTTTGTAGTTGGCTTTGGCAGTGCAACAAACTGGCTCTGCTGTTTTTCAGTTTCTTTTGCTTTTTGTCTTAAACAATATTATCAACGAGCAGAGTAAAAATACATTAAACCCCAAACGTCTCCCTCAGTCCAGATGTTTTTCTTTACCATAAAATATCCCCTTTGTTACACAAAATAAAAGCATAATTTAATTGTTATACATCTGACATGAAAAACAAACAGATTAAAGAATTGTCTTTTGGAGGGGTGGCGGTGGAGTGAGGCGAAGGGGAGGGGCCACACTGACACACTTTTGGGCGAATCATCCGGAAAGGTGAGATCTCGCCGGCCGCTCGCCCCTCCCTACAGAACACGTACAGCAGATTACAGTCTGATGGTGTGATGACATGAATGATTTATGGCAGCTTCTGTCTCAGTCAGTTCACTCATCCATCCATAAAACCATGTCCAAAGACCTTTTACTTCCAGCTCCCTTCTTTCTTCTGAGACGTTTCTGCATTTTCGTCATGGTTTTCTTCAAATATCAGCGAGCCTCCGCGGCGTGAAGCTCCGAACAGTTGCTTCTGCAGCAGTGATGGAGGAAAGTAAAGTCTGCTGTGTACTGGCCAGTGTGGGGACAAAGACGGATGAGTCGCTGTTCCGTCCATTCAAGGAGTGCTAAAAATGTTGTTGCTGGAAAACATTCCAAACGTCCTTCTACGAGGCCGAACTGACACCACTGGCCTCATAAATAAAGCTTTATCGTTAAATAAAAGCGCCAAAGGCAGACGTCTCTCAGCGTAGAGTGCCCAGTCAGTAAAAGTGAACAGACCCCACAGAAAATAAAAATAAAAACTGGGCGTTCACCCCAACAGGCTGCTGCCATAGGTCAGCGTATTTCACGAACTAACGTCCCCGACTGTACACGTATGTGCATATCTGTCTACGACAATCGACAAGTTCTTTGTATAACATTCTAAACCTTACACACTTCTTAAGTGCAACTTAGAAAAGCAACGTGGAACGATGCTTTTATTCTATTCCTGTTCTTTGAGAAAGGTTTGACATTTGGCTCAGTAAATGCTGACCTGGGACAGGACCTGGGCGTGGGCTTGGATCTGGGAGGGATGTGGTTGCTGCTGTGGGGCTGGCTGGGGACTGCCGAGGGACGTTGAGCCTCCTCCCACTGAGTGGGGGGTACCAGGCGAGTGCTGGGGTGGGGAACACTGGGACTGCTGCTGCTGCTGCTGCTGTTGCTGCTGCTGCTGCTGCTGCTGGAGATGTTGAATCTGCTGCTGATGCAGTTGATGTTGCATTTGCATATGCTGCAGTTGCATCTGCTGTTGTTGCTGCTGCTGCTGCTGCATATGGTGCTGCTGCAGCTGTTGCTGGAGGTGGTGCTGAAAATGCTGATGCTGCATCTGCTGTTGGATTTGTTGATGATGCATTTGTTGCTGCTGCATCTGATGATGCTGGAGATGCTGCTGCATCTGCTGTTGCTGCTGCTGTTGTTGCTGCTGGAGCTGCTGCATGGCATGCTGTTGCACCGACTGCATGGGTGGACTCATCTGTGACACCGCCGTGGACTGGGCACCTGCCACCATAGCCCCTCCGGCACCCATCTGGCCAAGAAGTTGAGGTGGCATCCCAGAAGACATGTTCTGGTGTGAAACTGTAACCGACGTCACGATCTGGCTGCCCCCTAGCCTCATCTGTAGAGGTTTTGGGGCAATGGCCCGTGGCAGAGCTTGTTGCAGGGCCTGGGCAGCTGACGACATGTTGGGGTGCTGGTTGAGGGGCGAGGGCAGCACCAGGCCCGGGGACAAGCTGGTGGAAGCCAACGTCTGTTGGACTGTTCGGATCGTCTGGGCCTCTGCTGATTCTGCTGCAGCCTGGATGGACAGGAAATCGTTCATACCAAGCTAATTCCAAACCGGCAGATAGATACACTACGTATACTGGAGCTTCTGTCACATGTTCTCCATATTTATTGGGGAAAAATATACACCAATAACTGTCTTAATGCATATTTCTAGATACATTTACTCACCTTAGAAACCAGACTAGCACGGTACGCAGCAAGAGCTTTTAAATATTCTTTCTTGGCAGCTTCTGTTTTGCTTTTATAAACCTGAGGAGACACAAACGATGGTTTCAGTGGAGTGGTAGCCACATCCTATGACAGCTCTGACTGTATCTGGTTTAAACACCAGCTTCCTGACTGAATATGTTCCTGTAGTAAACTTTTTTGATGTAAAACTTTGCATAAAGATCACATGATGGTATCTTACGCGTGTAAAACGGGTAGGTCTAAATGCTCCTCTGCTCAACTAAACACAAATGCAGTAACCTCACTGCCCTGAACGTCTGAGATTCCAGAAGAGGCTCTGATCCCAAAGCTGCTGCAACCTTTTCTACCCGTTTTATCGGGGGGAGGCTTTCTGTGTCAGCGTGGGTGCAAAACCACACCAAGGGTCCCCCTGCTGCCACCCTTTGTTGTGGCAGAAGCAGGAAGGGAGACGAGACCAAGCTAGCAAATGGTAAATAAAGATAAAAATAATAATAATGCATTGAACTTATAGAGCGCTTTTCTAGACACCCAAAGACACTTTCACACTCACATTCACACACTGCTAGTGATGGTAAGCTACTTGTAGCCACAGCCACCCTGGGGAGGTCATACAGAGGCGAGGCTGCCATTTGGCGCCGTCGGCCCCTCTGACCACCACTAACACAGGCAAGTTGGGTGAAGTGTCTTGCCCAAGGACACAACAGCAGGATACCCCTGGCGGGAGCTGGAATCGAACCCATGACCCTCCGATCATGAGGCAACCCTCTCTACCACCTGAGCTACTGCTGCCCCGATATGCATTTCATTCCCTCAGAAGGATGCAGTTCTTCAGCTCTCACAAGGCCAGCATCTCTCTAACAGCAGCTTGAGATTTTTGTTGTACCAAGTGAAGATCTGTCACAAAATCTTGTTTTTCCATCAGTGGCTAGCCCAAAAACAACAAAGTACCTGCTTCTGCTCCTCTCCCAGGCCGTCCCACATCGATGCTACAATCTTGGACACCTCTCCAAAAGTTGCATTGGGATTCTGACCCTTGATGGCGGCCTGTGTGTCTCTGAAGAACAGGGCATAAGCTGACACCGGCTTCTGGGGCTCATTTGGATCCTTCTTCTTTTTCTTCTTAGGAGTCTTGGGTTTCTTTGTGGGATCTATTGGAGCTGGTCGCTTTTCCCCAATGACCTGTAATCATAGAGAGCCTGGATTAAAACCCTTTAATGAAACCGGGTACGTCAACGAGATTCCTAACCCCTCTCTCTCTCTCACCCTGTTTCCATCATCCTGGTCGTCTTCGTTGATGGAGCTGGAAGGAGAGGGCGTGGCGGACTTGCTGGCGGGTGGTGATGGCGATGTGTGGGTGATGTTGGGTCCTGCCATGTTTAAACTTAGCTGCGCATTGAGCTGGGACTGGTTGATGGTGGTCAGCTGATTCCGTGACATCATCCCATTTGGACTGTTCATGTTGATGATGGACTTCATCAGCATGGATGGATTGGACGGGTACTGCCGTAGCTGACCTGGTCCAACATTCTGGAAAGAAAAAGAGCTGTTATTGTCTCGAGTGTGTGTCCTCGCTGTGACATTCTGACAGTCACGCCCGTGAACCTGCAGCTCTTCTTTAGAGCAAAACTAGGTCACTGGTCTCTGTGAGTTGGTGTGCATCAGATCACAAGTCAGAATGTCCCGACTCCTAAATTCATCTTACGAGAAATGATGAATTATCTTGACACAATAGGAGCCAACATCTCTTAGGTCATATCAGACTGTCTAGCTCACTGAAACAGTTGAATAATTTTAAATGCCACCAGAAAACTGTTTGTGTAGAAAACATCAGTCTACTGGCCACAAGTCTTTACTTTTTATTAACTCATTCACTGCCATCATTTGCATGTTTTTACTGTGTGGGCGTCGGACGAGCCCCCGCACTGTGAGAACAAACATCTCAGCTCTAAAGCCGATCTTCACCCGCATATGTCACACGTCACGTGATCAGGGAGCAGAACGTCCATGTGTTAGGAGATCGTTTTGGGCCGCTGCTGTAAAAAAAAAAAAGTGAGGCGTGAACCGGAAAAGCTTCTGCCGATCACAATTCAACAACGGATTATGAAAGAACGGATAACGCTCGAAACGCACGGATTCTTCCTGATGTAAGAGGTGAGTCTCCGCTTTGCTTTGGTTGTTTTACGTCGACATCATCCTAGCGCGCAACGTTCTGTCACTCTTAAAAAACAGTAAAAACGATGAGAAACGCTGGCAGCGAATGAGTTCAAGGTTAGAACTTACAAGAGTGACAAAAAATAGTTGAATCAACTCCATCAATCAACAATCAGAAGGCATCAACCTGGAGGGTTTTGGAAATGGCCCTGCCAGTCTATCGTCTGTTTTCCTAAATGAAAACATTCAACTCTTGAAAGAGTCTTAAAGAAGATACAGGCAACATGTTTACATTGGTTATGATGAGGATGAAATTACAAGGTCTGCCAGCTCTCCAGAGGAAAGACTGATCAGAGCGCCAGCGGAGCCGACATGGAACCGAGGAGGAGACGTGAACAGAACAGAGGAGGTGATTTGTTCTCCCTCGGTACATCCATCTGGTATTCAGCAGCGCAAACTCAATCTCTCCTAACATCAACACATCATAAACCAATGCACCTGGCTTCATTGAAAGGACCTTATGAATGCCTGTCTTCAAAAACAATATTGTAACACCATTGCAGACAGGCACATATTGGATCTACAATCCATTTCTTTTTCATATGCCCGTGTCTCCTGCTTATCATAAATACAATATATGGAGTGAGAACAGGGTTATATTTACATGTGCAGCAGGTTTCTGCAGCAGCTGAAGGCAAAGTTTGGAAAATAAATCAAAATTGTTTGATTTCTTTGATATATATATATATATATATATATATATAATATATATATATATATTAGGGATGAACCGATGGATCGGCATTTGATCCCAATCGGCCGATAGCAACCCTATCGGTTTTGATTGGAGTTTTCAAAATGGATCAAAGCAGACCGATCAGGTAGGGTTGTCACGGTAACTGGTGTAGCGGTAAACCCCGGTAAAAAAGTTGACAATAATAATAATCGTCTTGTTTTAAAAAAACTATATTATCTCGGTGGGTTACCGTGGCTGCGGTGTAGGCGCGGTGACCCTTACCAGCCACCGTATCATCTGCTGAAGTTGCCGGCGGCACATGCGCACTTTGTTGTTTACAACCAAAACTTTCTTGATGCTAAAGCTTAAATAATGGCCAAAGGAGGAGACGGCAGCGCTCAGGACGTTTATTATCCCTCATAGAAGACAAAGTGGGAAGTACGGGCATCTTTTTGATATTTGAAGAATGCCGAGGGACAGCTGATAGAAGACGGCTATCCTGTTTGCAGCACGAGCAGAAAAAGTGTCTGTGAAAGGCAGCAACGCTTCAAATCTCATGACACATCTGCGTGACCATCACCCACAACTCTACAGTCAACACAAGGCAAGCTAACGTTAGCGTTTTAGCTAAAATGCGTGATCCGAGGATTTGGGTTGAGGGAGAACGCAACGAGTCGCTATATAAAGCAGCCGCAGCGCCGCTACCTGCATATAAACCGTGTCGCGGACACCGCCATGTTGAAATGACGCTATGCATTACGGGGCTCCCAGGGGCAGATAAGAGTTGGTCTCTCTCCGAGAATAATTATGAATTTAACAACGATTACTGCCTGATGACATTTTCCCACATCTGCAAAGCTCACTGGAAGGACACAAACCGAGGACAATATTTTCCTGATATAGGGTTTATTACTCAAGTAAGGGTAAAAAAGTACCTGATTAGAAGGCTACTTGAGTACTGAGTATCATCTGATCTAATATTTTTAAAATGATGACATCAAACAGACATAAAATAAGAAGTTATGGGCAAATGTTGGTATTTTAAAGACTAAAGGGAAAAAATGTAAACAAATAAACAACATAATTACAAAATAACACATTTTAGGCAAAATTTAGACACAAACTGAGGACAATATTTCCTGACATACAGGGTTTATTTAATTGTGTGAAAATGTAGCATGTTAAAAAAAAACGCAATAATACCAAAAACTGTGGTAATTTTGGTCACAATAACTGTGAGGTTACATTTTCACACCGTGACAACCCTAATACAGACCATTTTAGATTAGGTTACATTTCCTTTATTACCAGATTATGTAGTTTGTAGCACTCATTATAATGTTGTAGAAAATTTCTGGCCAATCCACGTGATCGGTATCGGTGATCAGCATTCTTTGATATCGGTATCGGTGATCGGCAGCAAAAAACCTGATCGGTGCATCCCTAATATATATATATATATATATATATATATATATATATATATATATCCATCCATTTTCATCCGCTTATCCGGAGTCGGGTCGCGGGAGCAGCAGCCTAAGATGAGAGGCCCAGACTTCCCTCTCCCCAGCCACTTGGGCCAACTCCTCCGGGGAATCCCATGACGTTCCCTGGCCAGGTGAGAGACATTGTCCCTCCAACGTGTCCTGGGTCTACCTTCAGGCTTCCTCCCGGTTGGACGTGCCTGGAAAACCTCACCAGGGTGGCGTCCAGGAGACATCCTGACCAGAAGCCCGAGCCACCTCAACTGGCTCCTTTTATTATTATTTATGATAAATGGCCCGCACTTGTAAGCGCCTCTCAGAGTAAGGACTCCAAAGTGCTTTACACTACAGTGTATCATTCATCCATTCACACACACATTCACACACTGGTGGTGATGAGCTACGATGTAGCCACAGCTGCTCTGGGGTGCACTGACAGAAGCGAGGCTACCAAGCACAGGCGCCACTGGTCCCTCCGACCACCACCAGCAGGCAAGGTGGGTTAAGTGTCTTGCCCAAGGACACAACAGCAGACTTCTCTGTCCGGAGCCGGGATTGAACCTGCAACCTTCCGATTACTGGACAACCCGCTCAACCTGTTGAGCTACTGCTGCCGTAATTTATTGTCTTAGTTATTTATTTTGCACATTTTGGGAACTTTGCATTAAAAGCATGAACACACTGGAACTACCTGCATTGTTCAGCGGCACGTTTCACCCTGCGTCGTCCTCACTGCGGACACAGCGGCCTGCAGAACGCTCGTTGCTTGCCGTGGACATCAAGGATGCACACACTGAGCTCATTAGGAGCGGCCATCTGCTTACAGTAATAAGACTCTTACCCTATCCTTACGGAGCAGTTTTAACCTGGAACAATGACCGATTTCACCATTTATTCAGAAAACGGCAAAGTGCTCCGAATGGCTTCCAGATAACTGTTGTGCTTTTCAGTAAATGTGCACTGCTGACCACAGCTTGATACTGGATCATGTCTCATTCAGCAGCCTGCTAATTTTATTATTTACCAGATGTTATAGGAGTAATGTTTTTGGTTCCATTAGTAACCTGAAGGTTTGGGATATCTATGGGACAATAAAGCTGTGGTACATCTTATATCCATCTGCAAAAAAATCTTATGAAAACTTATTCTGCATTCATAACTTGTGGCATTTAGGAGTAATTCATTTATTTAACTTTGTGTTAAAAAGATTACTTCGACCTCACGCTTCCAAGATGCAACTGACATATTTGGTCAATGCTACATCAGGAATCCAAGGGCGACAACGTCCTCTGCTGCCCGCGGATAAACGAAAGAAGTGACGCCACCATCGGCGTCAGCCTGATGATGTTTGCAGCCGCAAACGAAACGTTGCAGGTAATTAAACCTTTTCTGTGTTTTAAAAAGATCTGAAAGATGGAATTTGAAACTAAACACAGCAAGAACACACCAGACTTTCACTGTCAGATGTTTAGGATAACAACTCAGATTATGTCAGTATTACACAGTGAGTGGAGGCTGGACACCATAAGTGTTTTTGCTACTTCCTGTTTCCTCTGAAATTGGGATTATTTAGTTTTCTTTTCATTTTATGTCAAAAAGTTTAATTAAATAGAAACTTTAGAAACTCAACAAATAATCTAAACGTTATTTCTAAAAGGTTCAAATTGCTACAGCGATGTTCCAAAAGCAACATCTGTTACGATTTCTGCCTACCAGCATGTTGGTTTGATCGACTTTAAGTCATCGTCAGTTCAATAAATCAGGTTATTTTATGTGGAAATTGGAAAAAGAAACAGGGAAGACACCACACCTCCTGCAGCCCTCTCCTGTAAGAGTAGGTGTCCATATGGAGGTACAACTAAGTAAGTAACTTTTATTTCTAGAGCACCTTTCACACATAAAAATCGCAAGGTGCTTCACATTACCACATGATAAAAGGATAAAACATAAACAAACATGAGAATAAGACAAGCAACAAAATAATGTAAACGCAAGTTTAAGAAGCCGAGTTTTTTCGAGTTTTTTTAACTTGCAAAAGGACTCAACACAACGTAGAGAGAGAGGAAGATTGTTCCACAGCCGCGGAGCCATGGCCTTAAAGGAGCAATCGCCCCGGGACCCTGGATGGCTTTTTGTGACCACCAGGAGCATCTCCGCTCTCAGGCAGCGTTCAGTAAATAAATGGCGTTTGGTAAATAAATGGCCTGCCTTCTAGAGTCCTGGAACCCCCCAAGGTGATTTACAACACAACCAGTCATTCACCCATGCACACACATTCACACACTGGTGGGGATGAGCTACAATGTAGCCACAGCTGCCCTGGGGCGCACTGACAGAGGCGAGGCTGCCGAGCACTGGTGCCACCGGTCCCTCTGACCACCACCAGCAGGCAAGGTGGGTTAAGTGTCTTGCCCAAGGACACAACGACAGCGACAGACTGAGCAGGGCTTGAACCTGCAACCTTCCGATTACGAGGCGAGCACTTAACTCCTGTGCCACCGTCGCCCTTTCTGCTCCAAATGAGTTATATATGAGGGTGCTTGTCCATGTTAGGCTTTAAAAGTTAAAGATATGGTTTTAAAATGAAATTCCAAGGCAGCCAGTGGCGTGAGGCCAGGACAGGAGTAATGCGAGAATGTTTCTGAACTCCCGATCGTGCAGCTGAGTTGTAAGCGTTTTTGTTGCGTGAGGTTCAGATCCACTAAGACTTTTACAGGAGTCCAGGCACCATGAAAAAAAGCTTGAATGACCATTTCCATGCTGTTCTTGAAAATGAACGGTTTTAATTTCGAGATGTTCCGGAGATGAAAAAATTATTTTTTAATGAGTTGATTACAATTACATTCAGACGACATTGCAGAATCGAATGTGACACATGGGTTTCGTACGAATGGTTGGACAGGAAACGTTGGTGCTGCAACCTGTGCAAATGACCGCAAAATAAGAGTTTACAGGAAGTGCTTCCTCTATAAGTCCGTGATTTTATATTTCTGAACATTCCCTACAAGCAAACAAAACTTCAGAAACTCCTAAAGACCCTACAACTAAATGCACTATTTGCTAGCCTAGAATTCAGGAACATAATTTGTCGAATGAAAATGATTTTACTGCGCATGTCAATCCAGCCACGCTCCACTGGCACCTCTGCTACCGTGAACGTCGCCAACCCACACACATCTTTTCATTTTCTTATCAACTTTATTGACATGGGAAAAATGACATTGGTTGGAGTCAGAAACTTGAATAACGATACATCTTTGATATATGTGTTGAAATCTGTGTGTGTGCATATATATATATATATATATATATATATATATATATATATATATATATATATATAAGGGCTGGGATTAAAAAATTTAATCTAATTAATTAGAGGCTTTGTAATTAATTAATCTAAATTAATCGCATTTTAATCGTTCAGGAAAATGTGTTCTCAAAGCAAAACTTTTAATTAAAATTATGAGACAGAGAATCAAACATTAGACATAGTATTACTGTAAACTAAAGCTTTTAATAAAAAATGCATTTTAATTATTCAAATGTCACTGTGTGATATGAATCAAGACCCAAATCAACTAAAATTAATAATTACAAATAGAAAACACCTGCAAAGGGTTCCTGAGCCTTTAAATAGTCTCTCTGTCTAGTTGAATGACTGAAAAAAATTTGACTTTGCACCAGATTCTAATTTTTCCAGTTTCACTTGTTTGTATAATTGGGAGTTTTTATTAGCATTTCTACTCATAATGTAATAAAAACACATAAATAATAATCCTTCAAAATGACAGTAGAACAGGCACAGATATGATCTAGTACTTAAATGTACTAACTTTTAACACCAGAGCAGGCATGGCATATTCTGAGAATGATCAGGAACACTAACTGGTTCCAGTTGGATGACTGGAGGATGATGGGAAGATAAAAGATCATGGTGAGGAAATAATGATCTGACGAACAGGTGAGCGGACCTTCCTTACGTTATGAAGGGGATGCTGCAGACCCGCAGATTCACACCTGCAGCAGCGAATCTGGTGTGATCTCCAGCCTGATCACAACTTCCTCGTTCCTCGCTGCCCCGATGCACTTAAGCATCCGCCCCTTAGCTGATGACAGCTTCAACACACCTCGCTGCTTAACGATAGTGTGACAGTGTGTGTCCTGTCACAATGTCCCGATTGATCATGCACCCTGGCTACTTGGCCAAGGGGATGTCCCTTTGGCTGACTGGTTAGAGCGTATGACTCTCACCCAGGAGTCTGAGGATCGAATCCCGCCCGGGCCCTTGTTTATCCACCTTGCCACAATAGTAAAGCATGTGATGTTTAGACAGAGACTCGCCTCAGAAACGTATAACTCCCCGACAGAATTGTTTAGAAAATCATCAGAAAAGTTTCAGAGTGTTTCTGTTTTAATTTAAACTTCTGTTTTCAACTTTAAGACACATTGTTTGTGATTGTTTACAGAGTAGTGAGAACACGGAGCGTTCTCCCAGCAGCAGCCAGGTGCCTCTCGTTTGTCTGACTACTTTCATAAACTACTGTTAGGGCACAGAATTATTCTGTCTGGTGCTTTCAGCGCTGCACAGATGTTACGTAAATGTTAAAAATATAGCTTACCGCTACTTTTGTAAAGTTTCCGGTGCCACCGGGCAGCCGAAGAAGAGACGATCTCTGAAAAATGTCCGCGACACGGACTCCGTTGTTGTCTGGAAGTTTTTTTTTTTTCCAAGTTAAGAAAAGAGGCAGGCATGTTTCCTAAATCCTGCATCAGTCCAAGCAAGGCAACTTCTTTCTGTTTTTATTCGTTTTAGTAGCCATTAGCACTGTGCATTGTTGTGTGCGTCAGTGATATTCAGTCTACGAGGAAATCGTGCAATAACAAAGGTTCCGTCGTGCTTGAAATGCAAGCTGCGATTAAATGCGTGAATTTTTTCTAATGCGTTATTTTTTTCTAATTAATTAATCATAATTAACTCGTTAAAGTCCCGGCCCTTATATATATATATATATATATATATATATATATATATATATATATATATATATATATATGATGGTGGGGTTGCACGCTCCTCTCTGAGAGCGGGGGTGGGGGGAGTTTGCACACGTTCCGAGCTGATGAAGGCCTCTAGATTTGTTGCGTCATTCGTGTCAACGGACACGGTAGGGTCGAGGAGAGGGGCGGGGCATGACGCTTAGCCTGGCGGGTGGCCAAGCAAAGCCAGGCTTATAAAGCGTTGGGGGAAACCCTATATATCCTTACCCTATACATCCTATATGTCCTCATATGTAGGATGGCTTGCTAGGTTATTACTTTGTTGGATCATGCCTGAAAAGTCTTGATAGGTGTGGGGATGTACTATTTATCTTATTAAATCTGTTGCACATGTAGAACTTTACTGCTATCAAACATGTTGCTTCAGTGTCTGAATGCAGATAAAGTCCTTTGCTATCGACTTGAATTTCTAATATTAGGTAGCGTGGTTGCTGAGAGCCACAGTCTAATCATCTCAACTGGAGCACAGGTTAACGGTGTGTGATGTCACTCCCTGGTAAAAGGAATCCAGAGGTGACTTGGTTGTTTGTGCCTCGTACTACAGAAGAGCAACGGCGGCCATGTGAGCTAAAGACGAGGATTGGCACGGCGGATCTAAACGAAAACAGAACAGCCTTTTAACAAGCTAGTCGAATAAATGATATTAAATAACGGATGTCTTGATTGTGAATATGAATCTGACACTTGGGTGTTTACTTCAGTCCCTCAGCCTGCTCATTTGCATTTTGATTGCAGCGGAGCCGGCAGCCACAGCACACATCTATATTTTTATAGTCATCATGAAACTGCAAATAAGTCTTTATCTTGAGTACACAGTGGACAGATGTGCCTAATTTATTCAGGTGTGTGTGTGTGTGTGTGTGTGTGTGTGTGTGTGTGTGTGTGTGTGTGTGTGTTGTTTGCATATGCGACACTAATCTTAAACGTCTCTAATCGTTGAAAGGTGTCTGAACATTAATGTCATTTGTAATATTTCTCATTTGAGTCTTAATGTGAAAGATAAAAAGGCAAATCGAGACGGAGAGAAGACCTTTTTGAGTTTTGCGTGTCACCACTGGCCTCAGCTACTCTTCACACGGCAAACACTGCACAATAAGCGCAGCTGAGGGACTCCAACACAACGTCATGGAATCACAGAGCGATGAAAATCTCAGCCCCCGGTCTCTTCCTCAAGATACCGGAAATCTGAATTTGGGGGAATTTCTGAACGGTGGCACCAAGCTGTAACAGGCTGAAAAGAATGTTAACAAGTTCAATTTCCATTCAATCAATGCCGGAGCTCTTGGAAACACTCCGTGGCAGGAGAGGGGTAAAATCATCTATATGGTAATTATAAGGATGAATCCCCCAGTAACTTTTGCCAGCATGAAAGGTCAGTTCTATTAAAGATAGTTTATCAGCGCTCTGCACAGATTTCTTTACTCGGCTTCTAAATGGGTACATCATTTTTTTTCTTCCATTTCTTGCAACCTGCTGAAGTCTGTGCTTAAGCCAAATGAGAAAAATGGAATTGTGAATGCTGGTAAAGGCTATAGCAGCATGGAGATAAATAGTTCTCCCCCCTACCTCCCGCCGTGGCTCCCCCAAACACACTTCTGTCTCTCTCTTTCTGATTGGTCA
The DNA here is from genome assembly GCF_043380555.1 of Nothobranchius furzeri. Classification (NCBI taxonomy): domain Eukaryota; kingdom Metazoa; phylum Chordata; class Actinopteri; order Cyprinodontiformes; family Nothobranchiidae; genus Nothobranchius; species Nothobranchius furzeri. The sequence goes on from NC_091749.1 coordinate 71,642,966, forward strand.
CAAGCTCGCGTGTCTCACCCACCTCTAACCTTTACTTAAAAACAAATCTCCATCGTCCTCCTCTCCCGTCGGACTCTGAGACCAACAGAACCCTCCCCCCCTCCCTCCAGCCCGGTGCACAGCAGCTGACCTGCACCCCCTCCTCCATTCCTCCTGATGCATTATGGGTATTTAAAACTTGTCCGACGTGACATCCTTTCAGTTTGAGAACGGTACAAGAAAGGTAAATTACAAAATCAATCACGCAGAAGGTCAAGCTGAGACTTCATTACGAGTAGTGCATGCCTGCGTGAATACTTTTCGTTTCTGACTGACCCAATATGTCACAAATGCTGTCAAGGAAAAAAAAAGAGAAGAAAAAAAAATCCACTCTCTTAAATTGATGTACAACTCATGTCAGTGCTTCTCGGCTTGAAAGGGAGATAAGAGGGATGTGTGGAAAAACATGCTTTCTGCAACAGTGCTCGCATTTTCCATTTCATTCAGGATGAAGTAGTCAGAACTGAAGCTATTGTACTCACTGGGATCTACGCGGCATCCAGATATCGAATCAAGCCAACAACAAACTACAAACAATTCTTTCAGCCTCGGTTTCACCTTCCTCGGGGTGTGTGGCTCTAACACGATGCTATTAAACATTAGCATATCTGTGCAGCTGCACGGCAAATGGCACGTGGAACGGCTAGTTGTGAATGAAATGAAAAATATACATAACGCGTCACCGCGTGGCGGTAAACGCAAGGAGACAGCGGGGCTCGTACTCCCCTGAATATTGATCTTAACATCCAATACAAGCAGTTGACTACTGTAGGCTTCGAATCCAATCACAGAGGGACACAGCCAATTTCAGAACACACTTACACGTGTCAAGAAAACCCAAAAAATGTGGTGAAGGCACCAGGTGTTTCTCGAAATGGAACCCGCAGACCCTCGCTGTGCGGCGGGGAGAAAATGGAGAAGAAATTGTGAATAAAGCAACACTGGCAGCTCCGACTCCAGTACTATTTGGCACTATTGAGACTCAATCACAAATCAGGAGGACACATGCTGCGAGACAAAAATGAGAGTCAGAAGCTTGTTAGGAGAGCAGATTAAATAAATAATGACTTCAGACTCGGGGCTTGCCACGCAGATTGCAGCTGAGAACATGCATTTCTCTTTGTAGAAGCCTGGCATCTGTGGCCAATTTGTGAGACATACGCTGAACATTACGGGGAGAGGAATTAGCAGAACACTTGGCAACGCAGTGACACGGAGGAAGCTTTAGAAAGTAGCCCAGGTATATTCGCCGGTTGGATTTCTCATTAATCTGTGATAAGAGAGCGGCTTTCAGAGACTTTTCTGCAGCGGTGAGCTCAGACAGAGGAAGAAAACCCCCAAAATGAATCAGAACAAGTGTTGGGGAAATAAGAGCACGGCGGCTTGATGAAAAATGTAATTGCAATAGTGTATGGTTTATTTGCTTGCCCCTGCAGCCATAACAAATAACACAGAATGTAATCATGCATATAAGGTTGTCATTCCTTTATCAGCGTGCTGACAAAATGACAAAACACCCTTCTCAGGGCCCGCGTAAATCACCGTCTCAGCGTGCAGAAAGCACCACGAATGGTGCCGTTCTCCTTTCAAAGCACAATAATAAAATTAAAACCCAACAAATGAAAGGGATTTCTACAGGCTTTTGTCACATGACTTTGGGGGATCAATCCTATTTGCAGGGAAAAATGCTGAAGGGCCACCACCAGGCTTTCTGCGCTCCAGCGCGCGATGACTGACAACAAGAGAGCGGTCGTCTGGTCGACAACGCCACGAGGCGAAGGAGCAGAGAGCCACACTCCGGCCCTCGGTTTTTTAATAGAGTCTCCGCACAATCAGAGACATGAGCCATGCAAATGGTGTTAAAGAGGAATAATGTTTGAGAATCAAATCTAATCCTCCAGCAAGTCGTGGGAACAGTCAGGAATGTAATTGTGTCGAGGCTCCGTTTTCTTCCAGATGCAGAAAGCTTAACTGACCATGAAATGGAAATTCTTTAGGCGAAAGCCTTCAGGGGGCGAGCTTACTGTATGCAGCAGGGAGATTTTAAAAGCTGCAATTACTAATATATACGTGCCAGAACAAAAACAGCTTCCTCCCATATGGGGGGTAAATAAATATGTGTAACGCTGGTGTAGCACAACAGGGCTGGAGCTAGGGCTGGGGCTGGGGGGGCAGTGCTGGGATCTGCTGCTCACAGAGTAAATGCAACCATAATTTGTTTATTTCATCTCTGCTAAATGATATTTTCCTTGTTTTTAATTTTGGGGTAACAGGTCTGTACGACAGCTAGTCAGCCAGTGACATTTCCCTTTTTCCTTCTCAGTGCTTCTATGATTGTGGCATTTGGAAATGCCTCCCCGCCCCGAGACAACGATCTCACATTCTGCAGTCCCACATCAGCATTATGAAAGAGATTCTTCCTCTACAGTTACACGCTTGATCGTCCGTTCTGTGTGAAGACGAACGCGCCCGGCTCGGTTCGGCTCGGTTCGGCTCGGCTCGGCTCGCACACACCTTCCTGGGAACGCAAATCCTCACTCTACCCACAACAAGGCTGAAGCTGAACTCCAAACATGCTACGTGTTGTTTCTGAATCAGGACTGAAGCCTGGGGAGAAGGGGGGGGGGGGGGGGGGGGGGGCACTCGAATTAAATATGAGCACGTCCCCCCAGGGACGAATGCGCTTTAACACCTGTGATCTCTTCACATCTGTCCACTTTACACATGCAGATCATCCATTCTGCAAAGTTGTTTTTCCAATCAATCCTCACAGTAACGTGATTTGGTGTGATTATATAGATTTTGTGACGTAAACAAGGACAGGTGCTGGGCCAGCTGTGCTGATGACAGATGGCGCACAAATGAGAAGGTTAAAGGCATATTTCTGCATCTTAAAAGGTACTTTTGTAATATATATATATATATATCTGATATATATATATATATATATATATATATATATATATATATCAGACAGCTGTGGTAAATGGTAAATGGCCTGTATTTGATATAGCGCCTTCTAGAGTCCTGGAACCCCCCAAGGCGCTTTACAACACAATCAGTCATTCACACACACATTCACACACTGGTGGGGATGAGCTACGATGTAGCCACAGCTGCCCTGGGGTGCACTGACAGAGGCGAGGCTGACGTACACAGGCGCCACCGGTCCCTCCGACCACCACCAGCAGGCAACGTGGGTTAAGTGTCTTGCCCAAGGACACAACGACAGCAACAGACTGAGCAGGGCTCGAACCTGCAACCTTCCAATTACGAGGCGAGCACCTAACTCCTGTGCCAACGACGCCCGGTGTGATCAGCTCTGAAAAGCTCTGATCAGTTTGCAGATCACGTTTATTTTTCACGGAGATCGGCCGCGGATTCCTCCTCCGTCGGCATTCCAGGAATCGAAACTAGGAATCAGGAAAAATAACTTTGAGCGATTCCGGGAAAAACTCAGTTGGAACCGGTTCCGATCGATGCTTGATGCTTGCACCTCACTGGAGGATCTGTCTTGTTTACGAAGTCTCGCGTACCACTTGCATGCAAAATGCAAACTGCACAGAGGGCCTGCACAGGCAGGATTCAAACCAGCAACTAACAACTGCGTGACGCCTACGTGATGAATAACAAACAACAACTCACGGAAGAACTCACCACTTGTTGGCCGTTGACAGACAGCCCTTCTTGGTCCATCATGTTGCGTGAGATGGTGATGGAAGGCAGATCCAGACTCTGTGGGGGGAACTGCGGGATGACGGGACCCCTGTGCTGAGCAGAGGGCTCTGGCATGGCCGGGTATGGCGAGGTCACCTCTGGTCCGAGACTGGATTCTGTCTCGGGTGGAGGTGTGATGGGAGGAATCTCAAACTCCTCGTCTCCCAAGCTGGGGGTGTGGAAGGTCTGCAAGAACGAAGGAAAAGAAATGAATTCTAGGAGAACACCACAGCCAGGAAGCATTTACTGAGGTGGGTCTTATCTGAAAGGACGGAAGAACACCTTCGGGGATTAAATCAAACAACTCCGCTTAAGAGAAGAGTGTTTTAGTAGAGTGGCAATACACTTGCCTGCTAAGCACACTAAGATTTAACATTTCCTAAACCTACTGAAGTCCACTTTGAGGAAAAAAAGATGTAGAAAGACGAGTGCTGTGGAGGACGTCAAAAGCAAAAATATCAAGCAGCAATCAGAGAGAAAGAGGACACAAGATAAAAGCCCTTAATCTTAGGGAAGGAAGATGGGCTGAAGTGCAGTGAAAATGCATGTCACAGGGAGATGGGTTTAAGAAACATTTTCAGAGATTATTACGCTCGGCCAGAAGTGTTTCTCTTTGTTCGCCTCGCCGGCGTCCTCGAATCTGCTCATCAAACAGCCTAATCCTTCTGCCTCCGGAATTAAAGCTTTTGGTCACGCTTAATTTGCTTATGTGCCTTCTTGGAGATGGGACTGTTCACCAACTTGGGTCTTGTTATCATCTCCACATTGCATTAAGCCACTCTGTTGAAGGCCAGAGCCTCATACCCTCACAATGACCACGCTGCTGCAGCGCCGAACAGCGCCAGACTTCGGCGTTTGGCTTAACAGCTGCTGTTAAATTATAGAGCGCCTCTCATACTAAAGTGACATGCTTTCCCCTGCTAATGCTTTGAATACATTGTGTGACATTGTGCCAAAACCATGTTAAACTGCTCGCCTCGGTGGAAAGATCGAAGAACACGTGGAACGTATTAAACTGCACTGGAGAGCTGCTGCAGGTTGATCTGAGAAGCAACGTTTTCAGCGCTGGATGATTGTTTAGCTGCTTTTAATTGACATGAACTTGATCTGCTTTCAGAAATTTCCAAGCGACTCACCTCTGACTAAACAATATGTGCCCAAACGTGTAATTTAGCGAGCATGCCAACTGGCACAGGACCAGATGAGTCTTCTACCAGCTGATTAACCGGCCCACACACCTGCGTTTGACCTTCAGAGGGGTTTGGTTGCTTTTGCAGGTAAACTCTTAAAACTGGGATCCTAACGTTGGCTCTGCATTTACCCTTTCCAACGTTACGTTTACAGGATAAGAACCCCAACCTTACTGTCCTTTGGAGTTTCAGTGTAATGTAAACCCAGCATCTCAAAGAGTTGCAGCGTTGATGAAAGACTTTTAAATTCACATTTATCTAAAAAATAGTCAGAAATGTGTAGAAAAAGTATCTTTCAATAGTTTGAAGTGAAATCTTTTGCCCCGATGTGAGCCAAGCTCACGTTAAACCAAAAGTATTACATGTTTGAGTCGGTATTTCCAACTAAACTAAACTAATTAACACTTTTTCTCAGACGTGGCGCCTCCAATCAGCCTCGTGACAAGAAGAGAGTAAACCTCATATCTGCCAAAAGGTAGTTAAACAAAAAAATGACAACTAATCTCACGGAAAATCATAAAAATGTTTGTCACAAGAGCTAACTCTGCTAACTGTCGTTCTGTCTCAGCCAAGGATGACACAGTTAAAGGGACATTATGGAAGTGTGACAGCCAAAACATGTATAGAAATAATAAATGTCTTCTTCATACGTTCTCCTGCAATGCCCTGGTCCTGTAGAATGAGCCCTGGCATTTTTACTGTGATTGCCTGTTTTTCTGTAAAATCACAGAAAAAGAGAGATGCTCGGGTCGAGCAGGCTGCTTCATGCGCGTTCACGCTCAGGCATCGCCCGTAGCATTTGCTATCCGTAGCTTTAGCAGCAGAGAGAGAGGCAGTGCCACTTTGTCGCTGTTCCTAACGCCTAGTGACAAAGCTAGCTACATTTCTGAGGACCCTTAGCTACTTTCTGTAGAACTTTCTTCTAGATATTTCCTGCAAATTAGCAACAAAACAGCCATTTTCGCTCCGAACCGTTCTTTGAACGTTGTTTCAGCTGTCATCAAGGATATAAATGTTACAGATACAAAAGATGTCACTGGTGCTTTAACTCACCTTGTATGATGTCTGACTCTCATGTAGGAGATCTGGTTTTGATTCCCGTTGTGAATAAAGTTTGTTATTTGGAGTTTCTGTTTTGCATTAATGGTATATTTTTTTACAGTAAGATGCCCAAATTTTTATTTGAGACTCGCCGAACGGCATTGAATTCACAGATAAAAAGATGTAGGTTCAACTTTCATTTTGGAACAATTTTTCAAGCAAGGGAAGGGAATGATCTGAGCATGCAGGAGGACTGACCCATCATAAACCTTTGTCGGCTGTGCTGAAGAGAAAGGTACAGAACCAAATTATTTAATTAATTAGCTGCACGTTCTCCTGTCCTCCGGGCCACACACACACACACACACACACACACACACAAGGGACTGTCTGAGCTGTTATTTTCGTTAAGGAGTGTGCACGTACAGCATGCGCGCCTTGTGCACGAGCCTACTATTGAAGCTGCCATTACGCTTTTGGCCTGAGGGGGCAATCGCGAGCATAAAAATTCAAAAGTCCCTTTAAGACAAGGGGGAGAAAATGGCACCGCGGACCCTGATCAGGGAGTAGAAATGCTCCCTTTGCTTGCTTTAGCACATGGATGCTTGAAACTAACTCACTGGCTGCTCGGGGAAGCTAACGGAGGTTCATTCATCCCGTCTCAACCTCCTCCCTTCTGCTCTTCTGTTTTAACTTTACGTGTTTCTTCAGAACACAGAATCACAGATAGTTGACTGTCTGCTTCAGTAGCATAAAACACCATCAGTGACGTTTATTAAACACGGTTTCTCTTGGTCGAGGACAAAACTGCCTTCATTCAACTTTTCCAACCTCCATGCAGGGGCGGAGCTACAAGAGTGGCTTTGCATGGCATGTGCCACCTTAACAGAAATCCCTGCTGCCTACACCCCGCATGGCACAGATAAGTCCAAGAGATAGACTAATCGGAAATTACATCAAACGTTCCATGTTTGTTTATATCGATCACGACTCATGATGATCTGAAACAAAAACAAGTGTGTGTGTGTGTGTGTGTGTGTTTGTGTGTGTGTGTGTCACCAGAAGACTATATTTATATTTATACATAAATAGTACTATATTTATAATTAGTTTATGCCGTATTTTGCCACCATTTAAACATTTTTGCTATTCTTCTGCATCCCTGCATCATTTTTTCTCCATCCCTGCACATCAAAGTCAAAGTCAAAGTCCCATTAGTTGTCACACACACAGGTGTGTGTGCGAAATCTGTTCTCCACATTTGACCCATCCCCTGGGGGAGTGGTGAGCTGCAGACACAGCCGCGCTCGGGAACCATTTGGTGGTTTAACCCCCCAATCCAACCAAATGAGTGCCAAGCAGGGAGGCATTGGGTCCCATTTCCACAAAGTCTTTGGTATGACCCGACCAGGAGTCGAACCCCTGATCTCCCAGTCTCAGGGCGGACACTCTACCACTAGGCCACTGAGAAAGGTGTAAAACATGGATGTAAAAGTATGTGTTTATATGATTTCCTGCCAATGTAAAACATTTAAGTTTTGCCTATTGATTTTGTTTATGGTGTATGGGTAGAGATGTTTATTTGGATTTTGGAAATGGAAAGATGCTGAGGAGTAGGGCAATGAAAAGCCTTGAGCTTCTCCCTATTTTCCCTTTAAGGACCAAAAAAGGAATCTCTAAATCCTCTAAATAAGATTTTTTTATTTTGTATTTGATTTTAATTTGTTTGAATGGTCAGAAGTGAATAAATAAATAAATGAATAAATAAATAAATAAAATGGATCAAATCCCACAGTGGAGCTCCATCCCAATAACTTCTATGGAAAACTATCAGCTGTATTTTTAGCTAGCTGCACGCATGCACAGTCAGATATCCCTATAGGAGGAAAACATTGCTTACGTTTCCTGATGTAGAGGTGTCTAACGGTTTTTCAGTGTAATTAAGGTAAATTTTTCTGGCTGCTTGAGAATATTACCGAAGAAAAGGAGAACACCGGCGTGACGGTGACCTTCGAATGAAACACGGCGGCTACAGAAGGATGCTGGATGCTTCCTAAACTGTACAGAAATGGAGGACGGAGGGAGGAGGGAGTCAGATCAGTATCATAGGCTGTCCTTGTGAGCATATCTTCTCATTGGCTAATGATGATGCAAATTAGCATCTACACCAGGGGCAGTGATAATGGAGACATGGAGTTTATGTCTCAGATGGGGGGTTATGGAAGATGTCAGCTGTCTGCGTTGAGAAGGGCCTTCTCCCCGGGGAGGAGGTGCCAGATTTTACTGGAACCCACAGAGTGCTACTGTGTTGCACACTGTCTGGTGTCACTTCGCATAAAGCCAGTCTAATTCTGCACCAAGAGCAGCTTAGGGGGCTCTGTTCGGAGATTAAGAGATGCACAATCCACTTTCCTTGCATCACCAGCCTGATTATCCATTTAAATTGTTCTGAAAGGCTCAGCACAGTCAAGTGCCAAGTCAGATGCTGGGTCTGGATGTGCCGACATGCTCGTGTGATGGGACGGGCAGGGGAGAGAACGACACACGGTGTATATGTGCTTTCCTCTGGCAGACCCAGAGCAGGGGATGTAACGCGAATACCTGGTTTACCTGGGCAGGGACATGAAACAGCCGTGTGCTCCGTGTGCAGGTGGGAACTGCCACTTTTATCTAATATGGGCATGTGTCAGAAAAGGCTCAACATCGAGTTTCTGTCTTTTAGCAGCACATTGGTACTTCAGCTACATGCTAACAGCATTTTCTCATCATAAATAGTAACAAATCTAGAGATTTAATTGGTAAATGTTAGAAAATCTGATGAAGCTTTCAGGAAAACTGTTTGTGTCAAACGCTGATGTTGGGATTTCTAATGGTTTTAGTCAATTTTACTTCAACATGAAGGATTAGAAGCAGAAAACTAGAGAATAGATTTAATCAATGAACGCTTTTCACTCTCGGTCCCGACTTGTTTCTAAGGACTTTCCTCGAGACCACAAAAGCAACATTTAAAAGTTTATCTCCTTTCCCGTCATTAAGATTGTTCTGATTTTCTAAACTAAAGGAGGTAATAAAAGGAGCACTAAACCCTGTTTTATTACCATTTACAGAATCCAAACACGTCTTATCCTGGCTCCCACAAAGATCCTTCTAGATCATAAACCCAACTAGTTTAGTAGCAGGTTAGATTTCCTGATCACAACACCTGCCCTGTGATAGCCAGTAACTCCATCTGAGGATCTAGACCCCCTTTTCAGGAGATCTTTGTCAAGTTCTTGTCTTGGTTTGCATCTTATTTTATTTTATTAATCCTAAATCTTGCTTCAGTTAAAATAAGCCCATAATTAATGAATCACCGGTGCAGTGAGTCGTTGACCTTTTGACCTCCACGCAGCAACAAAATGCCATAAAATGTCATTTTTGTTGTATCTTGTATTCATTTAGGTCAAAATGAACGTTAAGAAGAACATCTTGCCCTTTTCTATTTATTGCCTTTTTGTGGAGGTGATGTTGATGTGGTAGATGGATGGCAGCACAAATAGTGTGTGTGTGTGTGTGTGTGTGTGTGTGTGTGTGTGTGTGTGTGTGTGTGTGTGTGTGTGTGTGTGTGTGTGTGAGAATACTAGGGCTGCAACGATTCGTCGACGTTGTCGACAAATATCGACAATAGAAATAGTCGACTATGAACTTCATTGTCGACGTCGCCAGACATGTTTTTTCCGACCGAGTGACACATCTCACTTCATTACAATCTCTGTCGAGAGTCGCACGTGCGCAATAGCTTCTCTGCTGAGCGCCAACTAACAGAAATGGCGGCGTCCGACACCGCAGCTACGCGTACCAAAACATCTAAAGTTTGGGAGCATTCTAGCCGGGATTCGGCGAATAAAAAGATGACCTGCATTATTTGCAAAGCAGTCCTCGCGTATCACTGCAGCACCTCGGTGATGCATGAACACTTAACGAGAAAGCACGTCGGACAGTTGAGTGAAACAGAGTCTGACTCACCTCGGTAAGATTTAAATAACACGAAAGCCAACACGTTTTGTTTTGGATGTACATTTTTTAAACGTTTTTTCACTTTTTAAAAATAGAGATTCAATGTTATGCCCGACTGTGCCTGACAAAAGTATTTAAACTTTATTTATGCATTTATGTCTGTACTGACTGGGCACTGTGCCTAATTAGTGTTAGACAGCATTTTTATTTACTTTAATATGAATTGGCCAATCAGCAGCAAAGTTCAATAAAATATGCATTTTCCATTGAAGTACCCATCTTTCTTGTGTTTATTATCAGTTTTCACACAATTAAAGCAATCTCATGCTACATTTAAGAAAAATTTAATAATTATCCGATTAGTCGACTAATCGTTTCAATAGTCGGCGACTAGTCGACTATTAAAATAGTTGTTAGTTGCAGCCATAGTAAATATTTTGTGGAACCTATAATGAACAATTACATCCTGCCTCATATTATGATATTAATAAATTTAACATTGATTAAGACATTAATTAATAAAACCAATTCAAAACCAGAAAAACATCCACGGACGAAGCGGCTCGTCTTTCTTTCCAGCGTGTTATCCTCTGAAGCTTCTTCAATATCAGGACAAAGAGCAAGAAAAAGCTTTTCAGGCAGCAGCCCCAGTCCCTCAATAAACATAGTAATCCAATTCAAAGATGCAATAACCAAGACTTGTTAAAGGCAGCAGCATGCAATTACTGCATATAATAGCCCTCAGAATCAATAGCGGCTGGATTGAAGATCCAGTTTCAAATATCTGGACGGGCACAATGCAGCTACTCGAATGACAACATCAACCACGGCACGGCTAATCAGCGTTATTTCACATTTGGATCATTTGGGGTCCATTTCTACATATTTATAGCTCATTACACGAGTCTGATTTGATTGGGAGAGTAAAGCGATACATCTGAGCGCAACACAATCCCAGTGTACAGTATCTCTTTTCCCTGAGGGAGGCGGTCAAGCCTTCCCGTCCAAAATGTGCTTTACCAGGCGCACCAAGGTCATCTTATCTCATCCTCTAAGTGCACGAGGTAAACGATACACCGACCATCCAAACAGCAGCACGTCACCAGCACCGCTAACTCTCTAGTGGAGAAATGACCTGCTGTTGCACATGCTAGCCTCCTGCAGGTGTGCAGGATTGGTGACGCCAAACTCATATAAGCTACGAAACCCTCAGGAGCTTGGTTAAGCACGGGGCGTCACGAGCCGCTCCACGCTGTGTTTCTGACTGGATTTAAGGAATTAGGCGATGCACGACTCATGAAGAACAATGTTTGGATTAAAAAAGGGTAAAGAAGTGTAACCGTAGGTGGACGGTGGCTGAGGAGTTCGGTGCCCGCCTTGTCACGACTACAGGAGGGACTGGAGGTGTCTGTGTGCGACAGCCTCGCCTAGGCTGGCCTCTAGTTGACAAGTGACTCTCTGAGACATGCTAATGGCTAGCCTCTCCGATGCTAATGCCAGCCTATCCATGCTTAAGGTCCGTCAAGGGGGTAGGAAATCCAGCTAGTGGCCATCTTAGGCACGCTAATGGCTAGCCTCTCCAATGCTAACACCAGCCCGTCCAGGCTAATGCTAGCCTATCCATGCTAATAGACAGCAGGGGGAGTGTGTGAACCAGTCAATAACCAGCCGAGGGCTGCTAGTCCCTAGCGTATCTAGTAGTAACGCCGGCAAAGGTGCTATTCCTCAGTAAGCAGCGCCAGCCTCTCAGTTACCAGCGCCAGCTTACCATTAATCAGGTCAGTAGTTTGTTTCAGAATTTATATAGCCTCCTGCTGCTGGGCAGTAGTCTTAATTTTGGCCCCCATACCGCGCCATACATTGGTTCTTTCTTCTTCAGTTCAAACACTGGAAATAATCCTTCTACCAGTGAACTTCCAAGCAACGTGCACAGATTTCAACAGGAACCACAGAAAGAACGGAGCCTTTTCTTTGTACCTGATATACTCATGTAAAGCAAATGAACACATGATGAAACCGCCGCGGCTCAGACCAACTTACTTTATTCCAACTGATAAATGTCCAGTGAGCATTATGAGTCTTTTCTTTTAAAGGACAATACCATCTGCACCCCCAACACTGGGAACAGTTGTTCCTTTTGATTAAATGCAAATGAGCTGCGCTGCTTTTATTAAGATCCCCCTCCCTTTACTGCCACACTGGGCCCTCACAGCTGGGGGCTGAACGCTCTCCAAGCAGGCTGTGTGGATGCGGCCCCTGCTGCACCAGGCTCGGCAGCCCGTGGATACGCAGGATGTGCCCAGTCAGCGTAACTGTGGGGGAAATTGGACTCCTTCTGCAATACTCTGCGGCGTTGCGAGGAGGCCGTGTTACGAACACGAGGTCACACGCTCCACACGCTCGTGCGGCGCCGCCTGAACTGGCGTGTCACGGGTGCATCCCCGCTGCACGGCTGATATGAATGCAAAAACACGAGGTTAACTTTGACGTCTCTCTCAGCGTTTTGAAGCTGTGCAATGATGCTTTCGCTGCAGGTTTAGAAGCTGGATCAGTCTGTGAATGAGATGGGAGCGTTTGAACCACAGAGGGCCGTGGGTATTTTTGGTGTGCTTGTTTTTAATGACAGGGCAGCGGAGTGGGTGGAGGGGGAATAAAACGGGTAAATTTAGCTCGGCGTTAGGACTGCTCTGGCTCCCAGAGGCTGCAGTAAACTTCCAGAGGAACAGCTACTCCCGTCTTTGTTTTAATGCAGGCAGACGGCAGATCGCTGTCATCGGCTTTGGAAGTGCCAACAGATAGTTGGGAGGGAAACAGCTGTGATTTTCTTTATGCTCCTTCATTGTGTTTTTACTTAAAAAAGGAAGCGTGCACATGTTTCTGTCCTCAGAGTTCTGAGAAAGCGTTTTCTTTCTGGGCCACCGATCGTATTAAATGCAGCTTAATATGGGACAATCGTGCTTTTATTACTGAACTCTTTTAGAATAAAGAATACTGTTTTGAGCATTGGAAGAAACTGTGGAGAGGCTTTAATTTGATTTAACCCTCTGGAGGCAGGCGTTGCAGATTTGCAACGGTGAATCCTACCCACCTGGTTACTCCACGTACATAAAGTACCCCTGAAGGACTAAGTTGTTCGTCCTTTTATCAAAACTTCTTTTGAGCCTGAGAGGGTTAACATTACTGTTTGTAGCACCTAAAGCAGGTTTAATAGCATCTGAAGAACGTGATGCTTGTTTTCTAACGTGAGTTAATGTGGCTCGCTCTTGTGCTGGTTGAATTTGAAACGTTAAAGAGATTTGAAAGACAAACTTCCCCAAGAAAATGATCACTCGGTCATCACACATGTCCAACCCTGACCCCAGACGTCCACTGGATGAGTAAACAACGCGTAAAGCAATAGACGCGTTTCCCCCCCGGAGCTCAGCAGCACATCCCTGCTCCTCAGGAGTGGCGTGAATAGGCAATGAAAAAGTTCCACACAGCTGGTTCTGTTTGACTACGGAGGTTTCACGGGTCCTCAAGTTCTTTTTTTTTTCCATCCATCCATTTTCATCCGCTTATCTGGAGTCAGGTCGAGGGGGCAGTAGCCTAAGGCGAGAGGCCCGGACTTCCCTCTCCCCAGCCACTTGGGCCGGCTCCTCCGGGGGAATCCCAAGGCGTTCCCTGGCCAGGTGAGAGACATAGTCCCTCCACCGTGTCCTGGGTCTACCTTTAGGTCTCCTCCCGGTTGGACGTGCCTGGAAAACCTCACCAGGGAGGCGTCCTGACCAGATGCCCGAGCCACCTCGACTGGCTCCTCTCGATGTGGAGGAGCAGCGGGTCTACTCCTAGCCCCTCCCGAATGACCGAGCTTCTCAACCTATCTCTAAGGGAGAGCCCGGCCGCTCTGTGGAGAAAGCTCATGTCAGTCGCTTGTATCCGTGATCTCGTTCTTTCGGTCACTACCCAAAGCTCATGACCATAGGTGAGGGTAGGAATGTAGATCGACCGGTAAATCGAGAGCTTCGCCTTCTGACTCAGCTCTCTCTTCACCACGACAGACCGGTACAACGCCCGCATCACTGCAGATGCAGCACCAAACCGCCTATCGATCTCACGCGCTATCTTTCTCTCACTCATGAACAAGACCCTGAGATACTTAAACTCCTCCACTTGGGGCAGGACCTCATCCCTGACCTGGAGAAGGCATTCTACCCTTTTCAGAATCAAGACCGTGGTCTCAGATTTAAAGGAGCTGATTCTTTTTCATTTTTTTTTTACTGATTATACAAGTGAAATTTGCACGTGCCTTTTATTTTGAAAGTTTTCAGATGCTTTACGCTGCTTTGTGTTTGACTTCATTTCTAACTCAATCTGAACTGCTGAGCTTGATGTGCTCTGGAAGTGAAAAATTTAGAGGAGCGACGCGTCACTACGCTTCTGGAACGTCTCCAAAACGCACTTTGTGGCGAGTGGAAACGCATCCATCCACTATAATGGCAGCTAATCACTGCGTGCTGCGCTTGGCGGACGTTACACCATGCTTGCTCGTCTGGTAGAAAGGGCCCGAGACTTCTCAGTTCAGTTCCCGAATAGGAAAGTGTAACAACTGTAAGGCAACGTAGGGAGGAGCTGGTGACCAATAAACACCAATTAAGACAAAATTGTGACCCGAACAGCAGAAAGTTTGCATGACTGGTGCAGTTCACATTCATATTTTCATCAGTCAGTGGTATTCTGGCTTTGTGAACACAAAAAGACATTTAGGCAAAGCAACATTTGAACTCACATCCCCAGCAGCAAGCAGAGCGCCGTTTGCTTCGGCCATGTTCATGTAATTGTTGTTGTTCTGGAACTGCAAACAGAAATAAGAAAACACACAATCAGCACAGAACACCGGGTGTAGCAGCATCACTTCCCCAGCAGACACCTGTCACTCACACACTATTTCACACTCATCTTTGGATGTTTGCACACCGCCTTAACCCTTTCTCGGCACGTGCAGCCGCATTCTGCCACTCTTCCATTATTGTTGCATGATAAGAGGCATGTGAGAGGCCCCGGCCAATTCAAACCAGGGTAATGAGAATCTGCTCTGGCTATTCAGCTCTTATGGGATGGCAATTAAGTATATGTTTGCATCACAAAGCCAAGAATTGCAGTGCAGCGGCAGGTTATTAACTTTGAATAACCTATGGGAGATGTGATACTGAGGGGAAATAAGGAGGTGGAGGGTGTTTACATTGTGGGTCAATGACAGCTGGGCGCAACATTTCATTTGAGTGATAAGCTGGTGAAGCTTTTCACCTTTTTCCCTGCAACAGAAACAGTTTCATCAATGAAGGAAAATAAGAGTAAAAAAGATAGGTTATTGTTGTTTAAAGCAGTGATTAAACTTCATCTTCTAGTTAAGAGATAACATGTTTACAAGACAAGTCCCCCCCCCCCAACCCACACAGCCCGCCGGCAAAATGGCAGCCACTTTGTTTCTTCTGAGACGCGGCCGCGCTGACAGGTAGGAACAATGAGGCATAGAATGAAGAATTACGGGCCGGCAGCTGGACCCGCGAGCACAATGCAGCTCGGTAAGAGCGGGGAAAGTGAAACTCAGCCGGCACAACTCTGAGCAGGAAGCGTTCACGAAGCCCCAATCAGATCTCCTCTGCAAAAAAAAGTCTCTTAGTTCTGTGCTTAAAAGGTAAGCACATGATGAGGACCAAAAACAAACAAAAAATGTTCTAACTGTTACCAGAGTCTCATTATAGTCGCCATGGTAGCCCCTGTGGCTCCTAAAGGTCACCATGGTAACAGCACACCTGCATCTCAGTCCAAGACAGACGCATCTTGTGTGTTATGCCTCTACACAAACCGGGTCAACAAGACCGTTTTAAAGGAAAACGCTTCCGTTTACATTTCCCTAATTACTAAGTACTTACATGGTAATTACATAGTAAATTAAAGTGTATTGTTGTTTCTGAGTTCTTAAACAGTTATTACCATCAAACTCGGGCTCAATTCTAGTTTTTATTTTTATTAATCTTTCCCAATAAATACTGCTTTTAACAATAATTACACTTTATTACAATTATACGCTTTAATTACACAATAATACACTTTAACTTACTATGTAATTACCATGTAAGTACTTAGTAATTAGGGGACTGTAAAAGGAAGTGTTACCAGGAAAACTAAAGGACCTTGTGTGGGTCCACGCTCTGCTTCCTGAGTAAATCTGAGAGAAAATTGTCAATTATAATGCAGAAAAAGTTGTTAAAGCGGGTTAAAGAAAACCAAACCATCTTCATTTTGATGTGTGATTCTTCCTTTACTCCAATCTCTGTTTGCTTACAACACACTTTCTAAGTTACAAAGGCAGAAAAATCGTTAAACTTTAAACGAATTGTGCTAAAGTCATTAAAAATAACAAATCACCAGTAAAATCTAACTTTCTTTGACACATTAAAACCTCCATTGAAGTTTCTAAGTTTACATGAGCCTACAAAGGGGGCGGGGCTTTCACATGAGTTCTGCAAAAATCCTGTTGCTGTTTGTTTTACAGAGTTTGTCATAAAATCTTCTGCTAACAAAAGCCAGCCCATTAGATCTGGTTGAACCACATTCTGTGGCATTGTTGGCATGTTCTTTATGCAGCTGGATAAAAACGGGAAGCACTTTAGAGCCGGAATCACGAACGGAGGAGCTGTAAGGAGGCTGCCTTCGTGTTTATGCACTGGCATCTTTTAGGATGAGGGTGAATTTTGAGAAGCATCACATTTCTATGGACTTAAACTCTTTTTTTTCTGAATAGCTGGTAATCCTTATCACTGACAAAGTGGTGCTAATCAACCGAAAACGATGAATCTGTCTGGGCAAGGTCCCATGCTGGAGGAGGGAGCGCAGGGGCGCCTCCAGAAAATTTTGATATGGGTGGCCAGATGTGGCCAATGTTTGGGGTGGCCCACCAAATTGGTCCTTGTGGTAACTCTGAGAGAATTTAGTCAGTGGCGATGTGCTGCATTGCGCCTTTACTCGTTTCGATTAAAATAACCGTACGTATCCAAAACATTTAACTTAAATTTTACAAACATTTCAGAAATATACATTTCAGCTATTTTAAATGTTATCCTTAATTTAATTTAAAAATGTATTTTTTAGGTTAATTCACCTGCTGCTGTGTTAAAAAGAAAAAACTATGGAGATAAAAACTTTTTTGAAATGGTGATCAGCAGAAACACTTTTTTTAATTTAGATTATTTATTTACTCGTTAATTGTACTATTTTTATTTTGTTTTACAATTATGTATTGAATAAACAAGATCAATACTTGGTTTGACTGAACATTAATATGATTTTTTTTAACACTGGCTTTTCCTGGGGGGGGGGGGGGAGTATTTTTTAGGGGTGGCCATGGCCACCTCTGGCCACCCCTTGGGAGCACCCTTGAGGGAGCTCTACGAGCTGTTTGCTGTAACTGAAGTAGCTGGTTCAAGCCTCCAGTTCTGTCTCAGACTGGAACTGGCCCGATAAACTACATCTGGCTTAAGCACTGGGGTTCAGCGCTGACATGGAGTGTTCATACAAACAGGGTGGCTCAGAGTCTCACAGGACTCGAGCGAGAAACATCTGTCTGCTGCTCCCCAGCTGTGTGCAGCTGAGACACGACATGACTGGGTTACATCAGCCACTCGGCGGGTAATTAACCTTACGCTGGCCTTATCTTGGATGTGTTACTCTGTCCCTCTTCCTCTTTTAGATGATAAATTAAAGTCTCAGAGATATCATTCTCTCTTGAAGGGTTAGGAACATGGTTCTGATTGTGGAGGGGAGATAAGGCGACGTGGAGTCGGCGGCTTGTTTCTCCTGCCTCTCTAGGCGGGGCTTTTAAAAAGTGAGCTGATGTTTGCTCGGTGTAAATAGTTCCCGGAGAATTTGGGGACAAATGAGTCCCAACTGCTTTTTCCCCTGCCTGTTGCTTTGAAAGAAACCAAACGGGAAAAGCTTTTCGTGTGCAGATAATGTTGTGTCAGATTGTGGAAGAAAACCTTCATGCTTGCATCAGCCGTCGCAGATCTGGAGAGGAATTCTTAATATTGTTACTCGTCACCAGCTAGGTTACAAAAATGACAAATATCTAACTGCGACATAACTAGTGAGCTAACATAACTAAGTCATCGAGGATAAGAAACCGACTGATGTGGCGCGTCTGCAGATGTTAAAGAAGACTTTGCTTTGCATCTTTTCCTGCAGGTGTTTTATCTTGATTCTGTTTTCGTACGTTTGAACGTCGGATTCTCTTTTTTGTATCCAGTTAGAAACAATTTAGCTTCGATTTGATTTGCAAACCCCACCTATCGGTGCCTCACACGTCTCACTTTCCGACTCAAAGAAAATCACCTGGAAAGGTGAGTAAAGGGATTGTGTTTGTATCGTGCTTTCTAAGGTTCTACAGCCCCCCAAACGCCTTTAAAACACAATCATTCACCCATTCACACAGTGGTGGTGATGAGCTACTATGTAGCCACAGCTGCCCTGGGGTGAACAGAGAGGCAAGGCTGCCTGGTGCCACCAGCAGGCAATGGGGAGTATGTCTTGCCCAAGGACACAACTGCAACATACTGAGTGGGACCTGATCCCATAATTCTCAGATTACCAGACAAGCACGTAAAGCTGCAATGGCAAATTTAAACTTAAAATATTTGTTCATGCCTCTTAAGGAGATTAAATAATAATAATAATAATAATAATAATAATAATAATAATAATAATAAAGTGGTTCTCTTGCATTCGTCTAAAATCCTCCACCAATAACACGTTTCAGACCAAAACCAACCACTGAATGACCCAGTTGTCGGTCTCGCTGAACCGCTGCACTTCCCTGGGTCCTCCACTCATCACACACTCGCGTATTCAGCACCAGAACACTCCTCTAAATAACATCGGAGGAGGAGAAACAGCCGGCTGCTACCGCCTCGGGTTTAAGACAAACTACCAGAGTCCCAAAAAGAAAAACACCATCTGAAGTCACGGACAACAAAAGATGTTTGGACCTAAAAACTGGTGACCGGTGTTTAGCGCTGTCTCGTTTCCTCTGGCATCGTGGGTTTCTGGTTCTAGCAGAAGGGATGTTCCGTGACCGTGTTTGCGTTCAAATCCTAGCGTGTTCTGTAGATTCACTAAAGCAAACCTCCTCTGCCACGTCCCTAAGGGAAAGGCTTACTGGGGCCTTCGGCAGCCCTGGATAACTGTATTCCTTTTGTAAAAGCATGTTTAGCTTCAAAGGTTTTCAAACCGTAACCCCGACCACCAACCACTAACCCCAACTCATCAGAGGAAATCCAGAGTCATGACTTAGGGTTGAATGACAAACTGATGGCTCCTAAAACACATGAGTGGCTCATCTTCATGGACACTGATCCAAATCTCATTGGCTTCTTTGAAGAAAACTCAGTGAAGTCCAAGCCAAGAGGTGTGAATGTTCCGGGCGCCGTCGCTCAGACACATTTCACTGGATCGCGTTGTTTAAGAGGAGTTCCCTCATTTCCTCAGAGAACGTCCTCAGAAACGTCCCTTACCACCGACATCGATCTTCACCAGTGAAAGCCGGGCTGTGGCAGGCCAGTTGCCTCGGTGGCCAACCGGAGCTGCCAGAGGAGGTTGTTATTGTTATTCCCAGCTCCGTTCTACTGGGATGAGGTGAGGCAGGGTGGAGGGGCAGTCTGGGCTCATGTTTGCTGCACCACCGATTGAGTCAAATGCCAGAAGGAATTAAGTGTGATGGGAGGGTCCGTGCAGCTGACGGTGAGGATTGGCTTTAAAATGGGTCAGTGCTGACAATGAGGGCTCTGTAATTAAAACGACGTGACGAGCTGGACGAGAGCTCCGCGGCCAAACCAGCACGTGTTTTCTAACTCCAGGAGGGTTCGGAGCTGAAAAGTTCAATTTGGAAATTCTCCTGAAACTCGACAACGTCTCAGACCTTTTCTTTGATTTGCTTACTCTGGGTGAAGGGACTCGCTCTGAAAGGCAGCTGCTGGCTTTTAACAGCAGAGTAAATCCACAGTTAAAGGTGGTGGCGTAACACGAGCCGCGCCGAGAGTCAGACGCGGCTGCACGGCGGAGCGAACGCCGGCCAGTCAGTGTTTTTATTCTTCTTTCTGCACCAGCAGCACATTTCTGCAACGACTGGTTAAGAGGAGAGAATTAGGAACTCACACAGAGGCTGATTCTGATGTGAAGAGACTCCAGGCAGGCAGAATAACCAAGCAGCCGCCTGGCGACCGGTGTTGTGCCATAAATCGACTCGCTGCCAAAAAATGATTAGCTTAGTTTTTTCCAGTTCGGAAGTTGTTTTAAGTGTTGCTATTTGTCTTAAACATTCACAATGAGGATATATTAATCCTTTTTGCAATATTTGCGATTGAAAGATGGTTTGTGGTAAGAACTGGCTTTCTTTATGTTACAGCCTTGATACTAAAAAAAATAAATAAACAATGTAAAATGGCGCCCTGTATTGAATGTAAACGTTGTATAAATGTAAATAAACAATTCTCCAGCGATTTGATTTTTTTCCCCCTTCCTTTCTTTAGTGGCTAATCATTTTTGGCAGCGAGTCGATTTATGGCACAACACCGGCACCGACACCATCCATGTTTTCCTGTAAAGTCACACAACTGCTTTCCCTCTGAGTCATAATAACACGTCACACGAACTCATTCACAGTCAGCCAGAGCAGCTAGAGCTTAAAGTTTTATTAGTTTTCATTTTTAGGAAAGTGTAGCTTGATATTTGCTCCCACCCTTTCGACACCAGCACCGAGATATTTGTATGAAAGAAACTATGTCTGGTGGGAAATAAGGTGTTTTACAGCTATTACAGCAAACAAAATTATTTCAACCTCAGGGCGAACGCAATATTGCACCAACATGACCCCATCTCACCCCCAATATGATGGAGTAAACACACAGATCCTATCAGTAAACATGAACCGGACGACAAAGCGAAGCGCGGTCTGCGGCTGAAGAGCCTCTCACAGCTTGTTCGGAGGCCCGATGCACGGAGACGCGGCTTTTTATGCCAGCCTCAAACACGGCTTTGACCAAAAACATGAATCGGTGAAACTGGACCGGAAGGAGGGCTCTTTCCTCTGTTTTTAAACACAAAGCACACCCGGTGTTTGATTTTCCCGATGAGCTTCGACTCGGTTTGACGCAGCGATCGGCACGCCACCATCAGGGTCCCGTCTGCCAGCGAGAAACACAACTGGACGCACTCCAGCTCCCCTCTGAGAACCGCCAGACTAATTCAATCAAGAGGCCGGGCTTTTCCAGAAACAAATCAACTGCTGACAAGTGATTTTACAGTTGGGCTTGAGCTCCGTAATCACAGCCTAGCATGTGTTCTCTGGAACACGACACTTGTGCTAATTCGTTCTCCAGTGGCCTCCATAAAAGACTGTGAACAGTTAAAACTCAGCCTTCAATCCTCAGACACCCGCTGCATTTTGCTGCGTATTATTTCATGCAACTTCCCTCGGAGCTCGGCCCGCCGCCAGGTTTGAGCTGCTCGCTGACGGAAGCATGGGGGGCCGTCTGAAAATAGCAGCACCTCTTTTCCCTCCACAGAGCCTCTCTGAAGCATAGCTTCTCATTGTTCTGCCAAATATTTACCATCAGATCCATCACAAACGCTCAGCAGCAGCCTCCGCCATGATCACACAGCCGTTTCACACCCAGCAGGACGTCACGCATGCAGCGCCAAGCCGACACATATAGATGTGTTCCCTTCCATGTGTGCAGCAGTCAGTTTGTAAAGCGGCTCCGCAACACAGCAAGTCCACAAGCCGTGTTCTGATCTGCGGCTCAATCGATTGATAATTCAGTTTAAAGCTAAAATCATTACTCCCCCAGCCCAGCTCTGTCTTCCACCATTAGGGCTGCTAGTCCTCAACTACATAAGGTGTCACTGAGAGGAAGTTCACTGTATGCATCTCACTTTTCCATCGCCTCTTCGCGTAAGTACGGCAGCAGCGGTGCAGTTCATGCCAGTTCTCTTGTTGGCTCTTCCTTCTTCCATCTCAGGAACGTTGCTAAGCTGAGTCCCATTCTGTCCCGCTCTGAACTTGAGACAGTTCTCCACACCTTCATCTCCTCACACTTAGACTACTGTAACTCTCTTTTCACGTGTCTGAGCAGAACCTCCCTGAACCGTCTACAGGTGGTTCAGAACGCCTGTGCTCGGCTTCTGACCAAGTCCTCCAAACACACCCACATCACCCCACTTCTCCTCCAGCTTCACTGGCTGCCAGTCAACTTCAGGGTTCATTTCAAGATCCTGGTTCTGGTCTATAGGGCCTTACATGGACAAGCACCATCTTACATTGGTGATCTTCTTAGTCCCTACACCCCCAGCAGGTCCCTGAGGTCCAGTGATCAAAGCCTACTGGTTGTGCAGCACCAGACTAAAGACCAAAGGTGACAGATCATCTGCTGCTGCGGCCCCCAGACTCTGGACCTCTCTCCCCCTGAGCCTGAGATCAGTGGACTCAGTGGTCTCCTTTAAAAAGCAGCTGAAGACTCACTTGTTCAAGCTGGCTTTTGTATGACCTTCTTCACCTCTCTCTCTTTATTCTGCTCTCCCCACCTATTCCACCTTCCTCAGGACCCACTGATTTCCCTCTTTCCTGTTCACTCTCTCTCTTTCTTAACATTTTTTAATCACAATTGTCTATTTTTTGCTCATTTTAATATATTTTTAAACATTTTCTAAATGCTTTTTTATATTTTTACAATTTTTGTGTTTGTGAAGCGCCTCGTGATTTTTATCTTGAGAGGCGCTATAGAAATGATATTTTCTTCTTCTTCAGAAGATTCGATGTAAAGGAAGTCTGAAGCAGGGTGTGAATCCAACCGGAGCGGATTTATTCAGGGTGGTGATCGTCTCACACCTCCCAGACCACCGGGTCCTCAGACCGCTGGGGTCACAGCTGGATTTTCCAAAGTAAACACAAATCTGGAGAAACTCTTGCTCCAGTCACCAGATCTAAACAAACTCAGATGCTGAAACCTGCATCCATGTCATGATTTAATTTTATGATCTACTAACACCACAGGTGGGGATCGTCACGAGCAGAAGCCCAAAACCTCAAATTATTCTTCACGGCACGCAAACATTTTATTTCTGTCACGGTGCATGAAGCTAAGTTTGCAGATCCAACCAAAATTACAAGCTTAACCGTCAAAATAAATGCATTTTAAAAGCCTTACAAGCGCTTTCACAGCTCAGCAAATATGCATTATATTTTTTAAGCTTCCCAGTCATTACGGCAGCACTGAAAGACGGTAAAAGGGAAACGACGGTTTGTGCATTCAGCATGTTTCTGCAGCTACGAGGTGGTGCACGACAGTGATAACGCGCACACTCAAACAAAACCAGGGTGAGCCAGTGTGGCTTTTTTTCACTGTTTGTGAATAAGGTTGAGTTTCCTGCAGCGTTTTCATAACATTAGTTAGGCAGGAAAGCTGTCAGTCACAGGAAAATACACATGTAGCACACACTGGTTGGTTTTCCAGTTGCTTCTTTAAAGAACACGTTTGACCACAAGAGTTTCGTCACACAGGGCCTGGAAGACACAAAACCAGGGATTTCTGGGCTCCTTCAGTCCTACACCTACCTCCTGCAGTAGCTTCTGATAGAAAACAGACGGTGAAACTCTAGGATTAGAAAATCCTGACAGATCTACGACACACTGTCGCTAACATTCATGGACTCGGCCATCTGGACTCACGACGGGGAAGGCTGTTGTTGGTTTAGCGTCCAGGAAACAGCAGAGAACGTTCATCTATTTCTAGGCTAAAAAACTCCACCAGTTCTCAACGCATCTTTCTTTCTTCTACACTACAAATGAATGTGAAAATAAAACTCCTGTTCACCATAGCTACGGCCATGGACGTAATTTTGGGGGGGACAGGGGGGACATGTCCCCCCCACTTTTTCCAAAGTCAAGCATTGACCCCTGCATTTTTCACCATCCAAAAACAATATTACACTATATTAAACTGACACTGGTTGAGCTCTAGGACCAAGCAGAAAACAACCGTTTGTGTTGAAGCCTGTTTCCCATTAGAACATACTATAAAGATACACCCACCCCCGTGTCCCCCCCACTTCTAAAGTGAAAATTACGTCCATAGCTACGGCTTTCCTCTGATACTTAAGCCTCGCAAAAGCATCCACAACAAAGATGGACTCAGCATTTGTCACAATGGACCAACAGTCTGAGCCCAGCTCTCTCGCTTCAACTCAGGTCAGCATCCAGCAGATCCTACAAGAAAAGCCCGAGCCAAACGGGGGTTCCATCTTTGATCTAGCAGGGCACGAAGCCATTGGCCCACAGCCACAAAAGAAGCTGTGGAGATGGAGAGGGCTTCAGAAACGTGGTGTAGCTTTCTCACAAAGGCTGCTGCTGCATGGACACACAGGACGAGAAAAGAATCATCGTCTTCCCGTTGCCATTGAGCCACGTCTCACGGCCGTTTACTCTCCACGGCACTGATGCTTCTCCAGATCTAGATGGTGTCGGTAGATTTTAGCAGACATCCTCTGCTCTGCTTGTCTAAGTTAAAACTGTTAAACGTAGGGCAGGAGAGGAAGAAACAGGTGTGATTTCAGTGATAGCATTTCTCATAGTTTGAGTGTGATGAGCCCTGGGACGCAGATCCACATAACGCTCTGCTGAGAGCTGCGGGGAGTGAAGTCCTCTCTTATTGCTCTTGCAGCACAGATGCATTTCTCTACTCGCCGTGTGCCACTGCTGGATAATGCACTCTGGCTTTGAGAACGTGCACTGTCAAGAGCTTTTAGCCATGGACTCCAACAAGTCATCTGATTCTACACTTGTGATGTCAGAAGAAGAATATACCTACATTTGTGTCTTAAGGCAGTGACTTATGTTTACTGCAAAAGAAGCTCAGCACCAACACCATCTCTTTTCATGTGTCTGAGCAGAACCTCCCTGAACCGTCTACAGGTGGTTCAGAACGCCTGTGCTCGGCTTCTGACCAAGTCCTCCAAACACACCCACATCACCCCGCTTCTCCTCCAGCTTCACTGGCTGCCAGTCAACTTCAGGGTTCATTTCAAGATCCTGGTTCTGGTCTATAGGGCCTTACATGGACAAGCACCATCTTACATTGGTGATCTTCTTAGTCCCTACACCCCCAGCAGGTCCCTGAGGTCCAGTGATCAAAGCCTACTGGTTGTGCAGCACCAGGCTAAAGGTCAAAGGTGACAGATCATCTGCTGCTGTGGCCCCCAGACTCTGGACCTCTCTCCCCCTGAGCCTGAGATCAGTGGACTCAGTGGTCTCCTTTAAAAAGCAGCTGAAGACTCACTTGTTCAAGCTGGTTTTGGTGTGACCTTCATCACCCCTCTCCTTGTTCTGCTCCACCTTCCTCAGGATCCACTGATTTCCCTCTTTCCTATTCACTCTCTCTCTCTCTCTTTACATTTTTAATCACAATTGTCTATTTTTTGCTAATTTTAAGTAAATTTTTAAACATTTTCTAAATTATTTTTAATATTTTACATTTTTTTGTTTTTGTGAAGCGCCTCCTGATTTTTATCTTGAGAGGCGCTATAGAAATGATCTTTTCTTCTTCTTCATCTGCATCTAAAATACATTTAATGATTACAGGTTTTCAATCCTTTCTTTGTGCGCTGCATGGGACCAGACTTTCCACGCTGGTGTGCAACTTGTGTCTTTTCCTGTTATTCTTACCAGAGGACCACAGTAAGCACAAACCAGCCAGTTGTTCAATCTCTATAAATCTGAAAAGCACTAACTGCTGAGCAGTGACTCATATATCAGTCTATTATATACTACAGGGCTGACTGTATTAAACAAATAGCCAGGCCTGCAGCTGGAAAAGAGAGGCAATACAGAGAGAGCAGAGGTTATTGTCTAATTTAAATCCTGGCTGCTTTCCCAGAACTGTACCACATTCCAATTTGTGGCTGTGTTGCTTGGCACTACTGACAGAGGTCCGGCTGCAAATACTCCCGGGCCCGTCTCCAGAAATGTGTCTCCAAACCGACAATCAACAAGTTGGCAGAGATGAACAGAATGACAGGGGTAAATTAGGTGAAATAATGAGAATGCACAGATATAGACGCAACGCCGTTTCCACAGATGTTTTTTTTCTCCTCCTCCTCACAACTGCAGCTCCAATAAAAGAAAATCCTGAAATGCAATCATAAAGACCTGATGTGCAACATAAAAAGCCAATGCATTGCTGCTGTAATGTCTTGAAGGTCCATAATGAAATAGCAGCTGGAAAAGACATCTGTGAACACAAAGTAGTTACAGAACGCTTGAGCGAGCTCTTAGAAGCAATTAGCTGTTTCAAGCATTTTCTCCTTGGCGCACTATTGTCCGCTCATCTGCTGGATTGACAGCACACCAGGACATCATTAGCAAAGCCCGACAGCTGCTGAGTTGCAGACATTGTTTTTTGGTGACAGCTACGATCAGGCTTACTGCTTCACTCGTGCTCTTAACAGTATTTAAACTCAAAATGTTACTTTAACACTATGAGGTTTGGAAGCAGCGTGAGATCAAGCCAACGCCAGGTTGCAGTAGCTGCAAACCGCAAACTTTAGCTTTGATTCTGCATCACTGCACCGACAGATGTGGAGATTCAAAATGGAGGAGGCAGATTTTGCTAAGAATGCAAAAATAATTATTTTTTTCCATAAAAATGACACAAAAATCATGAGTTCACATGTGGAGAACGCAAGTAAAAACCCACTTTGTGCACAAAATTCCTATTTCATGACGTAGTTTTGCAAAGCCAATAAAATGTGTTGATTTCTGCCACAAACTTCCCGGATAGAAAACACAAAATTGGAACATCAATGCAAATGTTATTTATGCAGGCTGGTAGGGCAACCACTTGGTGGGTGTAATCCCCATAATCTCACAGAATAAATCACTAAATTTTAATGAACTAACTAAATAAAGTTAAACATGAAAATGTCCGAATGAAAAGTCAGATTAATTGTAAACATTACCTTAATTACATAATTATTTGATATATTAAGACTTCTTGAAAGTAAATGGGAGATGGGCTTTTGTCATTACTTCTTACCAGTGAGGTGAGCTTCAAAATGAAGCCTGCCGATATTTTAAATGCTCTAAAAGGTCTAAAAATTGTTAATATTTGCACAAAAAAATAACACTTTTCCTCTTTCTATGGTCTTCTGTGGAGGACGGCCGTGTGCACAAATTCAAAATTACATGTTTTCAGTCATTTTTAACACTTTGCAAATGTTTAATTTACCAGCTGTTTATATTTATTTGGGTTTTATGTATTTGTTTACTGATGTGTGTGTGCATGGAGAAGTAGGGGGGACACAAACGGCATAAGGACTGGGGGGGGGGTAGTATGCAGTTCTTTTCCTCTTGGTCCTAGTGCTCAACCAATGTCTGTTTAATACAGCCTAATATTATTTTTGGACAGTATAAAGTGCAGGGGACAAAAACTGACATTGGAAAAAGTGTCCCCCCCCCCCCCCCCCCCAAAAAAAACAAACTACATCCATGTGTGTACAGATGGATGGACGGATTTTTATATTCTTTGGTTGTACGTGTATTTGCTTTATACCTAAAGTGGTTTGGATTGAGTGAAGCGACATAAATGATGTGTTGAGGTGTCGCCATTCATTCTGACACTCTGGATAAAATGATGTGATGACAAGTTCATCTCTTAAAGACCCACATTTGGCAAAATCTAGTTTGGTGTTCCTACAGAGATGAGATACAAGCTACGAAACAAAACCGTTTGGACGTTTATAAAACCATGTTAGCATGATGATATTATATTTATGTATAATTATTTTCAGATAGTAAGAATCCATTTGAACCAACCACTAGAGCTCTTTGCTCAGAACTGGCCTACAGGTCCTTCTCAAAAAATTAGCATATTGTGATAAAGTTCATTATTTTCTGTAATGTACTGATAAACATTAGACTTTCATATATATTAGATTCATTACACACAACTGAAGTAGTTCAAACCTTTTATTGTTTCTAATATTGATGATTTTGGCGTACAGCTCATGAAAACCCAAAATTCCTATCTCAAATAATTAGCATATCATGAAAAGGTTCTCTAAACGAGCTATTAACCTAATCATCTGACCCAACTAATGAACTCTAAAGACCTGCAAAAGATTCCTGAGGCTTTAAAAACTCCCAGCCTGGTTCATTACTCAAAACCGCAATCATGGGTAAGACTGCCGACCTGACTGCTGTCCAGGAGGCCATCATTGACACCCTCAAGCAAGAGGGTAAGACACAGAAAGACATTTCTGAACGAATAGGCTGTTCCCAGAGTGCTGTATCAAGGCACCTCAGTGGGAAGTCTGTGGGAAGGAAAAGGTGTGGCAGAAAACGCTGCATGAGAAGAGGTGACCGGACCCTGAGGAAGATTGTGGAGAAGGACCGATTCCAGACCTTGGGGGGACCTGCGGAAGCAGTGGACTGAGTCTGGAGTAGAAACATCCAGAGCCACCGTGTACAGGCGTGTGCAGGAAATGGGCTACAGGTGCCTCATTCTCCAGGTCAAGCCACTTCTGAACCAGAAACAGCGGCAGAAGCTCCTGACCTGGGCTACAGAGAAGCAGCACTGGACTGTTGCTCAGTGGTCCAAAGAACTTTTTTCGAATGAAAGCAAATTTTGTATGTCATTTGGAAATCAAGGTGCCAGAGTCTGGAGGAAGACTGGGCAGAGGGGAATGCCAAAATGCCTGAAGTCCAGTGTCAAGTACCCACAGTCAGAGATGGTCTGGGGCGCCATGCCAGCTGCTGGTGTTGGTCCACTGTGTTTTATCAAGGGCAGGGTCAATGCAGCTAGCTATCAGGAGATTTTGGAGCACTTCATGCTTCCAACTGCTGAAAAGCTTTATGGAGATGAAGATTTCATTTTTCAGCACGACCTGGCACCTGCTCACAGTGCCAAAACCACTGGTAGATGGTTTACTGACCATGGTATTACTGTGCTCAACTGGCCTGCCAACTCTCCTGACCTGAACCCGTAGAGAATCTGTGGGATATTGTGAAGAGAAAGATGAGAGACACAAGACCCAACACTCTGGATGAGCTTAGGGCCGCTATCGAAGCATCCTGGGCCTCCATAACACCTCAGCAGTGCATCAGGCTGATTGCTTCCATGCCACGATTCCTGACCAAGTATCAAGTGCATAACTGAACATAATTAATTGAAGGTTGACGTTTTTTGTATTAAAAACACTTTTCTTTTATTGGTCGGATAAATATGCTAATTATTTGAGATAGGAATTTTGGGTTTTCATGAGCTGTATGCCAAAATCATCAATATTAGAAACAATAAAAGGCTTGAACTACTTCAGTTGTGTGTAATGAATCTTATATATATGAAAGTCTACTGTTTATCAGTACATTACAGACAATAATGAACTTTATCACAATATGCTAATTTTTTCAGAAGGACCTGTATGTTCTCCGAACTGACTTTGCTCATAACCTTTCCACACAAACTCAGATCAGACGTCGTTAAAGATCTCTTCAGTATGGCAGAAGATCTCTCATATTCACATGGTTTGTCTATTCCTGCATCTTGGCGCTACTGATTCGCTCCCTTGACCAGAGCTCTGCACTTTATCCCATTTCTCCAGCGCTAGCAGTGAGGAAAAGGGGTCACTGGCATTTTCTGTATTTGAGCCTGGACCTCTATTTTAGGACCACGCTGTGTGTTTCTCCACTAAAACAAATGAGAGCGGAGCATAGTTGGCACTGCAGCTGCACCTTCCTGGGCACAAGTTCTTCCATCATTCTTCATCCGTCTTCATTCGGCTTGTTTGACCTGCTTTCCAGATTCTTTGCCAGCGTGTTGAGTCTGTACAGTGCATCAGTATCTGACATAATTAGTGCATTTTGCTCTTTATGTGCACAGATTAAATATTAAATAACAACTTTGCCACTCTCCGATTACAGGTGAGCCAGGAGCTTGTCGACAAGCCCTGTAAACAAAAGCCACTAATCCAATAAATCAATGAGAGAAAACTGCTGACTGTAAAAGGGGAAGCTGTAAAATGACTGCAGCTTTGAGTTAAGGAGCAGAATTCCCACTGTCAACTTGTCATCGGCTAATTTACCTGGAGCCAGAGGGGGAGATTCACTGGACACATAGGGAGAGTTAATCTCTTCATTCATCTCCACTAAAGAGATCGACCCAATTAGCTCGCCACATTGACTGACAACCCTTGTGTTTGCTTTCCTCCCTTAGCTGTCTTTTCTTTTTCTCACCTCTTTAAAACGGGAGTTCTGCAGTTCAAGCAGGCTCCAGCTGATGGCCTCGAAGAGTATTCAACGGTACAGTACCGCAGTGAAACGGCCATGATGTCTTTATTCAAATCTGCAGACTGTGAAATATTCACATGATGGGGTTGCTCGGGGAAAGCTCTCCGGACCTTTGTCCTTTGATCTGAATAGGGCAGAGTTATTATTTTTCACAGCTGATAACTACAAACATTCCCTTTATAGATGATTTCCCCCTTTATTTATTTTATTTTTTTACTTTAGCTTTAAAGGGGCATTATGGACGTTTGACAGCCAAAACATGAATAGAAATAATAAATGTCTTCTTCATACATTCTCCTGCAATGCCCTGGTCCTGTAGAATGAGCCCTGGCATTTTTACTGTGATCGCCTGTTTTTCTGTAAAATCACAGAAAAAGAGAGATGCTCGGGTCGAGCAGGCTGCTTCATGCGCGTTCACGCTCAGGCATCGCCCGTAGCATTTGCTATCCGTAGCTTTAGCAGCAGAGAGAGAGGCAGTGCCACTTTGTCGCTGTTCCTAACGCCTAGTGACAAAGCTAGCTACATTTCTGAGGACCCTTAGCTACTTTCTGTAGAACTTTCTTCTAGATATTTCCTGCAAATTAGCAACAAAATAGCCATTTTCACTCTGAACCATTCTTTGAACGTTGTTTCAGCTGTCATCAAGGATATAAATGTTACAGATACAGACAATGTCACTGGTGCTTTAGCTTACTGTACTTATTAAGATGTCAGACTTTTGTGCAGAAGACCCGGGTTCGATTCTGGATGAGAACATAGTTGATTTAGAGTTTCTTTTTTACATTAATGGTATATTTTTTTACAGTAAGATGCCCAAATTTTTATTTGAGACTCACCGAAAGGCATTGAATTCACAGATAAAAAAGATGTGGGTTCAACTTTCATTTTGGAACAAATTTTCAAGCAAGGGAAGGGAATGATCTGAGCATGCAGGAGGACTGACCCATCATAAACCTTTGTCGGCTGTGCTGAAGAGAAAGGTACAGAACCAAATTATTTAATTAATTAGCTGCGTGTTCTCCTGTCCTCTGTCCTCCGGGACACACACACACACACACACACACACACACACACACAAAACGGGACTGTCTCAGCTGTTATTTTCGTTAAGGAGTGTGCACGTAGCTGGAGCTGGAGCAGATCTGAATTTCGACTTTTGCAGAAGCAGAAGTATGTAGGACAGTTTATATTTCAACTGCCCTGACTAGAACATATGACTCCGCATCGTCTTTCATCTGATAGTTTTCCACTGAATCCCCGGCAGGAGCCCAGAAACAGGCAGTGTAGAAACTTCACATCTGGAAATGCAAATATTAGTGACAAGTACAACCCTAGAAACTTCTGCCGTCATCGGCTCAAAAAAACATCCAACAATCGAAAGCTGGAAATACAAATCTCCGAGTGCCACTTCTAATTTTCTATACATGTAAGATATGAAACCTCACAGGTAAACAGTAGGGCTGCAAAATATATCTTTGTTTTTTTTCCAATGACAATGTATGCAGTATAAATGCTGCAAAGAAATTCAATAAGACACAAACTGCTGCACCATTACCATATTGGACAATCAGATGGACCTCCACTGGAGCAGATCTAACTGAAAGTGGACGGAACGCTAACGCATACGGAGAGTTTTGTTTATATCATAGAGGCAGAAAGAAAAATGGAAATCCTCTCCTTTACACGTACAGATATCGTCCACCATCATTTGATTACTGCAACGCCCTTCTAACTGGTCTTCCAGGCTGTACTGTGAGACCTCTTCAAATGGTCCAGAACGCAGCGGCGCGTCTGGTCTTCAATCAGCCAAAAAGAGCACACGTCACCCCTCTGTTCATTGAGCTCCACTGGCTACCGCTAGCAGCACGCATCAAATTCAAATTGCTAACACTAGCGTACAAAGTCCAAGATGGTACGGCTCCCATCTACCTGAATCCTCTTGCAAAGGCTTACGTCTCGGCCCGGCCGCTCCGGTCATCACAGGATCGTCGGCTAGCAGTGCCTACACCACGCTCAGGACAATCCAGACTCTTCTCATGCATCGTTCCACAAATGTGGAATGACCTTCCAAGCACTACCAGAACAGCGGCTTCCTTTTCAATTTTCAAGAAACTCCTGAAGACCCTGCTCTTCAGAGAGCATCTTCTAAACTAGCACCCTCCCTGCACCCGTCCCCCCTCTCTACTGTCCACTCCTTGTTCCCTCCTCTCCATGACTGATGTCAAGTTGTTGTTGTTATTGTTGTTAGCCTCAAGGGCAACATGCCGATTATCACTTGTAAGTCGCTTTGGACAAAAGCGTCTGCTAAATACATAAACATAAACATTTGAGCCGGAGTTTCAAACTAAAATGATTTTATGTTGAGAAATGGTGGTGGCACAATCATTTAGCATTAAGATAAAAAATTATGTGAAATTCAAGCTCAACATCTTTAACCCTCCCACTGTCTTTACGGGTGACCCCCCGAGGAAAGTTGACCATTGAGCAGGGTTGATAGTTTATCCCTTGAAGTCCACGTGGCAGGGGTGAGGTGGTGCTCACTCCTCACCCCTGCCACGTGGACCTCAAGGGATAAACTATCAACCCTGCTCAATGGTCAACTTTCCTCCATTTGGACAGTGGGAGGGTTACACCTACGATTTCTGCAGCAGCCATATTCAATGGAGTTGACCCCAACAGTGAATCGCCCATAAATGAACATCTGTGGATGATTTTGTAAGAATTTCATTCAAATCCATCCAGAGGTTTAGGAGATATTTTGCGAATATGTCAGACATGCACAGGCAAAAACATCATTGCCCATGTTTTGGTGGCATTAAATTTTAAAAAGAGGAAAATCTGTTTTTTTAACCGATACCATAAAAGTGCTAGTAGTTTCCAGCCTGGTAAGCCATCCTATATATGTAAATACATAGTCTGGACTCATTAATCTCAGTCATGAGGTGGGGTTTACAATAGTCTGTCTCCACATGCTATTGGAAAACGAACAACGTGGTGTACGGACCGCGACAGTTGTCGGTCCACAGGGCAGTCCACCGCACACGGTTGAAGACGACACAAATACAACCTTTTCTTAAACAAAGGACTTAAGTACCTCTATCTGCTCTTGACTGAAAGAAAAGCCCGACTCTAAAGAGTCCAAAGTTGATGCCAAAGCCATTTGAAAACAAGACGCCAACAGTTTATATTTAGCGAGAGTTTGTTACACTTTGGATAAGAAAATCATTCTTTATCTCTTAGTTAAACTCAATTAAACGCATCATTACACAATCTAATCTGCTCGGGAGTCTGGCTGAATCAGTCTTGTTTTATTACGACCGCTGGCGTTCTGGCAGCCCGCGTTCGACGCCATCAACAAGATTTCGACGGTTCTTTATTCTTAAACTGCATCTTTACATTGATCCATCATTTGTGTCGACTGTTTCCCCCACCGTTGTGTAAGGTTTTACAAAGTTCACATTCCCTGGTTTGTAATATTTCTTATTGGTTTATAGGTGATAAATTATGACACCTTTACAGCTTTCAGGTTATTATTCTGCAGCTGGTCTCTACATGTGAGGAAGTGAAAGGATTAATAAATAAAAAAAGAAAAAGGCAGATAAACAGTGCACTGAAAGGGTAAGCCATAAAATAATGTCCAATAATGAGCTCTTTCATTCTAATCCTGTTGGGGTAATTATGAGATTAATATGTCAGCCCTGGTTTTGAGAGGTTTAGGAGCTGCGAAAGGCTAAATTCACGGCACTCAATGCTGCTTTCTTCTTCCCAATTTAATCTCATTTGTTTTGTTTTTTTAAGCAATGGGGACAAAAAGAAAAGATGCAGCTATTTTTCTTTTTCCAAAAACACACAGTTAATGCTCTGGGGCACAGTTTGTCGTTGTTATTCTGTGCTCGCTCACCTAGACTTAAAACATGATCCTGCTGGATTTTAATTAAGCACCAAGGTGGCTCCCAGGGGGGTTCTGGTTTTGGCAGAAGAAACTACTTTGATTTATGTTCGACTTTGTTGTTCCTGCTTGAAGTGTGTCGGTTATGAGAGACGGGGGTGATGAATGAAAGAAGTTGTTTTTATTGGTTAATTAGTTTGTGTTGGGGGTGTTTCCTTCTGGGCAAACCCGGAACAACATGGCTGGACATCGGCGTGACCGACTGCATGTCTGTTTGTTCATTTCACCCATTTGTAACATAATTTTTGACCCAAGTGAGAAGAACATTTCACACTTATTCAGTTTGATTTGCTGGAAATGCAAGTAAGCCTTATCCTACGAGTACATCCCCATCCCCAATATAGTGTCCAGCCCACCCACACGGCACAGAAATACCCCAGATCAGCAACATCGCCCAACGTTCTGTCAGCATCAGCGCTTTTCCAACACACACTAAACTGTTAATTAACAGTGAACACTGCAAAGACATTTTATAAGTAATGTCTACATATTTGTCTACAACAAAAATGCCTCACAGACCTCTGGATTTAGCATCGGTCCACTTTATTTTATTCACTTGGCTGAGAGGAGTGTTGTTTTCCAAACATTTCCTCGTTTTAACCACAAAGTAAAAGTGTCGGAGCTTTTGGAAGCCAACTATTGCTGATTACAAGCTCTAACCTTCTAACCAAACAGCCTCATCAACCTTAGTGTTATCGGAAGACGTTCTTTTATGCTCTTTGAGGCAAACATTTCCATTTGACAGTCGTTTCTAAAGTTTATTTGAAGTTTTAGATCACGTCAAGACCCACAATGGGGTCTTGATGCCAGCTTTGGTAACATCCTACCCAGGGTACCTATGCTGATCTGAGATCTGGTCACACGTCCTGCAGGAACAGTTGCACTGCACAGCCCAATAGGTCCAGACACTCTCTTTGGTCCACGCAATAGTCCACGCACATCAGAAGCTAGCAACTATTTTACCATTTATAATAATAATAATAATAATAATACATTTTATTTAAAAGCGCCTTTCAGAACACCCAAGGTCACTTGACAGAAAATACATTCAGAAAATACATTAAAACAGCAATAAAACAGCAATAAAACGCAAAGAAGAAAAAACAAGGAGAGAAACAGTTCAATAAAATCAGAGGTCATAGGCAGATTTACACATGTGTGTTTTGAGTCTGGTTTTGAAAAGTGTAAAACTGTGGATGGGGGGAGTGAGTTCCAGAGACGGGGAGCAGAGCGGCTGAAACCTCTGCTCCCCATGGTAGCGAGACGGGCAGAGGGAACAGCAAGATGGATGGAAGAAGAAGATCTGAGAGAACGGGAGGGGGTGGTGATACTTATAAGGTCTGAGATATATGGAGGAGAGAGGTTATGGATGGCTTTGAAGGTATGGAGGAGAATTTTGAAGATGGACCTGAATTTAACTGGGAGCCAGTGAAGCTGCTGGAGAACCGGGGTGATGTGGTGAAAGGAAGGGGTTATAATACGGGCTGCTGAATTCGGGACCAGTTGCAGTTTATGAAGGAGTTTGTTGGGGAGACCATAAAGACGTGAATTGCAAAAGTCGAGACGGGAGGTGACGAGGCTGAGGGCGAGAATGGTGGCAGTGTGAGGGGTAAGGGAGAGGTGGAGACGGTTTATGGAACGAAGATGGAAATATGCTGACCAAATTATGTAATTAATTATGTGAGCTTGAAAAGAAAGTGAGCTGTCGAGGATAACACCCAGGCTCTTGACCTGAGGGGAGGGGAGACTATGGCGCTGTCAATAGTTAAAGAAAAGCCGTCAGATTTGGAGATGATGGATTTAGTACCAACTAGAAGAAGTTCAGTTTTATTGCCGTTGAGTTTGAGGAAATTAGAGGTGAACCATGATTTCATTTCTGAGAGGCAGAGGGTAAGGGAGGATGGTGGGAGAGTTGAGTTGGGTTTACTGGAAATGTAGAGCTGGGTGTCATCCGCGAAGCAGTGAAACTGGATATTGAATTTGCGGAAGATGTTGCCGATAGGGAGGAGATAGCCTATGGAGGAGATAGACTATTTATGCTCAAAACATGACCTAAGCCCTGACCTTCTTGATTCTGCCATGCCAGAACAACAATGATGATATGGAGTCCTAACCTTGTAGATCCTCAATGACCAATGACCCCACGCTTCACCAAAGACCAAAAATGCTCCTTCCGAGATAATTATCAAACTTGACTAACATTGCATGATCCAACAGTGACAGTGGCAGAGGAGTTAGGTGTCTGCCCAGTATCTGGGACGTTGAAGGTTCAAGCCCTGCTCAGTCTGTCACTGTTGTTGGGCAAGACACTTAACTCCCATTGCTTACTGGTGGTGGTCGGAGGGACCGGTGGAGCCTAAGTCCAAGGGCAGCTCCAGCTACATTGTAGGTCATCATTACCAGGGTGTGAATGACTGATTGTAAAGTTTACTGTTTGTGAAGAGCCTTGAGAGGTCCTAGGATAAAGAAGGTGCTAGAACATATGTGTGAAGGACACAAGGTCATGTCAGATGGATGACATTGTTGTATGTAGAAGAAACACCACAACATTGTTTTTAAAAGGAAAAACTGTGAGAGACTTCGGCTGTCTTGGATTCACATTAGACACTAAATGTGTCTCAGGACCACAAAAGAAGAAGAAACAAGTATTTTTTAAACCACCTCTCAAGATAAAAATCACAAGAACAAAAAATATAAAAATGATTCAAAAAATTATCTGAACAAAAATGGGAAAAAAATTATAATTGTAATTTTAAAAATGTGAAGTCAGAAAAAGGTAATACGGGATCCTGAGAAAGACTGAACTGGTAGAAACAGCATGAATAGTCCAAGCTTCTGGGCCAAGTGGATCACGACAGACCCTGTAGGTTAACATTTGTGCGTCGCTTTGGATAAAAGCTTCTGCCAAATAAACAAACATAAACCCAAAAAACATAAGAATCAGCAGGTCCCACCGAAGCCCGAACAGGTGAGTCTTCAGCTGCTTTTTAAAGGAGACCACTGAGTCCACTGATCTCAGGCTCAGGGGGAGAGAGGTCCAGAGTCTGGGGGCCACAGCAGCAAATGATCTGTCACCTTTGACCTTTAGCCTGGTGCTGCACAACCAGTAGGCTTTGATCACTGGACCTCAGGGACCTGCTGGGGGTGTAGGGACTAAGAAGATCACCAATGTAAGATGGTGCTTGTCCATGTAAGGCCCTATAGACCAGAACCAGGATCTTGAAATGAACCCTGAAGTTGACTGGCAGCCAGTGAAGCTGGAGGAGAAGCGGGGTGATGTGGGTGTGTTTGGAGGACTTGGTCAGAAGCCGAGCACAGGCGTTCTGAACCACCTGTAGACGGTTCAGGGAGGTTCTGTTCAGACGACACGTGAAAAGCCCGTTTAAAGGGATCACTACCATTAGCTTGTGGAACTGCTGAAGGTCAGCTCAGCCAAAAGCCTTCATAAACCATGCAGCGTGTCATTATTCTCAAAGTGTTTCATTATGGACGGTCAGCCTTGGCTCCCAGCAACCCACCACTTCAATGAGCTTTGAAACAATCGTTCCATTTCTCCTAATGTTTGTGCAGCCGCACAAGGTGAAAAAAGTTGTGAAACTTATTTTAAATAAAGAAAACTGATTCCTTTATTCAAGGTTGTAGAGGTGTGGGACCCCCCCCCCCCCCCCCCCCCCCTTCGGTCTGAGCTTCCAATAATCAGAAGGTGGATACATTTTCCTGGAAGGAATGTCATTTAAGAGAATGGGCAGCTGCTGTCCAGGCAAGGAGATTGCGCCGAAACAGAGACCTCGATGACCTTGATCTAGTCACACACGCATGCACGCACACACACACACACACACACACACACACACACACACACACACACACACACACACACACACACACACACACACACAGAAATGAGATTCTACAAATATACTTCAACCAGAGTCATTGGTAGCTGACTTAAGAATTTCCTGGACTCTTTGTTATCCCTGCCAAGGTCGTGGGGGTTGAACTTTGACCTTTACAGCACCGACTACAGCCATGTGTATTGTTCTTTCAGAATGTGCAACTAAACAATAACCAACATTAAACAGAACATCTCTCAAACACGTCCGAAATAAGAAGCAATGAGCAGATTTAAGCTGAGTCGTGCTCAAAATCTGACTCATAAATGATGAGTCGCTTGTGCAAACTGCCTCCCTGAAAAGAGTCCATCGTGGCAAACAAAAGATCATTTACATGTTTATGGTTGTGTTGAAAGGATTGTAAAAAGCTGCTGGTTGAGGGCTGGAAAAAAAAAAAAGATTACAATCTTAGATCAATATTGAAAAAGTTGAGTGCATTGTGTCCCGTAGGTTGGCTCGGGTTTACACAGTCTGTACAAACACAGGTCTCCCGGGGAAAAGGGAGGTTTTAAAGAAACCGAGGTTTTAAAAACTGGTGATAAATTAATAAACGACCCAATTCTTCTTCTGCTTTTGGTTTTATTTATTGTTTTACAGGCTACGGATATTTCTCCAAACACGCACTCCCCTCCAGGACTGAAACAGTCGAAGCTGATTTTCCTCTCTCTCCTCCGAGATCCCGAAGTCATGTAAAGTGAACCATTACAACAAAAACACCTCTCAGGTTGTGCATAACAACAACAACCGTTGCAGGAAAAGATGGCAGTTTTCCAAATGTGAGAGATGATTAGATCACCCTCGGGGGCGAGGCAGCTCTACTGCTCAGGATGATGTTAGCTGCAGCAGACGTCGTGCTCGACAAAGAATAAGCAGTCGTTTATTTGTTGTTTGTGCGTATTCTGCTTCCGTAAACAAGCTGATCTTCCTTGAACCCTGACGCCGGTTGTTCCAACATGCCCTCTATTTGGCCATTCAAATAAAGTTTTATTTACCCGCATTATTTGAGCTCTTTGTGCAATGGCTCTGAGGGATATTTGCACACCTGCTGCTATTGTCGGCCCCTTTTAGTGCAGCCTGGTAACAAGCTGCATTATGGGAATGTGTGATGCATGGGGGGAGGGGGGGGAGGAGTAATCACACTTTGTAACATGTAACACCACACACCTGCAGCTTGTGCTATTCTTGTGAGAGGGAAGTTTACACTGGACCAGAAACAGGAACGACTGTGAGTTACGGTTCTGAGAACCGGCTGCTTCACAGCCAAAACCCAGCACAGAGCGGAGTGATAAACCCCAGAAAGTAACTCTCTTAGGCCGACTTGTTGCATTTGAACACTTTATCTGCATTTTCCCTGCTGGACACTTGCTTACAGCAAAGTAAAGCAGCTAAAGAGCTCGAACAGAAGTCACCCCGGCCAGGAAATGTTAGCCTGGACTGTGTGAGCGGGATGGCGCAGGTCTGCGGTCGGTGTTCCCCGAAAAGAGCCGAGGGCTTAAGTCAAGTTAAAAGGGAAACAGCAGTGTTTTGATACAGTCTGTGAGCCCATTAAGAGAATTGGACATCAGATCTCTGAAACATGGAATGGCTGCCACTCTTGGAAAGCTTTAAAAATGAATGTGTCTTAACAGCAAAGCTAACCACTAAAGGGACACAACACTTATTGAATCAGCCAAGCAGAAGTGATCGACTGCTCCTTTAGAAAACCGCTTAATTCACAGTAAAGTGGTTTTTCTGAGGCTTGGGGAGAGCTTTTATAAGTCAGCAAGGTTGAAGCTGTCAAAGATGAAGAGAAACGGAAAAAAAAGATTAAAACGTGATGATAATGGAAAATAAAACTAGTGTTCTGCGCTGATTCTGCTGGAAACAGAACTCGCCAAAACATAAAAAAAACTGCTGCAGAAGATTTCTTTATACATTTTTTATCAGACACTCAAGCAGATTACAAAACATTTAAGCAGTTTACAGGTCCTTCTAAAAAAATTAGCATATTGTGATTTCTGCCACACTTTTTCCTTCCCACAGACTTCCCACTGAGGTGCCTTGATACAGCACTCTGGGAACAGCCTATTCGTTCAGAAATGTCTTTCTGTGTCTTACCCTCTTGCTTGAGGGTGTCAATGATGGCCTTCTGGACAGCAGTCAGGTCGGCAGTCTTACCCATGATTGCAGTTTTGAGTAATGAACCAGGCTGGGAGTTTTTAAAAGCCTCAGGAATCTTTTGCAGGTGTTTAGAGTTAATTAGTTGATTCAGATGATTAGGTCAATAGCTCGTTTAGAGAACCTTTTCATGATATGCTAATTATTTGAGATAGGAATTTGGGGTTTTCATGAGCTGTATGCCAACATCATCAATATTAGAAACAACAAAAGGCTTGAACTACTTCAGTTGTGTGTAATGAATCTAATATATATGAAAGTCTAGTGTTTATCAGTACATTACAGACAATAATGAACGTTATCACAATATGCTCATTTTTTGAGAAGGACCTGTGTGTTATTTGTGTTCGGCAGAACAGTTTTGATGATGAGATCCTTAAATTTCTCCCACAAACTTTTTATTTTTACGTCTGAGTGACTGATTTTTACGGAGTCGTTCAGCGCACCTCTCAAAATCTCACATCTGCTTGTCAACTCTTTTATCCAACTGCAGGTTTAAGTGCATCTTTTTTTTAAATTGTTTGGCCTTTATTTACCAGGGGAATCCAGTGCTTTGGGAAAGATGGCATCAAACCTGCAACCCTGCAGTAATTTGTTACCCCTAAACCCAAGGCTACCTAATCATGGAAAACTGGCATGTTTTGCATTATTTTACAATCACAATGCATACAATAAGCTGGTTTAATTCAAACAACATTATTACATCAATTTCTCTGCTGTTTCCTGGACGCTAAACCAACAACAGCCTTCCCCGTCGTGAGTCCATGAATGTTAGTGACAGTGTGACGTAGATCTGTCAGGAATTTCTAATCCTAGAGTTTCACTGTCTGTTTTCTATCAGAAGCTACTGCAGGAGATAGGTGTAGGAGACTATTTTCATGTTCAGCCTGCGTGAAACACTCAGAGTGACCCGTTAGAATCAGAAATAGCCGTTAAAATGTTTTTTCAGCGAGGCTGAGTTAGGGTTAGCCTGCTAAGCTGAGATAAAAGATGGTTTCTGCCGACCGCCAAGCCAACGTCCTTCAGCATGAAGACGATCACCATGATGCCACATGACTGCACCAGCAGGTCGTTCCATGCAAATGATGGGGCGTGGCCCAAGCTTGAGGTCATCACAGCCATTTCTGCCACTAGACATGCAGGCCTTCTAAACTAGCACCTGCAGACCATCCAGTCTGCCTCGGTGAGGCATTAATTACGTATAAAGGGCACGTGAATGAACTTTTGTTACGTTACAGAGTCTAGAGCTTTTGTCACATTCGGCTCGTTGTACAAAAACTTGACCTCAGATGGTTTTGCTTAAAAGTGTATTTTCTAGTCAAATCAGAAAAAATACAACCTGATTCCTCACAGATCTGTTGTGCTGCTGCAAGTTTTCACACGTCACAACTGCAGAGCTCTCCGATCAGGAGAAACACCACGTAGGAAATCAAGATGTGTGCACAAACAAAAGGAGAACCGCTACTGCTACTCCTCACAGAGGAGCCGTTCTTCCAGGCAGAAACTCTGAGTACAGAGCGTTTCTTCCAGCCAGGCAAACTAAAAATAACAACTCTCTGCGGGAAAATTAGGTGTTTAATAAATCTGCTGATGCACGCCTCCCGACGAGCTGCAATTAAACGACTCAGCAAAAACACATCAGCTTTTCCCTTCTTAGACACCGAAACATTTAACGTGCACCTAGGAGTCAAATTCATCAACTGTTGGGTTTGACAAAGACACACACACACACACACACACACACACACACACACACACACACACACACACACACACACATTGTGTTTGGATATGTTTAGAACGAGTGTGATGAAATGGCACCAGCTGTGTACGCTGGAAAGATGCACACGGCCCCCCTGGTCGGCCGAGTTTTAACCCTTTCTCTTCCCAACAGTAAAATAAAAACAGGAAATAAAACACTTCATGAAGAAGAAAGTGTTTGAACCTCCCCTGGAAACAGTACAAATCATTTACTGAAACCCTCCGGCGGGTCCAGTCAGATCGTATAAATAACCCGTAGGACACAAGCAGGACTGTCAAACTGAGCGTTTATTTAAAAGGTTTCCTCAGATTTTCCTGCTGCCGGGGTCCGGGTGCCTGTGGTTAATAATGGTGATGGCTCGTTTGATTTCAAGCTAAAGCAAATAACCTGACAGGCTACTTTCTAAGAAGAGCCACCGCTGTGTTTGTAGCACAAACATGCAAACTTTCCACGAGTCCTACGAGTCAGAT
Organism: Nothobranchius furzeri; assembly: GCF_043380555.1. NCBI lineage: Eukaryota > Metazoa > Chordata > Actinopteri > Cyprinodontiformes > Nothobranchiidae > Nothobranchius > Nothobranchius furzeri. Next base: position 71,685,554 of record NC_091749.1, read on the forward strand.
AATAGTAATAATTCCTGCTGATTATAACCAGCTGTTCAGACAGACGTGACTTAGTTCAGAGATGATTATTAATAACTGAATAAATCTGTAAGATGACTGATTCACTGTAGGGTAAGGCACGTTGGAGTCCTCTGACGCTGAAAGGCAGCTCATTTATCATATATGGTCACAGATACATTTACAAATGAGTCATAAAAAGTCTAAATTGGAGGTTTTCCCGTGCCAAGAATAACATATTTGAGACAAATGGGGGGCGAGTGTGTCAGGCTAGTTAAGTACAGAGGGTTGCAGGTTTGAAACCCATGTGTCACAGTCAATGTGTCTTTGGGCAAGAAACGTAACCCACCTTGCTGCTAGTGGTGGCTGGAGGGACCAGTGGCGCCTCACCTCTGTCACTGCACCCCCAGGGCAGCTGTGGCTACACTGTAGCTCATCATCATCAGCATGTGAATGTGTGTTGTAAAGTGCCTTGGGCGGATGTAGTATCCTAGAAGGCGCTATACCACTACAGGCCATTTACCATAAATGTTTGAGGTCGCTGACATCCACTTTGTAATTTGCCTCACATTGACTAGCAGTTAGCTTATCAATCCAGCCAGATCTAGTCTCCGATTCTCCAAACTGAGTTTATTTTTTTACTCAGGAAGGATGTTTAATGTTTCCAAATAATCCATCCTCCTAAAGCAAACGGCGGCAATGAAAACTGTTGGATAGACACGAGGAGGTCTGATGAAAACAACACTAGTCAGCACATCAACTAGACAGCCGGCATTACATCACTAAATAATGGAATCAGGCCTTTTCTCGACGTTTTAGTTTAAACACTTCTAGAATAAAGTCTTCAACGTCACGTGAAGCCACTTCTGAGCAACAGACAGTGTTTTTTTTTCTGCGCTGATGAAGGCATTCGTTCTGCAAAGGAACCTCCGACATGAGGACCAGTTCAGGTGAAGTTTGTAGGAACATCTGTTGGTCATTTCTTGGTGCCTGGGGGTAATGAAAGCCCCACTAAACGGATACTGTATCTGAAACGTTATTACGCCTTAAAAAATGACCAGATGGCCATAAATATGGGAATAACACTCAGACTCTTTCATGAACCTAGTAAAGCCGATCAGGTTTGACTCATTAAGAAAACCAGAACCAGTACGTCAGCACTTGTTGAAACTTTGTTTTTGATTAAAACAGCCAATTAGAAGGCAGGATTATGACTGATCCGGGGTCAGTTTGACGTTAAAGAAAAATGGGCCCAAACAGAGTCGGATCCAAACACTTTTACGTTCTGAGTTGATAGGGGAGCGCGTTTGATTAAAATCTGGTGTGTTAATAGATGTTCACGAGCACTAATCAGTTGTCTGAAGCGGTGGCGCGTTTCTCTCCGGTACCTCTGTGCCTCTCAAAGAAAACAGCACCTCGTTAGCCATGACTGCAGCACCTAATGAAGTTAGTGCCATTGGTGTGGACTTTTTCTGTAAATTTAAAAGAATCTCTGATGTTTCAAAGCGCCTCTGGGCCCCTGCTGTCATTAAAACCGAACATTTCCTGTGCCTTCACCGGTTTCTTCCTGTTTTTCAAATCAAAACTGTGAAAACTTTGAGAAAGCCGCTTTGACAGCTTCTAAATACGAGAAGTGACTAACCTCTCGTCATTGTGCTACCTTTGTGGGAGCTGATTCTAATAAATGGGAGGCTTATTTGAAAGATGCATGCAAAAAGTCCATTTGTTCAACGTGCAAAAGCATCGTAATTGTCATAAAATGCACTCTTTGTACCCCCCTCCCACTTCCTCCAACACAACTGCTGAAGATCCTGGATAGGCACTTTCTCACCACCCTGCCTCCCTCTTTCTGCCTCCCCCTGCATGCTGGCCAATTACTCTTACAGATGGAAAAATGTCTCTCAACCTGCACATTTTACGAGCAGGTGTAAATATAATGAAAAAAAGGATCTTTTGACTCTCGACGCCAATGCAGTTGAAGTTCTTCATGGCTGATGAAGACATGATGAAACTGGGCACACATGACAACTTGGCCACATGACAAAAGAGCTGACGAAACAGTGAGACAAGCCTGGTAACTGTTTGGAGGCGCATCAGAGCTCAAACCAAGCTGCAGCATGGGCTTGGATTATGTGGGGTGGGGGGTAGTGCGTGTGTGTTTGAAGACAGGTCGAGGGGGGTGGGGTGTAGGGGCTAGCATTGTTTGGACTTAATAAAAACACACACAGCAGTTTCCTGATATTTTATCTGTCAGAATGATGTTTCCTCTAGCTGGGGTGCACTGGAGCCGTGCTGTTTATGGATTACTGTCCAAGAAAGGTTGAGTTCATGGATACATTCTCCCATCAACTGTCTTTTAGACACACAAGTACCAGTAAATGTGTTATTGGGCAGCAGCTGCACCCAACACTCCCATCTGCATTCAGGTACTGCATAAAACAACCCAGAAACGGAAAGCGTGGAGCTAAAAGCGCCCTGTTACAGTCCTAAAGCAGGTTATAACCGAGTTAGCTGTGCACCACAATAGGGACAATTAGTGCATTCATAAAGAAACAAATAAGGAGTCTAGCTGTCAGTCTGTGTGCACGTGCTGTTATAATCAAACCTGGGAAGTTGAAATCAGTTCATTTCACGCTACATCTGCAGCAGCAACTCTGACTGGTTCAACACCTGAAATAAAGTTAAATGCCCTGTAATTACCGGGGTTGGGGGGGGGGGGGGGGGGGGGGGTTATAACATGTGGATTAATTGCATCATGATGTAGGTAAAAAGCTGTACATCTGAACTGTAATGCAGGCTGCTGCTGATGCAATGATCGCCCAGTGATGTTGAGGAACATGAAACCGTGTAAGCAACAGCGCCCAGGACTGGATCGCATCCCTCTGGTCAGAGTTTAGTAGTGCAGCGGGGCAAAAACAAAAGTAGCGCGGAGCCAAAACGGAGGTTATGAATCTGGAATAGCCGCAAAGTTTGGGAAGGAGGGGAGAAATTATGAGGCAGCTTCTGAGAAGAGTTCACTTTAGATGCGCTCGAGGAAGTAAAGGTTGCGGCTGATCCAACAGGCGCACTTTCGGCACCAACGTGCTCACGCAGCTCAACTCCACCGAAACAAGACGCACTCTCTCACCTTATTGAAGTTGTAGTAGCCCAAACAGTGGGCAAAATCCAGGTTGGGCGGCTCTCCAGGAATAGAATTCCCACCAGCGGTCGGGTAAAACCTTACATCCATGGTGCGTAAAGGAGGCGCGCAGATGTAGCCTGCTGCTGCTGCTGTGTGCGGAGCCGTTTGCAATCCAAGCGCTCACACACACTCACACACACTCACGGGGATCTGGAGACACTACAGCAGTGAGAAGTCAGATAAAGTTTCCTATTCTACCCCTGGTGCAGTCGCGTCATTTCTCAGAGAGCCGTTTGGAGGCTGGACGGAGCCCAAAAAGAAGCAGAGCAGCAGGCGCTGAGCTCCTCTCTGCATTTACACACAGCTGCTGTGTACAAAGAAACCGGGAGACCGGCGAGTCAGCGCGAGTCCACCTCCTTCTCCTCCTCCTCCTACTTCTCCGGGCGCACGGAGGAAGAAACGGAGCGAGCGCAAAATCAAACGGAGAACTCTGAGAAAATAAAAATAAAAAAACAAGATCCGCGTCCTGTTCAGTCACCCACAAGTATGGAGCTCTCCGACTTAGAAAACTATGAGGGAGCAGGATGTGCAGGAGCGTCTGTAAAACGCGCAGGGCAGCCAGATGGTGCAATTAGTGACGAGGATCATGTAGAGGAGAGAAGTTCAGCCCTGCTGTCCCAGTGATGAACCAGCAGCCACTCCCCGAACACACCAAGCCGCTCCCCGTGAAGCTCTGCCTCCAGCTCCATGAGACATGTTCGGTTCAGAGATCCATCACAACAAACGGGCACGTTTACGCTTCTTCACTGCGTAACAGCTGATTTTTCACTTCCATCCTAACTGGTCAGTCCGTTAGGAATAAATCAGCTTCCTGAACAGCCTTTGTTTGGAGAAATAGATTTATAACCTAATGTACTGATGAGCTAACGGCTAGTGTGAATTTACCAGGCTCTAGGCTCCATAAGCTCTAATAAACCTCTACAGCACTGAAAAGTTTAAATTACAAGGTAATAAAAAAAAAGAAAACTTCCTGTCAGGTTTCCTCCTGGATGCACCTGAAGAGCAGCATTTGGCTGCTGGTGGCCATTTCCTGGTAAATTACAACAGTGGCCCTTCCCTTTGGCGGTTCACCTGTTGCGCCCTCACAGTTTAGCAGATTTTTTGTGCTAATTTTTTACAGCACCTTGTGTTCTGTGTCCAAAAAGGTTTGAACGCTGAGTGTTTGAAGGTATGGTGGAGGATGTTTCTGAAATAACCGCCCTCCCCACTTTTAGAAAAAATGCACGCTCGGTTAATGAGTAGCTGCCAGCCTTGCAGCACGTATCCTAGCAGTAATCTGAAATTATTTTTCCAGACGGCATGCTGAACTTTAGCTTACATGTCCAGCAGAAAAGTGGCAACAGAGGCGTCTGTAGGGAGCCCAACCTTCGCTTTCGATGCATGCCATCGTCGAAAAGAGTCTCCTTACAACTCTGGTCCTATTTCTCACTTCGGAGGCCTTTTTCTTCTTATCGTCGACTTCGAAGACACTTTCTCTTGCGACTCTCAGCCATTTTTAAGAGAACCCGGTGAGAACGGTGAGGAAGGAAGGCGTATCGCTCTACACTAGGGATGAGCAAGTACACCACTATCTGTATCTGTACTCGGAGTGGGCGTGGCCTAGCCCGGAAGTGGGTGTGGTTTACATCAATACTTAAGTCTGATCAGAAGTTGCTGTGTGTATTGTTTATTTGAAAACTATTTAGAGAGCAGCCTCAGAGTTGAGATTAAATGTTTTTGATCACAATAGTAAAAGGAACTATTACAGAACAAGTTTTTCAATAAAATCAGAACATTAATATTTAAGTGCATGAATTAAGAGAGCGAGAGAAGAAAAGATCTTTTCTATAGCGCCTCAAGATAAAAATCACGGGGCGCTTCACAAAAACAAGAGAAAAAAGAATGAAGAAAATGATTAAAATATATTTTATATGCGCAAAAAATAGACAATTGTGATTAAAAAATGTAAAGAAAGAGAGAGAGTGAATGGGAAAGAGGGAGTGGATCCTGAGGAAGAGGAGAGGGAGAGAGGAAAAGAAAAAAACCCGACTGGAGCGGAGGCAGTGACTGACGCAGCACGAGCCGTTTTCAGCTCTGTCTTGTCAAATGCACCACGTACGTTACGAAAAAAGTAACTTTAAATAACTTTGAACACAGAGAGATCCGTTACTGTCTGTGTGTGTGCGTGCGTGCGTGGATGGACCGGACGCGGACTGAGCTGTGAGCTCCCGGCTGCAGAGTTTTGTGTGTGGTGAGGGGCGGGCGCTCTATGTGACTGGCCAATCACAGAGCGGGAAGACAGTCAGTTACCCAATGAGGATTTTTCTTCAGCACGATTACAGATATTTACGAGTTTTACTCGTTTCATACTCGTACTCGTAAAAAATGCTTTATCCGTACTGGATACTCGTCTGAAACAAGTATCCGGCTCATCCCTACTCCACACAAACAGGAAGTGCAAGCACAGGAAGTGAAAGCTAACCCATGAACGAGCATATACTACGACGGACTTGCGTGAAAGCTGGGACGAGCACCTATGCGGAAGAGAGGGTAGCGGCTGTCGTTGAGGAGACACGAATCTCTACAACGTGATGAGAGACTGAAATGCTGTAAAGAGTGTGCAAATAAAATTTTTCACCCATGCACACATGCTGGAAGTAGAAATGTAGAAAATCTGACATTCTGGTGTGTGTGTGTGTGTGTGTGTGTGTGTGTGTGTGTGTGTGTGTGTGTGTGTGTGTGTGTGTGTGTGTGAGAGAGAGAAAGAGAGAGACCCTAATAGTAGCTGCATGTGCTACAAACATTTATAATAATTGTGAAAAATGAAGCTGGCTGCTTCACGAGTTTCTCCTGTTGTGGGTTGTTTTTAGAGTGCAACTCCCACAATCACCGATGATGATCTTAAATGTAAAATAACGTCTCATTAACCTTCATGAAATATTGAACATTTGAATTTTGAATTGAACTTGGCTGAATTCAGACTAGCAGTTAGCTCATCAGTCCTAAAATACAAAACTGTTTTTTTATAATAACTTAAATGATGAAAACAGCGTTTGTTTATTTCTGTTGTTGAAAAGTAAAGACAGAATTCCTCTCAACAACATGTAGTATCTACGTCTGCACACACATCTTGTAGCGTCCCCTTTCTGCACATGCGCAAGTTAGAGAATGTCTCCAAAAACCGGAAGTTTTGAACACAACGTTACGGATGGATTCCTGTATGATGAGCTCGACCTTTTTTGTTGCAATAAGGTATGTCCCCAAATGTCTGTGCAGGTTGCGTCGCGCCTCAGACTGTTGCTAGTACTAAAACGTGAACATGAAAATATTGGGATCTAAACCAAAAAGTATCAGAAGTGAACACTAAGACATGCAGAGTGAACACAGCCTAATGCACAAAGTAGCTCATTAGTCTGAAATCTATGTGATTGGACGCTATGGCTCGTTGCTGCCTCTAGGAGGCGGTGTTAGGGGTAAACCGAATACCAGGTGAGTAAGATAGTCAAATCATTAGTTATTGTTAAGTATGGAAACAAAATAAGCTACAGTAAGCACTCTTGTTGTTTTCAAATAAAGTAAATGTTTAGAAATGTTATCAGTAACAAATCATCAGTAATAATAATTAAGTACTACATCGAACTGAAACAGTAGAATTAGAACTTCAGAGGTGCCCGTAAGACAAGATTAAAACAAAATCTTATTACTTTAAACGCCTACGAACAGGTTTTACATAACATCTGAAACCTAAAATATAATCTAACACACAACAGCTAAAAAAAACTATTTTTGTTTTCAATACTTTATTATTATTGTAATTAATTAAATCCCAGGATGCCTCAGCAGAAGGATTTTATTTTATGCTGCACAGTTTTTCTATTTTTTGCTTGACTGATTCTAAAGTACAAATAATAATATCTTAATAATTAGTATTTATTTGTTGCTTTACAACATTTACTTACGTAAACAACCCTGTTGCAGCCTGCTGTAGCTAGCGCTAACAACGAGCTAACACCAAAACGAGCCAAGTAATACTAAAATAAATCGCAAAGAAAAAAGATCCGCACTTTCACTTCCAAGTCCAGTAACAACAAAGCCAGGTCACCATCAGTCCACAATTTTGTAGCCTCCTTTAGCTCCCTCAAACCAGCATAGGCAGCACCAATGTTCTCTCTGGTTTTAGCTCTTTGCTTCACCTCCAGAAACTTTACTCGCGTACTTTTACTTCCAGACTCTGCCGTGATCTAAACTGAAAAAGATCATTTTTTCTTCTCCTGGTTGTGCTTTTGATTGGCGATTGGTGAACGGAAAACGCTAACTGCTAGTATCACAGATGTAAAGCAGGTAAAGAGTGCCCCCTAGGACACCTACCCGCTCCAGAAAACTATCAAGTATGGTTTCTGGCCAGCAGAAGGCATCAGAGTGGTGTCAGACATGAAACTGGTAAAGTTTCTAACCCAACAATCACAGAGATCAATGTTAAAGCTCTAGCTTAATGTTTTAAAGTATGTCTGTTGTTATCGTAACGTTATAAATGAGCAACTGTTAACTTTAAAGGGATAGTATGGAAGGTTGACAGCCAAAACATGTATAGAAATAATAAATGTCTTCTTCATACGTTCTCCTGCAATGCCCTGGTCCTGTAGAATGAGCCCTGGCATTTTTACTGTGATTGCCTGTTTTTCTGTAAAATCACAGAAAAAGAGAGATGCTCGGGTTGAGCAGGCTGCTTCATGCGCGTTCACGGTCAGGCATAGCCCGTAGCATTTGCTATCCGTAGCTTTAGCAGCAGAGAGAGAGGCAGTGCCACTTTGTCGCTGTTGCTAACGCCTAGTGACAAAGCTAGCTACATTTCTGAGGACCCTTAGCTACTTTCTGTAGAACTTTCTTCTAGATATTTCCTGCAAATTAGCAACAAAATAGCCATTTTCGCTCCGAACCGTTCTTTGGTTTGACGTTGTTTCAGCTGTCATCAAGGATATAAAAATTATAGATACTATGAATGTTACTAGAGTGTAGCTCACCTAGTAAGATGTCTGACTCTCATGCAGAAGACCTGGGTTTGATTCTGGGTGTGAACATAGTTTATTTAGAGCTTATTTTTTACATTAATGGTATATTTTTACAGTAAGATGCCCACATCTTTATTTGAGACTCGCCGAACGGCATTGAATTCACAGATTAAAAAGATGTGGGTTCAACTTTCATTTTGGAACAATTTTTCAAGCAAGGGAAGGGAATGATCTGAGCATGCAGGAGGACTGACCCATCATAAACCTTTGTCAGCTGTGCTGAAGAGAAAGGTACAGAACCACATTATTTAATTAATTAGCTGCGTGTTCTCCTGTCCTCTGTTCTCCGGGCTACACACACACACACACACACACACACACACACACACACACACACACACACACACACACACACACACACACACACACACACACACCAGACTGTCTCAGCTGTTATTTTCCTTAAGGAGAGTGCACGTACAGCATGTGCGCCTCGTGCACGAGCCTACTATTGAAGCTGCCGTTACGCTTTTGGCCTGAGGGGGCGATCGTGAGCATAAAAATTCAAAACTCCGTAAAGTCCCTTTAAGCAGGTTTGACCATCGACTCAGATATCAGAGCATGATGAGGAGACTGAAGCTGAAAAGGAATGTCTGAATGCAAGAATCGTGTATAACGCGTACTTTTATTAAACTTAATTACTTACGTAAAAGTCAGTCATCCTAAATGAGAATGAGTTCTCAACCCACTCATCTGTTTAAATAAAAATAAATAAAACTCACACTTTATTCCAAAAAATCACTGGAATTTCAAAAGTAAGCAGAGGAAAAAATATATTCAGTGCTTTCTATTTTTCTGTTTGTGCAGCAAAGGGTTAAAAAGGTATTTCTGTTATTTACCTGCTTCACTCAGCCACCGGAGGAGAAAGAAAAAACATAAAAATCAATGCCAACAGCCACGAGAGCACACACACCGGAGCGATGGACTTTATGTCAACGTCAGAAATGTTTCATAAACTCTGAGTTCACGTTTCCTTTTTTAAAGGATTTATTCAGATGTTTAGATATTTTAGGATATAGATATTTAATCTAGTTTGGTCTGAACCTGCTCGTTACCCCAGCTCTTCTCCCTCCAGAGTCACCCCTCTCTGTAGTGTTCCTTTGTTTCTGAGCTTCTTGTAGTTTCTTCCTGCTCCTCTCCAGGGTTTTGTAGGTTTTTCTGCCTTGTCGGCTCTTTTGCTTGTGTTTTTCCTCATTTTTTACCAGTTTTCTGAGTCACAAGTTCCCATTTTTGGATCGGTAAACCAGTTGTCAGTTTTCAGAAAATCTATTTAATGAGGAAACACAGTTAAATCTCCGGTTTCTTGATCTAATCTGGGATGTTTTCACGTAATTTTCCCTCTTTTCTTTACTATTTTATGTCCCTGAACGATGTTTAAGCACATTCAGAAATTCTGACCTCGCCTTCTAAGGGAGCACGTGTTTAAGGACTATTTATTAGATGTAATAAAACATATCTATGTGCACTGGCATGTAAAATACACAAAATCAATCAATTACATCGGTGATAAACCAGCCGTGCTGCAGGAGAGGATCCGTATTTGAACGCTTGCCAGTGTTTGCCTAGCGCTAGCCAACAACTCACGATAGCTGCCAGAAAATCTATTTTGTAATTATGGACATATTGATGCATATGCAAACCATTTCCCATCATGTTCCTGTGTGACAGAAGCTCTTGCATGCACAGCGAGGTAATGCCGTTGCATACAGCACAGGGATACGTCCGCCAATCGCACTGAGACACAAAAGCACCCACACATCAGATAAACGAGCTCCGGTACCATCCTGCTTCTGTTGTTTATTCCTGTTCTTAATGCTGAATGTCCGTGCAGCCAAAGAGTGGAATTAATTTCCTTTCTGATGGTTCGGTGTCGGTGTCTCAGCCGGATGAATCATGCTTTTCTGCTATGTGTCATTTCCTCTCCGCCTGGCAACACTGGAGCCATTTAGTGACAAGAAAACAAATTATCTTCTGCCGGCTTCTGCTCAGATTCAATTAAAGTGGCACTCAGTAATTATATGGAGATACAAAAGAGTAATAATGCAAAAATAATTGATTAACCTAATAATCTTTATTTACTGCACCCCCCCCCCCCCCCTCCTCAAATTAGGTGTGTAAGAAAGTCAGTCTGAGACACCTTCACTAAAAACCGTAATCTAATTTATTTTGTTTGATTTTAGGTTAAAAATGTTGCTTTGCTGTTTGGTTTGTTCTTCGTTTAAAGCAGTCGGTGTAAAACGTGTGCCTCATGTAACCGTTTTCTTCACATACCGTATAGCAGAAAAATAACGGAAAAGCCAAATTCGTGTTTCAGCACAAAAAAAATGAATGTCTGTTCTCAGCAGATCTTAGATTTCCTGTTTTTACCGCAGGGAATGTTCTAGTTAAACATCTCAATAAAACTATTAAAACTATACAAATTGCCTATTTTATGCATCAAAAAGGGGAATTTCTGTATTAATTAAATTAAATGGGGACAATAAAACCATTTATGCATAAAGAAAAAAAACATTTCTATTTGTGGAATGTGCCAGGACGTTTGTCAGGAAAAACATAAAAGTGTCATAACCACCTCAGTTGACAGATTTGGATGTGGAGGAGCAGCGGCTCTACTGTGATCTCCCACAGATGATGGAATTCCCAACTTTGTCTTTAAGGCTGAAACCGATCACCCGACAGAAGACTAAGAGCCTGTTTGCGTTATGATTTCATGAATCTAGGACCTCACTTGTCCACGCCTTACAGACCAGTAAACTGAGCTTTGCCTTTCCAGCTCACAACCAGCTACGCCTTCATCGCTGAAGACAAAACCCTGGTCCACCTCTCCGTCTCTTGCCCCGTTCTATCATTAAAGACACTGAGATACTTGAGTTCTCCATCGTGAGCCAGAGACTCCCCAGCCTGAAGGGAATGTCCTGCCTCTTTTTTGGTCAAGAACAGTTTTTACAAACATGTAAACTAGGATTATAATCTCACCATAGAAAAGAAAACCACCATGGCTTTAACATGCAAAGAAAACGGTTCAATTAGTTTCATATCTAGAATGAAACATTCTGCTTTTTGTTTAAAAGAAGGAAGAACACTTGTTTTTACAGTAGTAATCTGCTCTTTGAGTGTCTATATAACAAATAAAACTTAGGCCCTGTCCACACGTAGCCGGGGATCTGCTAAAACGTCGATATTTTTCTACATTTTGGCCTGTCATCCACATGAAAACGGAGTTTTTTCACACGAAAACGGATCTTTTTAAACATTCCGGCCAAAGTGAAGATCTGCGTTTTCTCCGTTTTGGGTGTCTGCGTGTGGACAGGCAAAACCGGAGTTTTAAGGTCCGCAACGTCACTTTCCGCGGCAAAAAAATGCTGACATCACGTGTGCGACCTTTGTTTACACTAGCCGACATCATGGATGGCCTCAGAGCTGCGCTCGCTTTATCAGTCATCCAAGCGCTTTTTGCTTGCTTTTTTTGCAAGAGGAATTACTGCTCCTTGCGGAAGACCACAGACGAAGGACGAGGTTAAGAACGGGGGAAGTACTGCCGCCGACAGGTCTGCATGTCCTTAACAACGTATTTATCCGGGTACGTGTGGACAGAGTTTTTTGCTAAAACGAGGTGGTGTGGATGCAAGTTTTTGGAGGGGCGGATATTCGTTTTTTTTTTAAACGGCTATGTGTGGACTAGGCCTTAGCTGGGGCTCAAACTGGCCCACCATCCCTGATAAATGACCAAACACAGCCCCATAATAAAGTCCTACAATGGAAAGACTGGGCTTGCCCCGCCCACCTGGCCAGGGCATGAATATTAAATGAGCTGCATGCTGGTTTACAACGGTGGCTCTTTGATGCTGCCTGAAGCTAGAGGCTCTGTACAGCTGTGTTCAGCATGAGGAGAACTCCGTAGGCAAACTGGATCCATCGGCACTGATTCAAAGTCCGATGTTCCCTGTTCATCCCGGAACATCACCTGTGTACTTTGACAGGCTTGTGTCTTGTTATCCACTCCGAGTTTTACCAGTAGCTTGGGCTAGCATTAGCAGTAGCATGGGCTAGCATTGTTCTGCCATTAGCATTACTGCCACCAACAATAATTTATTGCAGATGTTGAATAATTTGGGGCAAGCAGATGTAAGGGTGAGGTGTTAAACCAGCTTTTCCCAGCAGCAGATGCAACAATACACATTTACACGGGAAAGACGCTCAGAGACGTTGGTACATTAGACGCCCCAAACTGCCTTTTATCGACATCGAGGTAGATTCTGTTTATTTCTTAAAAACTCACAAGAGGCGTGTCAAGGCACTTTAGAAAGTAAACATTCCAGTTGAACTGACTTACATCCAGTTCTGTTAAATGGGCCAGTTAAACGTTTCCGACACTTGGAAAAGTCTGCCGTTAGCTGTCAGACACGCTACGTCCTCGCAGTTTTTAAACGTCAACTGAAGACTTATTTTTACACTTTGTCTCTTTGAATAGAAGAGTTCCCTTAAGGAAGCCTGGGGCTGGCTGTGCTGTTTTATTGAATATTTTTATTGTCTTTCTTGTTGATTATGATCTGTTTTGTGTTGTGTTCAGCGCTTTGGCTCACCTCTGCTGGTGTGGAAATGCTCTATATAAATAAGATTGACTTGATTTGATTTTCCAATGTAAGAAAATCCAGCAGATAGCTTCGAGTCAATCCCCAAACTGAGAAAGCATGTAGCGACGGTGGAGAGGAAAGCTCCAACAGAAGCTGGCTCGGTATCAGCAGCCACCCGCTGTGACTCACTGGGGGTTTAGAAGACAGCACACACACACACACACACACACACACACACACACTGGAAGTCCTGCTGGATGTCTGACTCCGGTGCTTCGGTCAGCGTGGATCACTGAAGACAATAATCTACATCCCCATCAATCTACAGAGCATCTGATAACATTACTCTGTTAAAATCGGTCCTCAGCAGCATCACTCACCTCATTGCTCATCATTCATCCTAATTAGCACTCGTCTTCTGCGCCATGTGCTGGGTTTGGATATTTCAGTATCCCATTAAGTGATTCTGAGATATGCCCTTGATTGACATTTCCTTTAATGCAGTATAAAATTACACGATGAGCTTTCGTTTGCATTCATTACTTTCAGATTTCCTATTAAATCTGCAGGTTTTTCCACATAAACTGCAGAAGATGAAGGTATGAGGCACATGTTTAATAATGCAGAAACAAATAAAGCATGATCTGATTAACGCAAACACAACGACAAAGGCACTCGTTTAGTGGGTGTGTTTTTTAATACGGGTTCTTGTGTGATACGCTACTGTACCTGCAGTGTCTCGTTTTACTCACTCGTTCATTCAGAGCTGCACACAAACCTAAATGCAATCTGAAGCTGAGCTGATGAGGCATAAAGATAAGATCAGTGAGTCTGTGCATGCTTCGCTGTCAGCAGATTTCAGAAGAACTTATATCCAGAAGAGGGAAACGGAGAACTGCATACAGTAAGATGTAACAGCTAAGAATATTAGATATTGATTTCCATGCTTCCTCTGCTGTCGACACATTTGGATCACCATGCTTAATTGTGGGAATTCATTTTTATTTGCTGCTGGTGTGTGTGAGGCAAACGATGAGTAAATATACTCCTTTAATGATTGTGATTTTATTAAAGTCTCAGTGTGAATTACAGTTAAATGGATTCCCTAGCCACGTGTTGCTGGTGTATAAATAATTATTCCTCATTTATTTTAAAAAAAATTCCCGTGTCCTGTCTGGCTGTGAAGCAAACAGAATTGATGTCTGAATGCTGGTGACAAGCCTTACAGATTTACTCTCAGGTGGAGCATCAAATCTTCTGCTTTTAATGTCACGCCTGATACTTAAAACTTTATTGTTATAGTTTTTTTGGATGCTTTGTAATTCCGACCAGACACAGAGATGGGGTGGGTGGGAGTCCACAAAAATAAACAATCAATGATGAACAAGAGTCTGCTTCTAGACCTGCAGAAAGAGAAAAATAGCACACAACAATATAACAAGAACAAGCTATCACTGCTTCAACCTGATGAGGGAATATGACATCAATATTGTTTAACTGAACAATCACACAATAATAAATCACAGTGCATTTAGTGCCCACCACAGCCTTAAGACATGTGTTGAACGTGCCCAAGCCCATCCTTATGAGAGCACCATGTGAGCACCTGTGTGTGTACACGCGCTTGTTTATGTAAGGTTTCTCTATAGGAGCATCCAATAGAGAGTGTGAGGGACCACAGATCTGCCCCCCAAAGATGTGTAGGAGATGGAGGGAGCTCCAAGTCCCAGAGATGCAGGAGCTGCCCCAGAGCGCAGGGACCCCAGGGAGACTGCGACCAGAAAAGCCCCCGCCCCCCTTGAAAGGCGCAGAGGATCGCTCCGGGGGGCCACAACCAGCAGCCGGCAGAGTGCCGGGAGATATCAGCGACAAGCCCACAGGCCCGCCCACAGCCTCCCACCACCAAGCCGGCCGAGCCCGGAACCCAGAGTCCCGGGACCCAGGGGCGACCAGCCCTGCCGGGGACCCAGCATTATTCCTCATTTCTGTGGTTCCGTTCGGATCATGCACATCAGCTTCATGACTTCACCAAATAGACCCATTTCTAAAAAAGGATACTGTCTTAAAAATCATTCCAGCAACTAAATATGACCACTTTTAGAGTCAAAGTTTTTTAAGCATTTGGATATTTGTGTAGAGGTACCTAGAACGTCTTGCCTAATTTGACCACAGGATGCACTAGTGCTACCTTTAGCTGGTAATGGAGATATTTGCACTTATTTACCAATGATTGTAATGTAAAGTCTTTTTTTTTCAAGAAATTATTTATAACGAGTGAAATTGGAATGCTATATATGTATAATTTGACATGAACACAGTTAAACTGGCTGTAAGATCTCCCTTGAGTAAAAAATGTTTCTCAGTCCGTTAGCATGGACCGATGCAGTAAAAGTAAAACATGGGCTGAGGAAGGAATCATTAGTACTTTACCTGGTAAAATAATATTTATGTTGTCAAGGATAATGTTTGTTAATTCAAAGCAGAAACTGCACACAAAATGATTTTAATGGAACACAATAAATTGCAAATACTTGGTGACATAATTGTGACATTTGTGTGTAAATGTATTTTTTACTTAGGTGTGATTTATTCATTTATTCAATTCAGTTCAGTTTATTTATAAAGCGCCAAATCCTGACAATAAATTCAACACATTTGCAGTATTCTCCAGTATAAATCAATAACTTATGAGTCATTTAAAAACAGAAGCAGAGGTTTGCCGAGGTGGGCTGAAAACAGCAGGATTTCTCGTTAATATTAATGATATGCACACACCTCGGTCCTGATTGGCTAACACGGGGGTCGGCAACCCGCGGCTCTGGAGCCG
Source organism: Nothobranchius furzeri (assembly GCF_043380555.1). NCBI lineage: Eukaryota > Metazoa > Chordata > Actinopteri > Cyprinodontiformes > Nothobranchiidae > Nothobranchius > Nothobranchius furzeri. The sequence goes on from NC_091749.1 coordinate 71,701,181, forward strand.
CATGCGGCTCTTCCATCCATCTGATGCGGCTCTCTGTGCTTGTAAAATAATGAATGGATATTTAAATAAAATCCTTTATATTTAACTGCATTAATTTTACATCTGTATGCCAATTCTAAATGTAAAGATTGTCTGCGTAAACCTGAACAGGCCAAACCCGGTCTTACTGTGAGACCGGGTTGACACGTCACGCTTGTGTGTAATCATATATGCGCTTTCTGAGCTGACGAGGATGTGAGATTCTGGGATTCTCCTCAGACAGGCTCATGGATGTGTCGCCACATTGGAGACAGGAACAAGCGCTATTCAGCCAAAGTTTCATAATCAGGGAACATTTTCTAAGTGACAAGTCTCTCTTTAGTCGGAGGAATCTTCCTGCATGCGCTCTGGTTCTGCTACGCGCTCAAAGCCCCTCTCCACATCTTCAGCTCACTGTGCACCTTACGTACGTGCTGACGGTGAGCTGCGCTGAGCAGTGTCCAGCTCAGATGTTCAGATGGGAATCTTTTCTTGAGTGATTTAGCTACATCTGCGATGTGCGAAACGAATAAAGTGTCAGTTCGTCTGCATGCGTCGGGGTAATTATTTCTATTCTTTCTCCGTCAAAATAAACGGTCAAATACCGGAACTATCCAGTCAACACAAGCCCTGCTTTTAACTGTTCTGTTTTCTTGTGAAAGTTGTTGCAAAGAGATATAATTTAACTTGATTAACACCAGAGCCAGGCACACTGCACCGTTATCTCCGTCGCTGTAAATGAGGGAAAAACAAAATGATCGGATCCTTTTCTGACCTTCCCCACCTACAAAGTTTAATTACAACAACCAAACGTGACAGAGCCTGGATTTGTATTCTGAACAGTCTAAACATGTTTTAAAAAGAAACGTATGACAAAAGTGGCACCTGCTCAGTAAAACCACCAACAGGGTGAAAAATATCAAAATATTGTCGGCAGAGACGGGCTACAACTTCTGGATCCACTTTATATAAATCGTTTTATTGATTATCGTCTTATGAAAGATAACTTTGACGTACACGAGCGACCGGTACTGGCTGCTGTCACCTGTTGTGATCGGTTAAAGCAGCTCTCTGCTGTCTGAGGGTAGGCCCCGCCCACAACGTCGCGGCTGCTGTGGCTCCCAGTGTTTTCTTTACTGTGGGAAACGGGTAATAATGGCTCTTTGATGGGAACAGGTTGCCGACCCCTGTGCTAATAGAACTCAATCAGCCATGTTGCAAAGTCACTATCACCAAGACACTCTATGCTCTCTCATTGTTGCAAAAATAAAAATAAAAAAAGCCTTCCTGTGGGCGGGCACAAGCCAAGATGGGTGAGGCCATTAATGCAAATTCCCAGTGTGACATCACAGTGTGAGGATTTTCTAATTCTCATTAGAATCAGACATCAGAAGCTGATGAAGGAGATAGGTGTAGGAGATTATTTTCATATGCAGCCTGCATGAAACGCTCAGAGTGACCCGTTAGAATCAGCAGTAATCATGAAAAAATGGTTTTCAGTCAGCCACACCTTTAAAATGGTTTGATTATGTTTTCATTTGTTCAAAGTATAATTTCACCCACAATGTCTGATTCTTGTTTTTGTCTCAAATCAGTCCCAATATAGTTTCATAAGTTGGAGGATCCCCTTTTAGAAATCTCCATGAGCCGTACATGTGGAAATGTGAAACATGGTCGTCTTAACTGCATTGTAAATGTTTCTAATGTGGAATTGAAACCAACATAATGTGATGTTCATGTTTCCATTATGGCTGCTACATTACCTATTTCCATTTATTCTTTTCTGAATGTGATTTTGAGAGCAGCAAATTATGGAGATGATCTGAAAACCAACCTCAGAAAGCCAAAACAAATGTTCACGACCCCCACCCATCTGAGATCGGCGCTGGATAAACACTGGTGCATTCTGGTCAAATGATCCCAGCACATTTGAACTCTTCCTAATGCAAAAGCTGATTTTTTTAAGAGCAAAAGCAGCTGAAAAATGATTTAACAGACCATTCTCTGTCTCTTCACAGCACGTCTCAGTATGCGCTCTAATCACAGTAATAATGCTGATACTTTCACAGCATCAAAGACAGGTAATTCTGTTTGATCCAGTGTGACCGTTCTGTAATGCCTGTCGCTGGCCATATTCTTATGTTTATATCACCAGTTTAAAGGGATCATGAATATTTATGCTCCACATGCAGCACTCAGCATGAAATGAAATACTACGCTGCTTGAGGGTTGTTTGCCCTGAGACTCAAATCTAAATCTACATTTTGCCCACTGCATACAAATAAAACCGCAACAGAATAGTCTGCTTCTGGACATGAACAGCTTGCATGTTTCATTTCTCTGATACCGAGTTGTTTGGGTTATTTGCCAAAACAGAGAAAATGTTTTAGCTCTTTTATAATTCATTTTAGTTGCATGACATTACGGTCCAGAGTTAAGCGTGCAGGACAAACGAGAACGGCGTTTTCACAGAAATGTTTCTGTTGCCTGGCAATCATCTGATGCACCGAGCACCAGGATGGACAGAGTGCACGTCGAGCACCATGAAAGCTACATTAGAATAACTGCATCTTCTCCTCCACGGTCCGATAACTGAAGAAAGGATCTTGATTTGTTTTCCCCCATGGCTGGAAATCTCATTTTTATAACACAAGATATTATGTGCAAACCAATTCCAAATCCACTTTTCCAGCCTACTTTTCCATTATCACAATAAAATCAGGGCTCATTTTTACGATGGCAGAATGTTGAAATACATTAAAACGACTCTGAGAATAGACTTGCCCTCTTGGCCATTGTCTTTTGAATTAAATGTCAACACAGGTGTAAAACAAAACGTAACCTCATTTTCTGCTGAATATAAATGTGTCATTTTCTTATATAGATGAATCTAGCGGAGAAAGAGGCTCGTCTCCGCGCCCGTAAATTAACCCGGACCCGTCCACGGTTGAGTGGCACATCTTTGATTTGTTGCAAGCAGTTAATTTCAGTCCAAATCCACCGGGCTGTAATTTCTCTCAGCACTTTGCTGCTCCGACATTCATGCTGAAGGAAGAAGGACCACAACACCATCCAATCAATGGCTTGTCATGCAAGCCTTTCACAGTAACACGTTTGCCAAAGCAGGCTGCAGCACACGCCCCACAACTTCTTTAGAGTACTGGTCACACTTTATAGTGTGACAACTGCAAATTAATTGTGACTGATAAGATGTGATGATTCCATATAAATATGAAATATCAATCTGATTGATCTTTGAATGTTTAATCAGAGGATTCCAGGGTTCATTGCTTGTTCAGGGACCGTAAACACACTTCGTATTAATTCAGACAGAGTCAGGTAAATAGTTAAAAAGGAATTTTATTCTTTTCTAAACTAATGATTATACATGACAAGATATGAATAGTGAGATGTGATCGAGTGGATATGGGGTGATGGAATGTGATGTGTAGGTGGTGTGATGTAAGCTAGATGTTTATCAGATTCTTTGTATCTGAAAGAAATTGTGTATCGTAGGCAAATCGACGATTTTTATTTGTTATGACCATGAAGATGTAATATTCTATGTAAATATAAAATATTAACCTGCGAGGTCTTTATTTTAATTATTCAGAAGATTCTAGGATTTAATTCAGAATATCAAGGTTCTTTGCTTTTTCAGTGATCAACCACACTTCGTGTTATTTAGTCAGGTTTATAAAAGTAAGAAATAATTTTGCAAACATTTTAAAACATGACTAATTACCTAAGCATTTCCTGTGAGTGGATGTAACTAAACGTGATGAAGGAACCTATGTGTGAATGTGATGTCAGTCAGAGCTTCCTTATCAAAGTAAGACGAGTTCTGGTAAAAAGAATTTGGTTTGCTCTAAGCTATAAAGTTATCATCAGAAGAACATCAGACGCGATCTGTCATGTCTACTTCACCCGTTTTTGAGAGACCCTCTTGGTGGATCCGAAAGTCGCAGGGGTCGGCTGATCTCTGGCACCGGAGGGCTGTACAATACCTTGGTACCGACTCTTCAGTCCAGAGATGTCTCGGGTCACAACAGCTGGATGGAACCGTGCGTGTGGCGGACTCTTAAGGAGGCTAACGATATCAGCATTGTTTCTGCAGGAACTGTTTGCTCAGCAGCTTTTCAGGTGCAAAAAGGTTATGATGACGTGTCAAAATCTTTGATGGTTTAAGAGGTTTTGCTACAGATGGCCGGTCCGAGTGATTCTCTAGAACTATCGAATCACTCAGGATGATCCAGTTTTAAGGTTTTGATGTTATGACTTGCACAGCCAATCAGAGGCTGACAGCTTGGGAGATGTTACCAAGACAACTCAGAAACACACCTTCTTGATACCGGATGTTCTGACTGGTTTAAAAGTGTCTATGTGTCGGAGTTTAACTTAACCGTACTTGTTATGGAGTGAATGCAGGTGTGAGGACCTCGTCGTACAAACATGAACACATGGCAGTCTCTGTAGACACAACATAACATTATTGAACACAGATTAATGAAGCAGTTCATTACAATATAATGATTGTAAGTAGCAATAAACAAATGTTTATTTAATGATTATCTAGATTATGAGTCATGGAAGAAGTTCATATTGATTTAGGAAATCATTCTTGATTTTAGCAACTGATTCGAGCTGGAGATCTTCCTTCTGTGGAGACAGATGGGACCATGGGAAAGAAAGTTATTGTTTATCTTTCAGACTTGCAGAGTCTGTGAGTCCCAGCTGGTATGAAGGCAGACTCGTTTAAAGGGAACACAAGCAGTGTTGTGTCTCCTTTCTGACCAGATGTTGAATAGATGTTGAAAGGTCAGACTGTACCTAAACTGACCATTGCTGGACGTTACAATTATGAAATCTGGGTGTAAATGAAATTGTTGTCTGCTAAGCTAGAAAGTTGATTATTAATAAAACAGCATCAGACGCAATCTGTTGTGTCTACAAACCCTGGCGGAGACCCTCAGCAGATCCGGACTGTCAGAAGTTGGGTGGACTTTACGGCACCTGAAGCCAATAGATTAATTTATAAAGTCATCATTTTAAATCCAACCGTTCACTGGCAATGACTAAAGTCGTCATTTGCATTTTTTACTGTGTGGGCGTCGGACGAGCCCCCGCACCATGAGAACAAACATCTCAGCTCTAAAGCTGATCTTCATCTGCATACGTCACACGTCACGTGATCAGGAAGCAGATCGTTTTGGGCCGCTGCTGTAAAAAAACGTGAGGCGCGAACCGGAAAAGCTTCTGCCGATCACAATTCAACAACGGATTATGAAAGAATGGATAACACTCAAAACGCGCGGATTCTTCCTGATGTAAGAGGTGAGTCTCCACTTTGTTTTGGTTGTTTTAGCGTCAACGTCATCCTAGTGCACAACGTTCTGTCACTCTTAAAAAAAACAGTAAAAACGGTGAGGAACGCTGGCAGCAAAGAGCTTTACCGATCAGGAAACGGCTGGCAGCGAATGAATTAACTTTGATACGACCCGTCCAGTCTTGAGATGTCTCCAGGTCACAACAGTAGCTGGAATGCTTGTTTGCGTCCAAAGTGAATCTGGCTCTTAGGGAGTCGTCTGGCTGTGTCAGCTCACAGCGTGCAAACAGGTTTTGACTTAAGGTCAAAAGAGATGTCTCAAAGAGGCTTCTTTCCCAATTTGGCCGAAGCGGGCTCAGCTGGAAACTGAATTAATCGAGAAGTAATTCTTGTTTTAATAAACCACAATGTTGTGATTTCCAGCCATTCTGGTGAATCAGAATGTGCCATGTATGGAAGGCTTTACCAAACATTCCTCAGAAAGCCACTCCTTCCTTCAGATGCAAGCTTCTTAATTCTGTGAATGAAGAATCTATAAACATTATGTGAGGTGAACCTTAACCTTAACTTGTATCTTATGAAGATGTGTATGTGTTGATGAATGAATGAGTAACTTGTTAAATCAAACACATACTGATTTGTGATATAAATGGATCATTGTAAGAACAATATTCATTTCAAATTCATTAATTTAAGCACAGATTATTCAAGCACTTAAACATCTTTCATTCATCACATATGATTATATAACTTACGAGTTGTAAAAATTCACTTTTTATTCAGAGTGAGGTATCCAGCAGCCTGAGAGAAGAGAGGAAAGGATTTCTGTGGGAGACCTTGGCAGTTTATTTATGTCTGTGTTGAAGAACAATTAGTGAGCATCTACCGAAGACAAATTCCTTGTAAATGTAATTTTATTTGGCCAATAAATCTGAAATCTGAGCAAAAGGTTGATATGTGCGTCTGGATCCTCCAGCTGGCGTAACCATGACGTTGCAGCTCTGGCGTGCGTGAACGGTTATGTAGTGTTAATTCGATGGTGAAAGTGACGCTTTTTATTCATTACATTAGCATAAATGTGAGCAGTGAGTCGGTTAACTAGTCCAAACTAATTTCTGATGGTGACAAACCAGCTCCACCATCAAGAGTTTTCCCAGTGATTTCCACTCTAATTATGAGGACTGATGGAGTGTTTTCAGCGGAGCTGTGTGAGACGAGGCTCGGGGGAGCACCGAGTTTAACAGAAGAGAAACAGAGGGGGCTGCTGCATCTGAGCCATGACCCGTCTACTGTCTCACTCCAAAGCTGTCACATCCATTAGTGTGGACTCACCAGAGCCCTGGCACTGTCATCCCTTCCAACTCTATTCGTAGCCACTGGAGTGTGTCGCTGAATTCTTTTCTGCTTTCTTAGACATAAAAACCTCACAGTGCTGCTAAATAAAATCAATCTACAGGATGTAAATCAGCAGGTCTGTTCGGATGCCGAGTCTTTGACTGGACCTTGAAATTGGATTTAACACAAGAAATGTTTAGCATTAAAAACCGAGACCAGTGGTCTACGATCCCACAGGTGTCCAGGTTTATGAAGGGAGAAAGGCGGAATACTCCCTCCATGTTGGGAGGGTCTTTTACTGGAGCAGAGGACTTTAAATATTCTGGTTTCTTGTTTGAGTGCCAGAATGGACCATCTGGGTTTTCTGATGAGTGTTACCAGGGGTGCTGCCAGGGTTTTTGGGCCCGATGAAACATAATTTTTAAAAAATGTATTCAATTAAAAGTTTAATTCAATAAGGAAATAGAACCCCTGTCAGTCATGGGCTCTCATCAATCTGCAGATTTCCAGGAACACCTCACTGGAGGGAATGAACCAGTGTCGGCTCGTCCACAGTGGGTGCTAAAACACTGCCGCTTGACACCCCCCCCCCCCCCCCCCCCCATGTAAAGGAAGAAAAATCTACAATGTGAACATCTATTTCCTATAAATGTGCCACTTTTGTTCAACTTTGTGAGCCCACGTGTGATCTGTGTTACCTACTCATTATTCACTGGCTGTCGCTCATTAAAGAGTGAATTTCCTCCAACAAACTTATTAATTTCACTTCTGAGGCGCTGGAAAAAGCACCTCTTGCCTGCAGCTAAACAGCCAATCACATTTTGTTGCTAGGGCAAACTGCAGAGTTTTTTGTTTTGTTTTAGTTAATCAGCATCCCTGAATTAATTGTCTCTAGGGCGCTGGCCAATAGCGCCCCTGCTACAGGAAATAGCTAGCTAGCACGCCAACAGGTGCTGGACTTCTCTCTCTCTCTCTCTCTCTCTCTCTCTCTCTCTCTCTCTCTCTCTCTCTCTCTCTCTCTCTCTCTCTCTCTCTCTCTCTCTCTCTCTCTCTCTCTCTCTCTCTCTCTCTCTCTCTCTCTCTCTCTCTCTCACACACACACACACACACACACACACACACACACACACACACACACACACACACACACACTCTCACACACACTCTCACACACACACACACACACACACACACTCTCACACACACACACACGCACACACACACACACACACATAGAGCTGAAATTAAATCTGTAGCTGTTGCAGTAAGATGTCTTTATTCGTTCTGTTATGACATAAAAACTTTCACGACTGGATCTACACTCCGATGTCCATCTGGGTTTAGCGCCACCTACTGATGGAATGGAGTATTACGCTTTGAGATTTATCTGTAAATTTGAAAATTGACTATCTGTGAAACTGCTGATGAATGATGTTTTGGCATTGTTGTCATTAACTGTTCACTTGAATACTCAGAGCAGCCTAGGAAAGAAAATATTTGTGTGTATAGCCCCACCAAGAAATGTCTTCACCAGCCGCCACTGGAATGAACTCCGGGTTTCCCTCTTGGACCTGTTCCCTCTGTGACTAAACAGGTTGTGAGCAACAACTCGGAGCTGATTGCAGATTAACTTCAGAATAATTTTCTGTCAGTAGGATATGGATAACGAGCATTAAACACGTGTACCCACCTGGCTTTTATCATCATGTTTAAGCAACTCTGTGCATTTAAAATAAAAGGCAATAAAATAGAAAACAAAGTGTTAGTGAAGAGTGGAAGACAAGAGATGTTCTCTACAGACAATCAGTTTTCTCCAAAGCACACCTCGGGTTATTGAGAACGATAACAATCCAGCCAGAGCCTGTTGTTTTGCAGCACACAGACACATGTTTCTCCTGCCTTGACATAATTGCCATTCTTCTTCTATTTTCTATCTGGGAAACATCAATCTCAGTTGCTGCTCTGTCAGATCTGTCGGCAGCACCGAGCAAAGTCAGGCTTCCTGTTTCTGGGCTGTGGGAAGTGCTGGAGCTCAAGATGCAGCTGAGGATGAGAGATCACACGACTGTTTCAGCCACAGGACACGGTCCTCCTCTTACATCCCATGACACCTCACAGATTTAGTGTAAAACTCTGACTTCAGCATGGAACAGCCTGACTTTCGTCTTCTCTATATTGTCTGACGTCCACAGAAACACCAAAAAGATTTTGATTCAGTTTCGTAGCGTTTGGATGTTTAGATTAACCCCTTGTAAACTAAAAGAACTTTCATCATCCCACTTCTGGTCGTACAGTCTCCAGGTGGAGCATCAGGATTAGTACCTTCACCAGAAAGCTGCCCTATATATGTCTGCTGCCCCCTGGTGGACGGTTTATTTTTGTATCTTAGTTACTGTTATTTTCTTATAGAATTACATGGTTTAACAACTTATATAGTTTTGATCACTATTTTTATTGTTTTTAGCTCTGTATTTTATTATAGAGCTGTTTTATTTTGCTGCTTTTTTGCACTATGTTCAGCTCCTTGGGCTTCCTTGATTGGGGTGGGAAGGGGCTTTATAAATAAATTGATTGATTGTTTGATTGAGTTGTTATATTAAAGGTTTGGAACACTGAAAAAACTGTTTTATAATCTTATATTTGATTATAATCTGTCACTCTGAATTTCCAAATACCGTAATTTGCGGCCTACAAGCCGCTATTATTTCCCTGTGCTTATATCACGGTGCGGCCCATGTGTAGATTTTTGTTGGCCAACAACCACTAGAGGCACTCTCCAGCAGTAAAGTGAGACAGGCATGGCAAAACGTTATGCGCGGAAGAAGACGCTCTTTGATTTAAAGCAGCACGTTTACACATCAGACACACTCTCGTCATGGAAAACACGCGGAGGGATGCATACGCTGCAGCTTTCAAGTTAAAAGCAATCGATCTGGCCATCAAACAAGGAAACAGAGCCACTGCACGGAAGCTTGGCATAAATGAATCAATGGTGTGACGTTGGAGGCGGCAGCAGGAAGAACTCAGTCAATGTAAAAAAACGAAAAAAGCTTTCAGAGGAAATAAAAGCAGATCGCCAGAATTGGAAAACATTCTTGAAGACTGGGTGAACACACAAAGAGCAGACGGCCGAGGTGTTTCCACTGTGCAGATCATTACTAACCAGGCATGTTTTGTGTGCAGTTTTTATTTTCTAATCATCCACGGCTTACTAATGCTGTGTCAGCGCTGTTCTTTTCTTCTAAAGATGCAAATTACCGGTAATAACGTGTCAGTTCTGTTTTTATTTTATAACCATCCAGAAATATGAACGCTATCAGCGCTGTTTTCTTCTCTAAACTTGCAGGCACGTTCACCCGTGTTTAAAATTCGTTTTGTTGAATTAGAACGACAACGAAAAACCTCCGTGTAGCGTCTTTCTGTCTAATTATCGTATGTTATGGCCGTACATGCACTGTGCGCCGGAGTCATGCATGCGGCTGCTGCGCCGCGGCTTGTATTCGAGTGCGGTGTGTGTGTGCGTAGAAAATATTTTTTTTTTGTTGGTGCGGCCTTTATTGAGGTGCACTCTATAGTCCGGAAATTACGGTAAATACTTGCAAGGCCTTCATTCCTTCTAAAGACCACGGCAGATGTACTGATTAAACGAGTGTTCAACACCTTCAACATTAATCAATAGTTAGGTTAAAAAAATAGTTTTAATGTTTTTCTGTAATCAATCTGATATTTTTCCCTCACTTGTGAACAAGACCCCGAGATACTTAACCCAAATTCTTATTTATTTATTTATTTTTGCTGTTAAGCACAGCTGTTGAAGACTTTATTGCATTTGAGCCCCTCCGTTTGGACTTCAGTAAGTCAAGCCAACATATTTCATGTGCAGAACACACGCTGTCCACTGAGGTGGACATGTCATAATTTATTTGTAAATTATTACATGTCACAAAAAATATTTGCTGAAATTTGTTTCATTCACACTTAAAGATGAATGAAAAAAGTTGTTAAAAAATCATGGTTGAAGATTTCATAATTCATGCACCAAAGGGTTAAACTCCTTCACCTGAGGCAGGACCTCGTCCCTGTGTGCAGCGGGAGATCGGCAGGCGTATTGGTGCTGCGTCTGCAGTGATGCAGATCGGACTGCTGCCCCCGCGACCCGACTCTGGATAAGCGTTTGAAAACTGATGGATGATAAACCAATTTGGAAGTTTGTTTTACACATCGCAACGTTTGAATGCATCTGTTCTTATTGTATTTTAGTGTTTTCTCCCTCTGATGCATAACATTTACTTTTACTTTGGCTGTAACGAAACAAATTTCCCACTTGTGGGACTAATAAAGGTTATCTTATCTTATCTTATCCAGATTTTGCACCAAAGCAGTTTTTTAATAAATGTTAAATCCATAAATACATTTTCACTCCTCGTTTCATTGTTATTGCTATCGTTGGCTTTTTATTTATTTATTTATTTTTGCACACAACATTACGAATTTATCCATGACATCATTTAAAAATGAGAGACTGTACAAGTTATAGTCGTAGACTTATAGTCATAAGAACAACAGCTCTTTTGGGCTTCTGTGGTTTTTACATAATTATTGCTGAGAATGAAAAAAGCAAATAAATTGTAGTTGTGCAAAAAAATTAAATGCATGAATGCAAAAAAATAAATAAACAAGCTTGCTTGGCTGACAAAAATACAACAGCAACAAAAATCTCTAAACATAGACGAATCACGGCTCCAGAAAATGTTCGCAACTTTGGGATGAAAAAGATTGTTTGAGGGGAAAAGCCATATTTCACTGGGAGAAATAGGTGCAGGCAATCTGCCTTTGGAGTGGGGAAGGCAGCGGTGTTTTATAATGGAAGAAATTCAATGTGACATGTCGAGAATGAATTGCTCAGTCAACCAGAAATATCCCTTGTTCTAATGGCTAGGGACATTCAGCGGTGTGTTCTCTCCTCCCCCTCCCTCGACCTCCTCACATACCCCCTCCCCGATTCTGTCCCCCCCCCTTCCAACACGGCACACGGCTGTAATGAACGGTTTTATTAACATCCCTTGATTACTTGAAACATAACTACATACGCAGCAGCTAAGCCAAACAGCTACTGGAGGTAAAACATAAATGAGTCACAGAAAACACAAGATAGAAAATCGATACCGACCTGAGCAGCAGATTTTCTTCTGTGGAGTTATTTTTTTATTTTGTGTCATTTTCCAGCCAAGTAGCCTTTATTCTGAACTTATAGTCCAATCTCACAGTCAGTACAGACGTTGTACAGATAAATAAAATTAGCACAATTCATATCCAAAGGAATATTTCACTCCTAACATATAAACACGTCAAGCAGGGACGTTCTAGCATTAGTAAAAGAAATGCTCTGAGGATAAGAAGAATATGTGAGTAAAATGTTGGTGTCAACGGGAACTAACTAGAAGAAGCTTTCTGCTGTTTCTATGATCCCCACCTTAGAGCCTAACCTGCAAATACATACTCGACTGTTCGTCATTCCTCTGGAGGTTCAGTATGGTATATACGGTGTGCTGCGTCATAAACGACTGATGAATAGATTAGAAAAACACACTGTGATGCTTGGGGAGAAGGACTGCTTAGGAAAGGTGAACGGAAGACGTGATCGTGTAAATACTACAAATCATAAAACTTAGTGGTTTGCCGGTTGGGCAAAGGAGTGTTTCATTAAGTATTTACGCAGACCCACATTATAGCTTTGGCATTTGCTGATACTTCTAATGTGAAACTGTTTTGCTATGAAATCTAACTTTCCCTTTATTAGCGGTCTGTTCCAGCAGGCCTCTGCGAGAGGGTAACTTGTGCAGAACGGTTCTAACGGGGTGTTGAACCTCCAACCTTGTTGCAGGACGGCAATAAGGCTAACCGTCCGCTCCGATGTACTGCCTGAATGCTGGAGTCCTGATGCTTACAAGTAAAAATAGCATTTCAGTGGGCTGGATGAGTGTTGAGCTTGTTGCGATAAGCTTCAACATCACCAGATTTATCTCCATCCAGTGTTGCATTAATGTTTCACCAAGACACTGATGATGGTGAGTCTGACCGCTGCACAAAGCCTTCTCCAGCACATCCCAAAGATGGGGTTAAGGTCTGGACTCTGTGGCGGCCGACCCACGTGTGAAAATGACGTCTCATGCTCCCTGAACCACTCTCTCACTCTCTGAGCCCGATGAATCCTGGCATTGTCATCCTGGAATGTGGCTGTGCCATCAGGGAAGATGGAATAACCTGGTCATTCGGGATATTCAGGTAGTCAGCTGACCTAATTCTCGGAGCACATCCTGTTGCTGAACCTAGACCTGACCACCTGCAGCAAGCCCAGATCATAGCCCTGCCCCCACAGGCTTGTACAGCAGATACAAGGCATGATGGGGGCATCACTTCATCTGCCTCTCTTCTTACCCTGTTGCGCCATCACTCTGGAACAGGGTCCATCTGGACTCATCAGACCAGTTTTACTAAAGCGTTAGACAGTTCTGAACCCAGTTTTAGTCGTTTCTGCATCTCCTTACACGTTTTCTCTGCTTGATGCCGATGATCTGACCCTTCTCACACAGACTAACATCTTTCCACCACCAGATGTGTCTTTCCAGATTTCAGATTTCAGATTCAGATTTCAGATTTATTGGCCAAGTAAAATTACATTTACAAGGAATTTGTCTTCGGTAGATGTTCGCTCTCTAAAACATACAACAACCACAATAAATGAGAATAAAAATACCTAAAAACACATAAGAACATGTATACCCACACACATGTTCATTTACACACACACCTATATACATATATACATACCCACACACGCACACGCACACGCACACACACACACACACACACACACACACGCACACACACACACACACACACACACACACTCACACACACACACACACACACATATCCATAAGCATATTGAATTTGTATTAAAAACTATAATAAAATGATGGTAAAAGAATCTACAGATTCAGGAGAGAAATGGCTGAAGGAAAGAAACTGTTCTTGTGTCTGGTAGTGTTTGTGTACAGTGATCTGTAGCGTCTGCCAGATGGGAGGAGATGGAAGAGAGTGGATGCAGGATGTGTGGCATCTTGGACAATATTCTCTGCCTTTTTCCTGGTCCTGCTGATGTACAGTTCCTGGACAGAGGGCAGTTGGGCACCAATGATTTTTCCTGCTGTTTCCACATGGTTGTTTAAGAAATGAGAAGCAACTCATTGCACCAGTTTGGTTAAATAACTTGTTGCAGCTGAAAGAAGATCACCCATGCAGTAATTATCCAATAGGAGGCTCCTACCTGTTTGTTTAGTGAAATGCAGGTAGAGACCTTTTTTTTTTGGCCGGGCTGTGAATACCAGTAAGACATGTTGGATCAAAAAGCACAAAAATGTAACATAACTCAGACAATCACCATTTACTGTACAGTACCCTGTACATTTGCATATTGCACATCTCTCAATAAAGTTTTGTTGCTAATTACTAAATCCAGACACCAGCTAGCATCTAGCCTCATTTGCCTGATTACATTCTAATTCCCGTTTAGCCAAGAATACTTCTGTTATTTAATTAACCATAAAGGATCCAAACTGAATTACAAACATACTAGTGTGTATTTTATTATGGAGCTATGTTCAATCAGCTTGAGATCAAAATGGTTTTATTGGTGATTATGCTTAAAATAAACGGATGCACAAGCGGACGTGTTGCTGCATTAATAGCATGAGGATGAAACGGACACGTTGCGCTTTCCTCGAGTGGTCAGCGTGTTACGAGCGTTTCGTCTAGCTGCTGATAAAGATTGTAGCATTTTTCACTGATGATAGACGATGCAGTGTCATACATGATCTGGCATCACTGGTTTTTGAGAGTACACACTCTACGATTGGCACTTTAGATATTCACCTTGTCCATGAAACCTGTCTCGCCTTCGCTGAAATAAGACTCCTTCAGAGGTGTAATCATGGGTTGGAAGATTGCTTTCTTTTTTTCCACATGTGAAAATAATAAATCGCTGCTGGTAAAAAATAAAATAAAATGTTTCAGACGTCGGTTTAATCTCGAGGCAGTTTGTTGCTCGCCTGCTCAGTTTTATTGTGTCAGGCATCTGATCCGAGTTTTGTTGAAGACTGCAATTCTCCGCAGTCGTCTTCTGGGATTGTGAGGAGTTAACCTGCAGCCAGTGAAAAAAGGAGATCTGAGCTTCGCTCGACTTTACTGAGCGCCTCCTCACCAGAGTTACGTTTTTAATGTGCTGACAAACAAACAGGAAATACGCCATGTTTAAAAATGTCACAGGATTTAATCGTCTTTTCTGACCGCTGATCAGGGGCGGATTTAGCAATTTGGGGGCCCAAGGTGAACACAGACATGGGGCCCCTTACACTAAATTTTCGACAAGCTTACCTTTAACTGGATTTGCGAAACTCTCCCCTCTTCTGACACGAGTTATTTTCCCTTTTTATTAGTCCTCTTTTTTCCTGTCTATCTCTCCCTTTGAGTGCTTTCTTCTTCCTGTCAGTGCTCCTGTGCTTTTGCCTTTCTTTTTTTTTCTTCTATTTTCCATTTTGGTCCATGTTTCCCTCCCTTTAAACATTTTCCATTGTCTTTCCTTTTCTGCTTCCTTTGATGTTTATATAGAAAAACAATGTCACTTTTGGAAGTGAAGATAAAAGCTTTTTTAAAGCAAGCTGCTTCTTTCTCTTATTGGAGCCACTAGGATAACTCCATCTCATGCTTCATGTTTTCACTACCGCTTCGAGTTTGTTACGAACGCTCCCGCCTCTCTTCTTCTTCTTCTGCTTTCTCTTCTTCTTCTTTGTGGTCTTATGGCACTTGGCAAACAACACTTTGGTGCATTACTGCCACCAACTGGATTGGACAGGAATGACTACCAATCACTTCCTGTTTGTGCATCGGCGTCTTAAAGGAATAGTCCATTGTGGCATTAACAGAGGGGTGCCAGCAGTCAGGGCTAGGGGACCCAGGCGGCCGCCGACCTATGCCTAATGGTAAAACCGCCACTGCCGCTGATTACAGGTAGAGCAGTGCTTCACACATGAACCAGCAGTTTGTCCTACGACTTTAATAAAATAAAAGCATCGGTGGAAATGTGGGTTTGGCGTGCATTCCCAAACATTTATGCACACACACACCTATAGAAAATGTATGGCAAATAAACAAACAAACAAAACTGGAACTTGTTGCCAGGAAGTACATGAGATAATTAACAAAGTCTACATAAAGACAGTCACTAAAGGTATGGACTGATCAGTGAACAAAAGCAGGAGACGATGCACAAATGGTCCCAATGCATACGTGTTCAAGAATCAGAGCCTCAAGTCTGGAAGCCTTTTCACATGAGCAAATGCGTGATCATGTCTGGTTTTATTTTAGTCGACTAAAATATGTCTTTTTCTTCTGATGCGATCATTTTCAACCTCTGTAAAAGGAAATGTTAACTAGAGCTGCTTGAAACTGTATAGAAATTCACACTTTGGATCAATAAAACTCTATTTTAATAAAAGTTTTAATAATATAAATTATTGGAAAATACCTAAATGGACACCGAGAGTTTGAAACTGTCTCTCTCAGCATTATTAAAGTAAACAAATCTGTATAATGTGCAGCAATGTTTCTAAACATGACAGGAAATTACATCATACCATCAAAACAATAAAATGTGTTTAATGGGAGGGAAAATAAGGTAAGATTTGTTTTCAAATGTATTTATTAGTTTTTCCTGCACTAATTTATCAAGGTGGGCTGTCTAATAATATCAGCTGTCGCAGGGACACGAAAACAATAAAACAACCAAATGCCGCACTCAGTTCGGTTCGGCTCGAGCCCTCGACACCCACACTTTAGGGTAAACCCTGGGTGTGGACTCACCAAGCTAATTATTTTCAGACAATCACATCTAATGCTTTTCCTTTTAGACATTTATTATTATTCAGCTGCTACAGCATAGACATCCATGTATGATGTGTGTGGTCACGGGTAGCTTGTTCAAACAGCCGCCGGCTCCAGGCTCTGATTGGTTCTCCTCGCGTCTAGTCCAGCCCGTTCCATTTGCTAAGTGATTATTTTTCTGTCCTCCCATCTTTTCTGTTTTCTGACTGGACTTTTGCTACTGTCAGTTTTCATTGTCATCTTTCATTTGTCAACATCAACATTCCTCATAATTTAGTCTCTAAAGAAGTACACATTTAAGTTTCCAGCTCATTTTTGTACGCAAATATTCATTTGTGACAAAAAATAAACAAGGCAAATACAAATACATGTCAGCAAATTAACACTGATCAATAAGTACCGTATTTTCCGGAGTATAAGTCGCACCAGCCATAAAATGTATACTGAAGAAGAAAAAAACATATATAAGTCGCACTGGACTATAAGTCGCATTTTGGGGGGAAATTTTATTATTTTTCTTACAAAATCTGAGACCAAGCGTTTCACATTGCAAGACAAGTACCGGTAACAATAACAGAAAAAAACAACGCGAGTGCAGCAGCGCACCACGGTCTCCAGCAGAGGATGGCGGTGTTTGAAACCCTCCCAGCGGTACAGGGGAGCTCATCCCTGGGTCGGAGCTGCCCGCAGCAGCGCGCCACAGGCTGCAGCAGGTGATGGCGGGGCAGAGGAGCTGAAACCTGGGCCGGATCCAGTGTGCAATGGCGCGCAACAGGCTCCAGGAGGTGATGGCTGTGTGTTATTTTATTCCCAGCGGGGCAGGTGAGGTCATTCCTGGGGCCTCATTTATCAAGCTTGCTTACGCACAAAACGGGGTCGGAAAACTGCGTAAGCAACTTTCCACGCAAACTTTGGGATTTATGAAAGAAAACTTAGCGGGAAAATGTGCACAACTTTAAGTTGACTAAGGACCTGGCTTACGCACATGTTGGTCATGGAGAGCACCTGCAGTGCTGCTGCTGAGAAGATACAGTTTTGAAATCCTGCAGCATTATCACTTGTACTGCTTCCTGTTCACACAGAACAAGACCCCCACATGCACACACACACACATGTGCGCACCTCACACACACACACACACACACACACACACACACACACACACACACACACACACACACACACACACACACACACACACACACACACACACACACACACACACACACACACAGCCTGAAGCGCAGAATACAGAATGCAGAATATCAGCAGGGGGACAGATTGAGACAGAATGTCATGCGTCTGTGACGGTGTGTGTCCTGCCACTGTGACCCGATTGATCGTGCACCCTGGCTACTTGTACAGGCGAGATCTCTGTTTGGCTGACTGGTTAGCGTGCGTGACTTTCACCCGGGAGTCTGGGAATTGAATCGTGATCGGATCGTTTTTTTTTTATATCCGCCACAGATCTCTCTGAAGAACTCAACATTGACGGCTTCAGCAACGCTGTGCCACTCCGTGGATTTTCTCTTATTTGTTTTGCAAAAGCACTTCCTTTCATTTCTCCTCCTCACCCACAGGTACCTCAACTTCTGCTTCAGTGAAATAGTGCTTCCTTGATCTGCGGTCGGGATCGAAATGCTGCAACAAGCTGGCTTATGTACATGCATGAGATCCACAAGGCACTTTGCATTGACCATTTATGGCAGTAAGTGGGCGTGGTGAGGGCGGGATGTGACTAAAATGCAGCTGAGAAACATTCTTGTTAGTCTCTGATTTATGAAGCGGAGATTGCGTGCAGATGTGCGTCCTCCATCTTTGATAGATCACAAACCTACTTGGCGTAAGTAATTTTTTTTTGCCGAGCTTAAGTACGGTTTTAGTAAGGTGTTATGGAAAAACCTATGTTTTTTAATTCCTGATCATGGACTCAATAAACTGAATGTAAATGTATTGCTCTATGCCTCTCTGCATGCTCACTCATTCAGACACACCCACACAAGCCACTCACGCACACATTCTTGACTTCCCCCCCCCACACACACACACACACAATCTCTCCCTCCCTATAAAGAAACTCTGTGACCAGATGTTCGGTGCATTTTGCCTCGTGCATCTGCCACAGTTATAACTGTTTGGCTTGTTGTTCATTGTCTCCACTTTCTCTCCGACTATAGGAAATGGTTTGTTGATAAACATATTGATAAAATCCATGACATAAGGATTCTATGCAATGTTGATAAATGAGACCCCTGGTCCGGAGCTGGCCCGCAGCAGCGCAGTTTACATAATTTGGTATATAAGTCGCAGGACCGGCCAGACTATGGAAAAAAAGTGTGACTTATAGTCCGGAAAGTACGGTAATCAAGGGGCTTCTGCAGAGCTTGATGACTTGCTAAACCATACCATACCAAGTTTATTTGTATAGCACATTTAAACACAGCACGAGAGCCGACCAAAGTGCTGAACAAAACACATAATAAAAACTATTAAACATGATCAAAACTAAATCCATTAAAATCGAGTGATTCAGATACAGAATAAGGAAAAAGAGAATAAATTAGGCTGAATTAAAAGCCAGAGAGTATAAGTGAGTTTTTAAACGAGACTCAAAAAGGGAAAGAGAGGAAGAGAGACTGATCGGGAGGGGCAAGTGGTTCCAGTCCAGAGCTTCGGTGCACAAACTGAAAAAGCACGTTTCCTGCGGGACTTACAGCGGGAGCTAGGGACATGGAGGAGGTGCTGGTCGGCTGATCGGAGGGATCTCGTAGGGACATAAGGGTGAATAAGCTCAGACAAGTAGCCAGGTGCTAAGTTATTGAGGGATTTGAACACAAAAACCAGGATCTTAACCTCTATTAGGAGATAGATGGGTAGCCAAAGGAGATTTGCCAAAACCGGTGTGATGTGTTCTCGCTGCCTGGTGCAATTCAGGAATCGAGCTGCTGTGTTCTGCACTAGCTGAAGGCGAGTGAGAGTGGAGGTGGCGATACCATATAGTACTGAATTAGAGAAGTCGAGATGGGAGGTAATGAAGGCATTGATAACTGAATGGAGATGATGCCTTTTTAAAATGGGCTTAATTCTAGAGAGACGCCTCAGGTGGTAAAAACAGGCCTTAACTACTTGGTTGACATGAATGTCCATTTTTAGGTTAGCATCCATCACGACCCCCAAGTTTGAGACATGGGTTTTCAACCCACTTGAAATAAACAGAAGGGTCAGTTGTCTTAGGGCTGAAAATGATAGCCTCTGGTGGTGATTAAGGTGTGTTGGAGCAGACCAGATCCAAGGACCAGGTGGAAGAGCCCAACGGTCTTTCCTCCAGGGCCCTAAGTATCACAAAAGGTGTGCCTCAGGGCTCTGTTTTAGGATCACTTATCTTTACAATTTACATTAATAATGTTGGACATTAATGGTTAGCTGACAATATTTGTCAACAGACAACTTTTTACATACGTGTAATCTCATTTACAAATCTGTCGCTCAAAGCCACACTTAAACCAGAAGCGAAAACTTTAAACACTTCAACTTGTATGTCTGCATTCATCACAGGTTAACAAAAAATATACATCTACAACTAAAACATATAGAAAACACCATAAAAAGGTGTGATGATCATGTTTGTTTTTAAAAAGTTAACCGGCTCTGCCAGATGAGCTGACATTTGATGGATTCTACAAAGATGCAACACAAAACTAAGCAGTAGCAGTGATGTTTAAAGTCCATGCAGTTTTCCAGCTGTCTTTGTCCAGAACCCAAAGCAATCTGCAGGGGCTGAAGTCCAACAAGGTGGTGCAGAGAATTTGTTATTAGATCATTAACGGTGGAAACCCCCGTCCTTCTGGGCCTAATGCACTGCTGCCTATTCACACAGAGCTGACCCCTCCTGAGCTCTAGCTGTGCTAAGCCAATACCCTCCGAGGCGTTAACATTAGGCTTAGGCTACAATGTTCGGTGGAGCTGTGCTCCCCATGCAGCTCGCCATCCTTTGCACTGCTTAGAGTCAGTACACCATTAGTCAAATCTCCCCAGCCATGAAAAAAGTGGGTGAAGTGGGGGGGGAGGGCAAAACAAAATATGCATGCATAAAATTCAACACGTTTGTTCCCATGGTAACAATTCAGCACGTCATTCACTTGTCAAGCTGCATCAGAGCCGATGTGGTGCATTGTCTGGGTCTGGGTGAGCAGACCCCCCCCCCCCCCACCACCACCACCAACATCCAGGTCATTTACCACGCTGTTATTTCCCTTTAATTCCACCTCTGTTCATTCTTTACCTCACTAATCACACGACAAATGACCACTATGGCTTTAAAAAGGAACGCGGACAATTCAATGTGGTACTGAGGCATTGCTTTTATGATACTTTTGAATAGGTGGTGAAGGTTCTGGATTGGGGGGGGGGGGGGGTTTAAAACCACTATTCTTAGAAAAGCACCTCAAAGATTTCTCTGCTTTAGTTTATGGATTTGGAGGGGTGTGGAGCCTATGACTGGCTGTCAGGATCAGTTTAACAACCACAAAGGGAGAAAAGGCCATCTGACTTCTGTAATCTGTAGGAACACGCTCTGCTAGATTGACAGTGTTCCACCGTTCTCTGTGAGCCACACTGTGCTGTATAGTGATTGCGTGTTGTACACAAGTTTAAAATGCCTGCTCTGCTTCTTTGTTGTTGTTGTTTTTACAAAAAGCATCAAGAGACTGAGTGAAAAAGACTTGTGCACTTTCCTAAAATTAGTTCTGCTGGGAGCGCTCCTTCCTGCTTTAGTCAATGATTAACCTGACCTTTAGCACGTTAGCGTGACCTGCAGGTTTGTAAAACTATTATGTTGCTCTTGTTTCCAGGACAGAAGAAGTCTCAAAGATAACGTCTCATTTTATTTAGCAATGAATTTACATCGTTTTGGTGGACAATTAAAAGGTTTTTGCCAGTGTGAGGGTATGGTTATAAATTAGTCAGATTAACAAATGTGGTAGTAGCTGACAGTCTTTTATTACACCACTCACTGTGTCACATCAGTGATCAAATATTCAACATTTTTATTGTTTTTATTGTTTTAGCTAAATATCATATTCAATTCTATCCAGTTTATGTACATAGCACCAAATCACAATAAGAATGATCTCAAGGCACTTCACAAAATAAAACATGTTCAGTTAAAGAGTAAGTCACCCCCTACCAGAGTATTACTCCACTCCCACTTCCTGTTTGAAAAATGCAACAAGTGCTGTTGCCTAGCAGACCGAGAGGGCGGAGCCGCTAACACACACACACGGGCTCTCAATGACAGTTTGACATCATATTGTACCAGCTAACGTCTTAACCAATAGCGATGGCAGATTTAAATTCAACTGCAGTGCAGAGTTTTTACCTGACAACGGTACGACACTGACAGTTTTAGGCAGAAAATTGAAATTTTAACTACAATGCACTTAAGTGCTAAACTATTGACTACACGTGTCTGCAGCACGATTAGACACACATTTATATAGTTTATCAGGGGAAAAAAGTTTATTTGGGGGTGACTTGCTCTTTAAGTTCAGTTCAGTATGCAAATTAGTCAAACGTTTCCCATATAAGGAACCCAGCAGTTCGCATCGAGTCACTGACTAGTGTCAAAGACTTTACAGCAATCCTCATACTGAACAAGCATGCAGCGACAGTGGAGAGGAAAACTCCCTTTTAACAGGAACAGATCCAGGATCATGGTGAAATGTAATGGTAAAAGGTTGTATTTGTAAAGGGCCTTAGGGTCCTACGACCCCCCAAAGCGCTTCACAACACATGCAGTCATTCACCCATGCACACGCACATTCACACGCCGGTGGTGATACCTGCCCTGGGGCGCGCCGATGGAAGCAAGGCTGCCAAACACTGGTGCCACCGGTCCCTCTAACCACCACCAACCGGCAAGGCGGGTTAAGTGTCTTGCCCAAGGACACAACTACGACACACTTGATCCCACAACCCTTCAATTAAAAGACAGGCGCGTCTGCCACCCGTTGTCTCATGAACCACTGGTCAGAAGATCTACATCTACAACTGATTGACTTTTGGAGTCAACTCATTACAAGACAGCCTTAACAAAAACACAAGTATAGCGATGACTCAGCTGGTTTTACCGATACCGAGCTTAAATTTGGTATCAAATAACTCATAACTCAAACTCTGAGAGGAAACAGGTGGCATGAAGTTAAAAGTGCTTCATGACGCCTGCATGATTAAAACTGCTGTTTATTTATGCACGTGAGGTGAGTTACTGTAGTTGTTCTCCGAACACGGTGAAGAGTTGAAATATTTTTGCTGCAGACTAATCAATACCAGCGATGATACTATATAATATTGAGCAACACCTGTCAGATCATTCAGTTTACACTTCTGCAACATTAAAATGCAGGAATTCCATTTTCATCGTTTTTCCGTTTCTTTTCAAGACCTTCAACAGAAATATTAACCTCCTCTGAACACGTTTTTCTCAGAGAAACGAAGCATTTTTGTCAAGTTGTAATATTATTGCATAGCAGCAGATCACGTGGGTCATCTGAAATACGAAAGAGGATTTTTTGGGGGGTAAAGTTTATCTTTTTTAAAAACAACCAAATGTTTGAAGTCTCCAAAAAAGGTTAGGGTGCATGTGGCTTTCATTTCATACGCTGATGCACTTCTTTCATCAACTATTACGTTAAAAAGGAAAAGGGAAATAAAAGTTACTAAACTGCTCAAAGGACAAGAGGGTTGATTTAGTGAAAATCCTGTTTTACAATTAGAAACGCCTCAATCATCGATTGTTTAATTACATCTTATTCCCTTGTATGCGCATGTGTCACAACATAATTACATGGAAGCATTTAAAGGCTCCTTAAATTTAACACACAATTGGGTGACTTGGGATGCGGAGCATCTTTTAAAGCTACAACGGCTAATTTGGGAAAACAAGTTAGCTTCAAACATTTTTTTCATGCCTCTTAACCTTGTAGCATAATATAGCTATATAAATAAATTCCCATCCTACCCTCCACGGGTGGTCTCATCCTTCCAAGCTCGGGTCCTCTACCAGAGGTCTGGGAGCTTGAGGGTTCTGCAGTATCTTAGCTGTTCCTAGAACTGCTCTTTTCTGGACTGAGATGTCTGATGTTCTTCCTGGTGTAACCCGGGTTAAAATATGCATAAATAGTAAAAGATAAGTAAAGTCTAAGAATATAAATATCAAAGAGTAAAATTCATTTGTTCAATTTTCTTGTACATTAAAAAGATCAAAGTTCATGTCAAATGAGTAAAAACATGTTTGCATTGTTTAAAATAAGTTATCTTTCTTTTATTGTGAATTGCCTTTGAGAACTGTAATTTCCTACGGGGATATGGTCTGTGAAGGTAACAGAGGGTGGAGAAGGAAGGAGAGAGAAGAAAAGGAGAGCGCGAAGAGAGAGGGTGGTGGTGCGTGAGCTACACGGAGTATCCCGAGCAGTTAGCTTGTTTTTATGTACTAGTAATAGGTGTGTTTTGACTTTTTGTAAAGATAAGTCACAGTGTCGGTAAGCTAGTGACATAACATGTAAAGTTTCAGCGTGAGTCTGCTGGACTGTGTGTTTGTTTACTGCGGCCGTGCAAGCATTGAGTTAAAGTGAGGCTAACACAGCCATTCGCTAATAAGGACTACTGTAGACTGCCGTTTCGCTAAAGTTGTGGAACTTAAACAAGCTGCAGAGGATCGTTACCGAACTGGATAGCAACAGACAGACCCCAGATAGTCACTCTGAGTGCCCGCGTCACTCTGAGTACCTCTGGCAACGTGGGAAGCTAAAAACAAGTAGCTTGTGGAGCACGTGGAGATCAAGGACCTTCCTCATCTTTGGCTACTGCGTTCAGAGCGGAGTGCTTTTGAAGGCGCTGAAGACAACCTGTTGCCTGGATTAATCTGGTGGGAACTGCACGTTTCACAAGGTACTGAGTTTATTTATTTATTTTTGCTCGTTGAGTGAAGAACTTCTGGTTTGGAGATCGTTTTGGATTTATACTGGAGCAATACAGGCCTGCAACGTAGGGTTTATCTCTGCCGGCTTTAAGTTTAGTTTGGGACTATAATTGTTTTATTATTGGTGGTTTATACTGTGTATGTGGGGATTCTGTGTACACTGGGTAAATTGCTGTGGGTGTTTTGCTTTGCCTGAATACTGAAACCTGCCACTTTATTATTTTATTGTTTTCATTGTTTGGTAAATTAAAGGAGGGTTACATTGCTCTACTTTACATGGTGTATGATATGATTTACTGCACTGTAGACACTAGGGTTCATTTTCGCGTGTAGTGCCTCTGTTAAGGAATAAGCTTCATTGATCCCAGAAACAAAAGAGAAGTTAACGTAAGAATATCGTACGAGAGTACACTAGAAAAAGAACCCAAAGCCCATTTATTTAATGGTATTGAGTAAATGAGAGCTACATAAAATGGAGGCACCGCTGGGATATTTTGGGTCTCATAGAAGCATTAAAGGGGCAACACGCTAAAAAAAAAGTTAAAAGTTAACCTACAGTAGCTAGTTTACATTTCTTAGTATTTTTGTTTATTGAGAGTATGGCGGACCACACCGGGCTTGCTGCAAAGCTGAAGAGGTGGTGTCAGGGTGAAGGTTTGGAGGAAGCTAAAGCACTCTTGGTTCTGGTTCCAGAAGAAGTGGAAATAGCCCAGATAGAAGAAACCATGGAGACTATTAAGTGTCTAGGGCGAGTCCGGGTTAGAGGGCGCTTGTTCCACACCCCCTTGAGCTGCCTAATGGTTCTCTGCAAGTGCAAACAAAGCTTACCTAAAAATAATGTGCCCAAGGAAGTGCTGGACCCACACACTGGTGAAAAATGGCCGATAGTGACTCTTAATGAATGTGCTGCTCCTGACGATTTTGCTGTGAAGTTGAAGAGTCTCTTAGACACTGAGGGTAGGACTATTGAAGACCTACAAAGATTATTTATCAGCCCTGCTCCTTCGCAGCCCAGCTCTGATCCTTCCATAAACTCCACGGAGTCTGTCTTGCAAGCAGTTGGTGATTTTTTGGAGAAGGCACGTAAACCACAAGCAGAAGGTGGTTATCGGCGTTTGAGGCTGTTTTCAGGGAACTTGCCAGTTCCCCTTAGTGAGGACCCCTTTGACCATTGGCTTGAGCAGGCATGGCTCATGGTAGAGGAAAGTGATTGTACAGACAAGGAGAGAAGGCGCAGGCTGATGGAAAGTTTAAAGGGGCCAGCGTTGGAGATTGCCAAATCAGTCCGTGAGTCAGACCCTGAGGCAGGCCCTGTTGAATACCTGGAGGCTTTGGAAAGCGCATTTGGCAGTGCTGAGTCTGGGGATGATCTCTATTTTGCTTTCCGCTTAATGCAGCAACAACCACGTGAAAAACGGTCTGATTTTCTGAGGCGTTTAGAAAGGGCTCTCACTAAAGTTGTCCAGAGAGGAGGATTTCAAGGTTCTAGCAAAGACAAAGCGCGCCTAGAACAACTTCTGAGAGGGGCAGTCGCTTCCGATCTCATGCTAATTAATCTGCGCCTGAGAGAGAGAAAGTCCAAACCCCCAACTTTCCTCCACCTCTTAAGTGAGATTCGCACAGAGGAAGAGTTTGAGTCATCAAGGAGAAAGCTAAATACCTCAGTCCAGCATGTACAGACAAAACCTTCAGGGACTGGCAATACAGAAATACAAAGTCTCAGAGCTGAAGTTAAAGAGCTTAAGGCCAAGTTAGCCACCTGCATGACTAAGGCCCCTGATGTCATAGATAAAGATTTGTCCTTAGTGCAGTCAAGTGAGCACAGTGACACCAAAGAACTGGCTGCTTTGAAGGAACAAGTGAAAAGACTGCAGCAGAAAGTAGCTCAAATAGATACTGCTCCAGACTCCTCTTTAAAACTGGCTACCGTGGCAGCAGTAGAGGCTAACTCAAAGACAAGGACCCCTTATCAGAACAGAACACCTTTGGGTGAGCAGTTCTGTTACCGTTGTGGGGAAAATGGACATTTTGTTGCAAAGTGTCAAAATCCTGAAAATCAGAGCAAAGTTATACGAAAGCTCATCCAGACTGTCAAAACACTGAAAGAAGGTGCAGCTACTTCAACGAGTAATGCCACTGACACTGACTGCCATGTCAAGCAGGGTCTTCTGACTTCTCCCACCCCAGCTGGAATTCCAGAAGGACTGATTGGGCCCCCAAGTATTGTGCCACTTAAAGTGAATGGACAGCCCTGTGATGCCTTATTTGACAGTGGATCACAGGTCACTATAATATTTGAGTCCTGGTACAAAGCCCATCTGCCTTCCATCCCAGTGTATCCGGTCACTGGTCTCAACATTTGGGGTTTAAGTGAGTCCAATGTCAGTTACCCCTACCTTGGCTATGTTGTGGTAGATGTTGAGTACCCGGCTGAAGTGACTGGCACCAAACACACAGTACCAGTCCTTGCCCTGATCTGTCCAAGCCCAAAAGAAGAGCAGATTCCTGTCATTGTTGGCACTAACACCAGCCATGTCCGCAAGTTGGTACAGGAATGCAGAAAAGAGGGGCATGACATAACCAAAAGCCTGGGCATACAAATTCATAGGGAGTCGCTACCCACATTCACAGACTCCATCACCCTAGGCTCCCAAGATGACCAGGTTGGCTGTGTGACTTGGCAAGGTTCAAATCCCTTGTCCTTACCCCCCGGAAAAGACTTGCAAATAACCTGCAAAGTTCGTTTTCAACAGACAGTTGGCAAAGAGATCTTGATGTTTGACTCTTCTCCCTTAGCTCCTCTGCCGGGTGATATCCTGCTACAACCCATGGTTGTGCCCGCCCATGCGGTACAAGTTAACAGCTTCAGGATCCTGGTGCAGAACCATTCAGCCAGGGAAACCACTATCCCTGTTGGAACCGTCATGGGTCACCTTTATCGCACCGAAAGCGTCATCTCCATGCCAAGCAAAGAACCTGAGATGACAGCCTTTGACAGCAGCCAGATCGACTTTGGTGAGTCTCCTGTGCCTGAAGAGTGGAAGGACCGGCTTAGACAGAAACTAGCGGAACACTCCCACGTCTTCTCAGTCCATGAATGGGACGTTGGCCTTGAAAAAGGGGTGGAGCACACCATCCGCCTGGCTGACACTAGACCTTTTCGGCAAAGATCACGTCGACTGGCACCTGCAGACATAGAGGATGTAAGAAAACATCTGCAAGAGTTACTCTGTGCCGGCATCATTAAAGAGTCCCGTAGCCCCTATGCGTCACCGATTGTAATTGTTAGAAAGAAAAATGGAACCATACGGATGTGCATAGACTACAGGCTCCTTAACAGCCGGACTGTGCCCGACCAGTACACGACCCCCTGCATTGACGAAGCTCTGGATTCTTTGTCTGGGAGCAAATGGTTCACAGTGCTGGATCTGCGTAGTGGATACTACCAGATTCCAATGGCAGAGGAAGATAAAGAGAAGACGGCGTTCATCTGCCCCCTAGGTTTCTTCCAATTTGAGAGAATGCCGCAGGGAATAACGGGAGCACCTGTGACTTTCCAGCGTCTAATGGAAAAAAACAGTCAGAGACATGAACCTCCTCCAAGTCCTGGTATACCTGGATGACCTGATTGTCTTCGGAGAGTCGCTGGAGGAACACGAAGAGCGGCTCATTAAAGTCCTAGATCGTCTTGGAGAAGCAGGACTAAAGATCTCCCTGGATAAATGCCAGTTTTGCCAGCCACAGGTGAAGTACCTTGGGCATGTGGTGTCTGCCCAAGGTGTCTCTCCTGATCCGCAGAAGATTGAGGCTGTTACCACCTGGCCTCAGCCCCACAATCTAAAGTCTCTGAGATCGTTCTTAGGTTTCTGAGGATACTACAGGCGATTCATTGCTAACTATGCTGCCATTGTGAGACCGCTCACTGAACTGACCAAAGGTTATGCTCCGACACAGAAGAGTAAGAAAAAGAGTCCAGACCTCAACAAGTCCTATTTGAAAGAGTCAGAACCCTTTGGAGATCGGTGGGATGACTCCTGCAGCAAAGCCTTTCAGCAGATCATCCACTGCCTAACCCATGCACCATTATTAGCCTTCGCTGATCCTACCAAGCCCTATGAGCTCCACGTGGATGCAAGCTTCAAAGGACTGGGGGCTGTCCTATACCAGCTACAAGAAGGAGACTTAAGGCCGGTTGCATTTGCCAGCAGGAAGTTAAGTCAGGCTGAGAAGAGGTACCCCATACATCAGCTGGAGTTCCTGTCATTAAAGTGGGCTGTGGTGGATCGCTTTCATGACTGTCTGTATGGAGCGCGCTTTACAGTGCGTACAGATAATAAACCCTTGACATATGTTCTGTCTACGGCAAAGCTCAATGCCGTGGGACACCGATGGTTAGCTGCTTTGTCCACATATGACTTCGATGTCCATTACAGACCAGGCAAGCATAACATAGATGCAGACATCCTCTCCAGAAACTTTGACACTGACACCGAATGGGAGACTATACCGGAGGCAGCTGTTAAATCCATCTGCAATAGAGTACGAGTGTCAGAAAGCCCAGAGTGTCCCACCAGATGTGTCGACCAAACTGGGGCTTCCCCGGAATGCATCCCTGACATCTATGCATTTCCTCTTAGAATGGAGTTACAGTCACTGGAACACATCTCAAAAGCTGATTTCGCTAAGGCACAGAAAGAGGATCCAGTCATTGGTCCAGCAGTCAAAGCTGTCCAACAGAATTTATGGACAGGCAACAGTCCGGAGCTGTCGCTCCTAAAAAGAGAGAAAGATAAGCTGACTCTGCTGAGTGACGGTCTGCTCTACCGCATCACCACACGTCACTCAGGGGAGGAGGTCCGTCAGCTAGTCTTGTCAAAGGTGTATCATGACGTTGTGTTGAGATCGGTACATAATAACTCAGGACACCTCGGCATAGAGAGAACTCTGGATTTACTCCGTCACAGGTTCTACTGGCCAAGAATGTTGCAAGACATCGAGCAACATATCAAAAGTTGTGGTGAATGCATAACACGCGAGACTCCTGCCCAGAGAGCCGCACCGCTTCACCAGATCTCCAGTAGTGGACCTATGGATCTGGTGTGCATTGACTTTCTCTCAATGGAGACGGATTCCAAGGGCATGAGAAATGTTTTAGTGGTCACCGATCACTTCACATGCTATGCCCAGGCATTCCCGACCAAGAATCAGACATCTCAGACATTGGCCAAAACCTTAGTGGATACGTTTTTCGTCCACTATGGCCTTCCGGCTCGTATCCATTCAGACCAGGGGCGAGACTTTGAGAGTCGTCTGATTAAAGACTTGTTGAAGAACATGGGGATACGGAAGTCGCGCACTACTCCGTATCATCCGCAAGGAGACCCTCAGCCAGAGCGGTTCAATCGAACGCTGCATTCAATGTTGGGTACTCTAAGCACAGAAAAGAAACATCAGTGGAGCCAGCATGTCCCTTATTTGGTCCATGCTTATAACAGTGCAAGATGTGATGCAACTGGTTTTTCACCATACTTCTTAATGTTTGGTCGTGAAGCCAGACTGCCAGTGGACTTGTGCTTTGGGACCACAATTGACAAAGCTGAGGAAAGTCACTCACGCTATGTGTCAAAACTTAAAGAAGATCTCCGTCAAGCTTACAAGCTAGCATCCGAGACGGCAGACAAAGTTCATCAGAAGAACAAAAAGGGCTATGATCAGAGAGTTTGTTTCCAGTCTCTAGAAATAGGAGACAGAGTCCTACTGAAGAATTGGGGTCTCAAAGGGAAGCACAAGTTGCAAACAAGATGGAGTCCAATACCTTACCAAGTTGTTGGAAAAATGCCCAATCTCCCTGTCTACCAACTGAAGAAGGAGAATGGAAGTGGTTGTCTAAAAACAATCCACAAAGATCACATCCTTCTCATTGGCCAACATGTGAAATTGCCCATCCTTGAAGAAGGCAATAACTGTTGTGACAGACAAAAACAAAAGGGCAAGAAACCAAAGCAGGCCACAGTTTTGTCTGACCCTCAGCTGTCACAGGATTCTGATTCGTCCTCAGAGAGTGAATACTATGAGCCTCAGAGATACGGTTACTCTCAAGAAAGAGTAAGAGAAGCAATAAGACAGGCTCTTAGATCCCAAGCAGTGTCACAAGAGGATTGTGCAAGTGACCAGGACAAGGTCAGTGATGAAACTGCTTCTGATGAGCACAGTGAAAATGAGAAACTGCCACTGGAGGATGGAGACATTAATCAGGACAGTGAGACTGAGCCTGACCAAATGGTGAATATTCAGGAGGAGTCTGACCAAAATGAAGAAAATGAGGAAGATTCTGCCCCAGAACCTGATCTGGATCACAGAAAAGCCCGGTCTGCCAAAACTCAGAAACCAAATACACACCGTAATCTATTGGGTGACACTCCTAAACTAAGGCCTAAGAGACAGATTAAACCAGTAGTTCGTTTAACCTATGATGAGCCAGGAAAAGCTAAAGATCAGCCTATCACTATTATACATAGAGGGGTTGTTATCACTATAGGCAAAGACTAAAGCCCTTTTCAGATAGACATTCTGGAACATTTGTGGACAATTCAATCCGGTTTTTAACCGGAACTGTGTTTTCAGACACACCACTTTTGTACCGGAACTTGTCCTTTCGGCTGCGTTCACACAGCAGGGAAAAGTTCCAGATGTCTGACGGCGGCGGGGGGTGGTGGGGGGAGAGAGAATCGGACTCATGTTAAGAAGAAGAAGAAAATATCATTTCTATAGCGCCTCTCAAGATAAAAAATCACGAGGCGCTTAAGCATAATTCTGCGCACACGAAGATGCATAGGAGACCTGGATGATGAAGCTCAATGGTTAAAGGAATCGCTGAAGGGGTGTGAAGCGCTCCGTCGCGCGTCTAGACGGTACCGTAGGAGGCGAGCTGCCGTGGTTCGCCGCATGCTACAGCAGCGGGCTATCTAGGTGCGCACAGCGTCCTCCGGTCCCCTCCTCCTCCCCCTCCCTCTTGTCCGGAACTTTACCTCACCAGTCTGAAGCAGCCACCCTGTCCGTAACAAGTCCGGACCTGTTACTAGGGGCTTCGTCCGGATAAATTCCGGAACACGTTATCCGGATTTTTGTATTCAGACAGAAAGGTCTTACGGACAGAGTCCTGAACAATTCCGTTTTTCATGGCCTGTCTGAAGGGGGTCTAAGAGCCATAGTATGTTAAAAGAAAAAAAAAAAGGTCATCCTACTTCCCAAGTTTTTGTAGTTCCTTGGTTGTCTGTTGAGGACACCAGACATTCAGTGGGGGGGTGTAACCCGGGGTTAAAATATGCATAAATAGTAAAAGATAAGTAAAGTCTAAGAATATAAATATCAAAGAGTAAAATTCTTTTGTTCAATTTTCTTGTATATTAAAAAGATCAAAGTTCATGTCAAATGAGTAAAAACATGTTTGCATTGTTTAAAATAAGTTAGGGTTGTCACGATACTAAAATTTCAAACTCGATTCGATACTTGAAAAAAAAACTCGGTACTCGATTTCGATACTATTTAAAAACACCCATTTATCGAACAAGTTTATTCAAAAAATAACATTCCTCAATTTATATTACAAAAATTAAATGTTAAGAATTAAGTGTATTAAGTGCTTAAACCTTTCAAGTATCAGCGTTTTTTAAAGCGTGCATACAAAAACTGGTGAAAGTTAACACTTTAAATCATGAATTGTCTCACTATATAAACACTATTTGCAGAGTGATGTTTTGCTGCTTAAACTCTGCTTAAGGTGCATTTTTGTCATAAGATGTAATGCCATATGTTTTGTTCTGTACTTTTGAACAACTCTGTTGGTCAATAAAGGGAGAAAACGAATTTCTCCACAGTAGGACAAAGGTACATCTACCGGTAATCTTAATAAAAACAGACTGGCGCACGGCAGTGACGTCATTAAAAGCGCCGGTTAGATTAGCCGCAGCTAGTCTGTTTACGCCTAGAAATCCCAGACCAGACCCGCTCCAAACGAACAGGGGAATCACGTTAATGATTCCTAACAAAACCTTTCGACATGAAGATGTTTTGGTGCAGATAATGTCTTATTTCGAGGCTGCACATGGGTGCCCGTCCGCACCCGTTATATGGATATACGCTGACGGCGATTCGGCGATGGATCTACGGTAAATACCCCGGGAAATCCAAGTAGCACCAAAGTTGTCAGCGTGAGTAAACAAACGTACTGCATGCTAGAAATTAAGTCCGGGTTGCAATAAACGGGAGTTTCCTTTAAGCACATAAGCGTGAATATACAACTACGTGTCGGACTTGGTATGCTAATTAAGTTGGGCTGTGAAGCGCCTCCCAAATTCGCTGTTTATGTTTTTGTTTATTTATTTGGCAGACAAAACTTGGATCGGAGACAACTCGCGTGGGAAATTGCTATGTAGCCATGCGGCGTCTTCTTCTGTTTGTCTGGGAGGCGGAGGCTGCTTTACGGCATCTGGCTGTCGTGCGTGTCGGTGTACTTGAAGAAGGCTGTGTATAATAGTCCATAATATCGATACCACAGGGATGGAATATCTCATTTAGATACCACTTTTAGTATCGATTTATATCTGGGTATCAATTTTTTTGACAACACTAAAATAAGTTATCTTTCTTTTATTGTGAATTGCTTGTGAGAACTGTAATTTCCTACGGGGATATGGTCTGTGAAGGTAACAGAGGGTGGAGAAGGAAGGAGAGAGAAGAAAAGGAGAGCGCGAAGAGAGAGGGTGGTGGTGCGTGAGCTACACGGAGTATCCCGAGCAGTTAGCTTGTTTTTATGTACTAGTAATAGGTGTGTTTTGACTTTTTGAAAAGATAAGTCACAGTGTCGGTAAGCTAGTGACATAACATGTAAAGTTTCAGCGTGAGTCTGCTGGACTGTGTGTTTGTTTACTGCGGCCGTGCACGCATTGAGTTAAAGGCACAATCCGTAAGATGACACCGGCAGGGTGAGGAGGAGGAGATTTTTAAATTCGAACGGCTGTTGCTCACTCCCCCGCCCTTCCTGAAAGAGCCGAAAGCCACGCCTCCTAATGTGCACGCGCAGGAAAAGCCGAGTCAACACCAGAGCAATGCTTCTTCATAATAGAGCTGAGCTAGTGTTAGCAATGGAGTTATCTGAGGTAAGAAAGTTGTTTTTAACCAGCACATTAAACACTTACTGTTTACAAAAGGCATTTTATAAAGAATATCTATAAATATATATATTTTAAAATACCAGTAACAGTTGACAATCTATATTGTAAATAAAATGAATCCTATCAAATTGTTAGCATTTTATTACGAGTAATTAGCTTTTAATTGCTTTGCCATTCAAGATGGGATGAATATATCAAGGCATATAATTTATGTGGAAATCATGAATAAACACTTCATTCTGTGTAATCCTCCTATAATCATGGTTGTTTTCATAGGGTTTCTGGTTATTGTTGGTTTAGCCCAAATTGATGTAAACCTGATCTGTGTCAAAGTTGATTAATATGCAAGAGTACTTTTTATAATAGTATAATTTTTTTATTCTAATACAATTTAGAGTTCAGTGATTGAGGAATCCTCTGAGGAAGAGTTTGAACCTCCCATTGCATCCTCAAGACGTGGTGCAAAAAGGAGATGCCCACAATCATCTCAAAGCCGTGGTGCATCCAGAGGCCTTGGTGCATCCAGAGGCCGAAGAAGTGCGAGACACTCAGCTGTGGACCTTGGAGATGAAGATCTCTCTCGAGAGAGCGAATAGACTGTGTACGTGTAAGCATAACAAAATTACAGTAAATGATCCTAAAATTTGTTGCTGTAGCATCTCTTTCCACTTTTGTAGCAACACATACAGAACCTGAACCCTCAGCAGGCTATTGACGTCCTTACTAGGGCTGCAACAACGAATCGATAAATTCGATGAAAATCGATTACTAAAAGCGTTGGCAACGAATTGCGTCATCGATTCGTTGTGTCGCACAACTCTTCCAAAAGCGCCCCCCCTTCCCGCCCGCCGTTGCGCGCAGACCAGAGCAAGTCAGATGAGCGCGAGGGAGAGCCGCAGATCAGCGCGAGGGAGAGCCGGCAGATCAGCGCGAGGGAGAGCCGCAGATCAGCATGAGGGAGAGCCGGTACCGGCAGATCAGCGTGAGGGAGAGCCGGCAGACTTGCGCTGCTGCGAACCGGTTCCGCATTGTTGAGCAGCGATCCAGGCAGCTGCTTCCAGCGCACGGTCCATTCTCAAAGTGGCGCAACCAAAAAACTATAATTAGCACACGATCGTTCATGTCCGCACATGTTCTCTATTTTCTGTCTTATTTGTGCCTGAAGCTCGCTACTGCGGAGCTCATCACCTGTGCTGTGGTGATGTCACCTCACGCAGCATCGAAAACGCGCTCTGCGCTTTTCGGTCAGGAGATCCCTTTGATCTGCTCAAAAGTAACTGGTGAGGTGAAAAGGTAAGAATCCAGGCAACAGATTTTCTGGAGAATTAAGAGGAGACGCAGGAAGATGAGAGACAGACAGGACAGGAAAATAGTTCAATAAAAACAAGAAAACAAAACAAAGTGTTGAAAAGTAAAATGTAGGTAGATTTATCTCCACTACACGTTTTTACCAGTAAAAAACAATAAGTTATACACATGTCATATTTATACATCTGATACAATTCAGATCACCTTCAACACTCAGTCACACACCCAGGGCCGTTTCAAGACATTTTGGGGGCCAAGGCAAAATGCCCCCCCCCCCCCCCCCAATAACTGGGCTCCCCAGAAGCCTCTGTGTAATTCATGCCCTCTCCAGGAGTATTAGTTATACAGTGTTTGTAAAAGCCCCTCAGACATTACTGACATGTTCTAATATTATCAGATGAAAAACTATATTATCAGTCCTGCTGTCTCATCTGCTGCTTTTCTAAACTTGCAAAAAGTAACAAAATCATATGAAAGCCACTATTTGTGGATTCTGAAAGTTTCCATGGAGTGTATGACAACTTATTTTTTCATTGATCCTATCGTCTAATCTCACAGCTGAAACAAGCATCCTTAATAATCTGTGCACAGGAAGCTTACCGATGCTGTAGTAAAACAAAAGGTATAATAATTTATTATTAATAAAACCTTGTTGCAGCACTAAAGCAGAAAAATTAGATTTTGCATTAAATATGCAAAATATTTACATATGAATTGTTTTAGAGCCCTTTAATTGGCAGAATATGATATTAATTTAGTTCTTACAAAAAATGGGTCCCAACATGGTTTGTGTGGCGTTGCCATAGTGTGACGTCATAGGCACAGATTCCCTGTCCTCTTGTTTGGAAATGGAAATATGATCACCCTACATTAAACAAACTGTCCACCCGGGCTTTTGCGCTGCACAGAGACGCTTCGCTGCCTACGACTGAACGTCAGTTGAGAGTCAGTCTCATGCAGACTGACCAATGAAGAGAGGGCCTCAAGTTAAGACCCTCTCCTCATTGGTCAGTCCACACGAGGTGGGTCAAAGGTTACTCTGGGCGGGTTACGTGTTGTCAGGCTTTCAAGTATTGAGTATATTTACTGCATATTACAGTAAAATATTCTGTATGTGACCACATTATGGTGATCCTCGGGTCGTGATGATGGAGCCCTTGAATATTGTTGCCCAGGGTACAACAAAGTGTTAATCTGGCCCTGGTTCCGCCGTCACATTCCCGCAGAAACTGGTTGATCACACCGGGGCCAGACTACTAGCATGTGGTTTTACAACCACAATGTCCTCAGAAGCAAAAACGCTTTTAAAAG
Source organism: Nothobranchius furzeri (assembly GCF_043380555.1). NCBI lineage: Eukaryota > Metazoa > Chordata > Actinopteri > Cyprinodontiformes > Nothobranchiidae > Nothobranchius > Nothobranchius furzeri. Next base: position 71,737,572 of record NC_091749.1, read on the forward strand.
GGAGGGAGGAGTCCTAACTGTTGCTGCAGGCGTGTTGTGTGAGAGTGCAGTTATATACTGGTTAATATATTTTTGGGTTCAGTTGCTTTCATGTGGCCTAATGTGAGTCTATTTGGGATCATTGGAATGATCAGCAGCATTTCTTGATGTGACTTTATGGCAGTTGCCCAGGGCATCATCGCAAGGAGGATGGCATTCATTTACTTTTGTTTTATTTGGTATTTTTTCAGTCATTTTTGGAAATAGTGATCAATTTTGATTAATTCACACTAGGGCTGCAACAACGAATCGATAAATTCGATGAAAATCGATTACTAAAAGCGTTGGCAACGAATTGCGTCATCGATTCGTTGTGTCGCACAACTCTTCCAAAAGTGCCCCCCCCCCCCCCCCCCTTCCCGCCCGCCGTTGCGCGCAGACCAGAGCAAGTCAGATCAGCGCGAGGGAGAGCCGGCAGATCAGCGCGAGGGAGAGCCGCAGATCAGCGCGAGGGAGAGCTGGCAGATCAGCGCGAGGGAGAGCCGGTACCGGCAAATCAGCGCGAGGGAGAGCCGGCAGACTTGCGCTGCTGCGAACCGGTTCCGCATTGTCGCGCAGCGATCCAGGCAGCTGCTTCCAGCGCACGGTCCATTCTCAAAGTGGCGCAACCAAAAAACTATAATTAGCACACGATCGTTCATGTCCACACATGTTCTCTATTTTCTGTCTTATTTGTGCCTGAAGCTCGCTACTGCGGAGCTCATCACCTGTGCTGTGGTGATGTCACCTCACGCAGCATCGAAAACGCGCTCTGCGCTTTTCGGTCAGGAGATCCCTTTGATCTGCTCAAAAGTAACTGATGAGGTGAAAAGGTAAGAATCCAGGCAACAGATTTTCTGGAGAATTATGAGGAGATGCAGGAAGATGAGAGACAGACAGGACAGAAAAATAGTTAAATAAAAACAAGAAAACAAAACAAAGTGTTGAAAAGTCAAATGTAGGTAGATTTATCTCCACTACACGTTTTTACCAGTAAAAAACAATAAGTTATACACATGTCATATTTATACATCTGATACAATTCAGATCACCTTCAAAACTGTCACACACCCAGGGCCGTTTCAAGACATTTTGGGGGCCAAGGCAAAATGCCCCCCCCCCCCCCCCCCCCCCCAATAACTGGGCTCCCCAGAAGCCTCTGTGTAATTCATGCCCTCTCCAGTAGTGTTAGTTATATGGTGTTTATAAAAGCCCCTCAGACATTACTGACATGTTCTAATATTATCAGATTTAAAACTAAATCATCAGACATGCTGTCTCATCTGCTTCTTTTAAAAACTTGCAAAAAGTAACAAAACCATTTGAAAGCCACTATTTGTGGATTCTCTGAAAGTTTCCATGGAGTGTATGACAACTTATTTTTTCATTGATCCTATCGTCTAATCTCACAGCTGAAACAAGCATCCTTAATCATCTGTGCACAGGAAGCTTACCAATGCTGTAGTAAAACAAAAGGTATAATAATTTATTATTAATAAAACCTTGTTGCAGCACTAAAGCAGAAAAATGAGATTTTGCAGTAAATATGCTAAATATTTACATATGAATTGTTTTAGAGCCCTTTAATTGGCAGAATCTGATATTAATTTAGTTCTTACAAAAAATGGGTGACGTCATAGGCACAGATCCCCTGTCCTCTTGTTTGGAAATGGAAATATGGTCACCCTACATTAAACAAACTGTCCACCCGGGCTTTTGCGCTGCACAGAGACGCTTCGCTGCCTACGACTGAATGTCAGTTGAGAGTCAGTCTCATGCAGACTGACCAATGAAGAGAGGGCCTCAAGTTAAGACCCTCTCCTCATTGGTCAGTCCACACGAGGTGGGTCAAAGGTTACTCTGGGCGGGTTACGTGTTGTCAGGCATTCAAGTATTGAGTATATTTACTGCATATTACAGTAAAATATTCTGTATGTGACCACATTATGGTGATCCTTGGGTCATGATGATGGAGCCCTTGAATATTGTTGCCCAGGGTACAACAAAGTGTTAATCTGGCCCTGGTTCCGCCGTCACATTCCCGCAGAAACTGGTTGATCACACCGGGGCCAGACTACTAGCATGTGGTTTTACAACCACAATGTCCTCAGAAGCAAAAACGCTTTTAAAAGGGAGGGAGGAGTCCTAACTGTTGCTGCAGGCGTGTTGTGTGAGAGTGCAGTTATATACTGGTTAATATATTTTTGGGTTCAGTTGCTTTCATGTGGCCTAATGTGAGTCTATTTGGGATCATTGGAATGATCAGCAGCATTTCTTGATGTGACTTTATGGCAGTTGCCCAGGGCATCATCGCAAGGAGGATGGCATTCATTTACTTTTGTTTTATTTGGTATTTTTTCAGTCAGTTTTGGAAATAGTGATCAATTTTGATTAATTCACAGCCTATGTTTAATTACATTTAAAATAAATGTTAACAGATGAGATCAAACAAAACAGATGAGAATTGCCCTTAAGCTGTTTAACTTGGACCAAGCATTTTAGGTCACAGATAGATGTAGCTTAGGGTCTCTGTCTATACACCTTATAAGACAATTTAGGTGATGGCATGTTGTTTTTCTGCTATTGAACTGTTTTCTAATGATGTTGTGTTAAATAAAGTGAAGGAAGGAGAGAAATAACGTTTCCCTAGCAGTTTTTAAAAATTTCCCCATGTAATCCGATTAATCGATTAATCGTGTCGAGACCCCATCCGATTAATCGATTATCCAAATAATCGTTTGTTGCAGCCCTAATTCACAGCCTATGTTTAATTACATTTAAAATAAATGTCAACAGATGAGATCAAACAAAACAGATGAGAATTGCCCTTAAGCTGTTTAACTTGGACCAAGCATTTTAGGTCACAGATAGATGTAGCTTAGGGTCTCTGTCTATACACCTTATAAGACAATTTAGGTGATGGCATGTTGTTTTTCTGCTATTGAACTGTTTTCTAATAATGTTGTGTTAAATAAAGTGAAGGAAGGAGAGAAATAACGTTTCCCTAGCAGTTTTTAAAAATTTCCCCATGTAATCCGATTAATCGATTAATCGTGTCGAGACCCCATCCGATTAATCGATTATCCAAATAATCGTTTGTTGCAGCCCTAGTCCTTACCATGGTGCTGGACCGAGACCTTGGTGTTCACTTTGATGTACTTGCCCTCTCTGGTCCACCTGCCACAACACCTCCAACATCCAATCAACCTTCATGGTGTGTATGCTCCCACTGCAGAGATATGCCAACTGATTTGGAAAAGAAATGCTGCCAACAGCCTCCCCAGACATGTATTTCAACTGTACCACACATGGAGGAGTTTATTCTGCAAAATGGTGTTCTTCGCCTGGCCAGAACATTGTGGAATGAGTTTCGAGCGGTTTATGATGACCCGGACCCTGGTGAGGACAACAGACAGTTCCGCCATGCAGCTTACAGACAGTTTGTAGCATGGCAGCATGGAAAACTTGGTGGAGGGAGCAGGGTAGTAATCCCAAGCTGTGTTGTCTGGAGGATAAGGGAAAAATTCCTTGACCCCAATGGTAACTACACTGGTTTTATTCCAAGACGTTTGTAAATAAATGTATATATTTGATATTTTACATTAGTTTGTTTTTTATAAATTTTTGTTTGATGCTCTAATAAAGTGTTCTAAAGCTTAACTCTCTGTTCCATTTGTAAAAATACCATACATTTTAAAACTGCACAACTAAAACTTAAGTCTACCTCCAGCATTTTACATACATTTTTAAATTATTAGTCCTTATTTCCCCAAAATATGTCTTTATTTTCAAACAAACAAACAAACAAAAAAAAAACACAGGAAACAAAAATAAAGAAGGTTTTGGGTTTTCTCTTGCCTCCACCAACACCTATGTCTGTGGCAAAGTTTTACCTGTAAATAAAAAATAATCTCAATCAGCAATGGACTATTGTGTGGAAGATGTAAGGCAGATAATGTTTTATTTTACCATCACCGCGAGTCCGTAGGTGTTGTACAAGTTCCTCTGTTGATGGTGCAGGGACTCCGGACAGCAAACCGTAACGCCTTGGATCCTCAGGCCTTAGCTTGTAGCGTCGAGGAAGACCTTTCTTGCTTGTCAAACGTTGGCTGACGATCATGGTTTGGATCTCTGGGATGTAGGAGTAGTCTTTTGCCACCTTCTCAGAATACAGCCTCCAGCATCTTGATTTTTTTGTTGAATATTTTATGGTATCTGAAATGACACATGCCATAACTTGTAGTAGAGCCCTGCACTGAAGCCCTAGGCCCTCGGGTCGGCCCGGCCCGACTGCCCTCGGGCCAATGACTGTGTAATTACCTCGGACACGGGCCGGGCTCCTTTATTTTTAATCGAATTCATTAAAAAAATGAAACACTTAAACCAGGGGTCGGCAACCTGTTCCCATCAAAGAGCCATTATTACCCGTTTCCCACAGTAAAGAAAACACTGGAAGGAAGCCACAGCAGCCGTGGCGTTGTGGGCGGGGCCTACCCTCAGACAGCAGAGTGCTGCTCACAACAGGTGACAGCAGCCAGTACCGGTCGCTCGTGTACGTCAAAGTTATCTTTCATAAAAAGATAATCAATAAAATGATTTATATAAAGTGGATCCAGAAGTTGTAGCTCGTCTCTGCCTACAATATTTTGATATTTTTCACCCTGTTGGTGGTTTTACTGAGCAGGTGCCACTTTTGTCATACGTTTCCTTTTAAAACATGTTTAGACTGTTCAGAATACAAATCCAGGCTCTGTCACGTTTGGTTGTTGTAATTAAACTTTGCAGGTGGGGAAGGTCAGAAAAGGATCCGATCATTTTGTTTTTCCCTCATTTACAGTGACGGAGATAACGGCACAGTGCGCCTGTCTCTGGTGTTAATCAAGTTTAATTATATCTCTTTGTAACAATTTTCACAAGAAAACAGAACAGTTAAAAGCAGGGCTTGTGTTGACCAGACAGTTCCCGTATTTGACCGTTTATTTTGACGGAGAAAGAATAGAAATAATTACCCCGACGCATGCAGGAAGATTCCTCCGACTGATCTGAATCTGATGCGGCTCTCTGTGCTTGTAAAATAATGAATGGATATTTCAATAAAATGCTTTATATTTTACTGAATTAATTTTATATCTGTAAGTCAATTCTATGTAAAGATTGTCTGCGTAAACCTGAACAGGCCCAATCCAGTCTTACTGTGAGACCGGGCTGATGGGTCACGCTTGTGCGTAATCATCGGCGCTTTCTGAGCTGAAGAGGATGTGAGATTCTGGGCTTCTCCTCAGACAGGCTCCTGGATGTGTCGCCACATTGGAGACAGGAACAAGCGCTATTCAGCCAAAGTTTCATAATCAGGGAACATTTTCTAAGCGACAAGTCTCTCTGAGAGACAGGTTTGGAAAACACTCGCTTCAGTGGGAGGAACCTACCCGCATGCGCACTGGTTCTGCGACGCGCTTCAAGCCAATCTCCACAACTTCAGCTCGCTGTGCACATATGTGCTGACAGCGAGCTGTGCTGAGCAGGGCCCAGCTCAGATGTTCAGATGGGAATCTTTTCTTGGGTGATTTAGCTACATCTGTGATGTTAAACCAATATGTAGCAGTTAGGAGCGTTGTGGTTGTTCATCTGAGGAAGTTGTTAAAAAAAAAAGGAGCATGGGGCAGGATGAAGAAACGAAACTCATTAGCGACGCACTCGGCGCTGTGAGTAACTGCAGCCCGGCACGAGAGCGCACACAACCTCTTCACTAGAAAAAAAGAAAAGTTACAGTGATGTACGGCCAGAGCGCAGCTCGAACAAGGCACCGTGTCGAGCGATGAAGTAAGTAACATTGTTACTTTAGTCTAATATTTGTATAATTCCATGACAACATTAGCATTTTAATTTAGCCATGACACTCGTGATGTAAAGCAAGTGCTCCTTCCTATGAAATATTCATAAGCCAGTTTTGTGACTGGCAAGCAAGACAGTAACATGATGCTACTTTATCAGCATAAGGCTTTGTGGCTGCAGGTGATTTCTGATGTTTTTAGACCAGTTACAGTTATTATTTTGCACTAAGCTTACTAACAAGCTAATGTTATTGTTTATGCATCATGTAAGAACATCCAATTTCAAGTCACTGACATCATTTATGAAACCAATTTCATTACAGGACAGGCATCACAACAATGTAAATAAGAACATAAATATCAATGTTTAGTTCAAAAATGCATCAAAATAAAATCATAATATCAACAAGACCTACAGGGTAATACAGTCATTTTTATCATTACTGTCATTGATTTTCAGGAATTCACATTGGAAGCAGTGATGGAAGACAGTTCAGATGGAGTGTGCCCGAGCCTGCCACAGACTGATGTGTCGTGGAAAAGTCTGAGACCAGGGGCTAAAGGAAAGGGGAGAGGAAAAGGTCGCTCCGAGGGTCGGGGAAGGACACGCTCAAGGGGTGAGGACAGCAGGTTGAGGTCCAGAGCTCCTTCAAGAGGACCAGGGCGCCGGGGTAGGCAGCGAACAGCTTTCAGAGAAGAGGACCGAGACCGGCTTGCACAGCTGAGAGCTGCCAGTATAGCTGAGATGCAGGTTGGTTGTAGCCATTTGTGTAAAAAAATAAAATAAAATAATAGTTGCCAAAAACGAAAACATCACTCACTGGAGATATTAATCTAGTCATGTAAACATATGCTCTTTAATTTCTAGACAGCTTTACAACACCTGAGCCAGGAGGAGAGAGATTATATTCTCGAGAGAGTGGTGACCCGTCTTCCAGGGGTGATGCTGGATATCCTGGAGTTTCGGCAAGAGACGCCAGGACACAGTCTTCCTGACTGAGGGCACCCTAACCCAAAAATCCAAACCGTTTATCTACAACTACAGTAGATCCAAAACAGCACAATACCTCAAAATAATTTTAGCTGAAGACAGCATTTTCACCCAAAAATAAACAAACAGTTTGTGCAATATATTTATTTTTATTTATGTACAAAAAACAGTTCTTTTATTTGCATTTGTACATAGTATTTTTTCTTAATTTCTAATAAATCTGTGTGCATGAAAGAAGTCATTCCTGTCTTTTGATGCTTCACGTAGCTGGGGCCTTTATGGAGAGAGAACAGCAGCATTAGATCATACATAGATTACATGAGAATGCAGTTCTGGAAACTCTCCAGTTCTGAAGTTGACCTGTAAAAAAACCAAAAGCTACAACTTTATAGATTATTAGGAATCACACTTTTGATTGCCTTTTCACCCACAATTGTCATTTCTATATGTAAATTGTCAGCTTTGATATTGACACTTTAGCTTTTTTGCTTATGAAAATGTTATTAATATACCTGAAAGGTCAGATTGGTGACATCCTTCAACCAGCGTCTGTTAAACATGATTCGTTGAAGAGCCTTGTGTGGTGGAGATCATGGTACCATGAGCTCTTTATCACTGGTCGTCTCATCAAGTGGTCCATGGTCACATTTGCCACGGGTCCATTCAAGCTTCCCTGTGACATGGTGAAGCACACCCACCCACATGTCCTAACAGAAAAAATAAGTTTTATTTGAAAACTTTGCATGTGACAGAAGCGCTCACCAACAGAAACACGAGAGCTGGCACTATTATGAAAAGAAAGGTAATTATGTCTATGTGCATTGTTGTCTTGTTGTCCAAAAGATGTCACAATACTTACATTAAACATATCACGATGTTGTGCTTTCTGGCAGATGTACCAAAATTGGTTGAAGATGTCCTTTAGCCACACAAGTAGGATGGAAATTCCCTTTAGGATCCCAGCCCGTGAACAAGGATAAAACAACAATTCCATCTTTTAGTTCCTTTTAAAACATAGAAGGGTTTTATTTACCTGCAACGTTTTGTTTGCGGCTGCAAATTTCGTCAGCCTGACAAAGTTTTCATAACAGTTCTATTCTGTTATGAAAACAATAAATAAAAGTAGAATTATATTGTTTTAAGACTTTGGAGTTTAAAAAAAGAGTGTAGATAAGAATAGGGCTGGGCAATATGGCCTCAAATCTATATTGCGATATAATCTGAAGCATGTGCAGTAACGATATATATATTGCGATATATTTTTTCATCTGTTTATAGATGTCAAATTGACATGCTTTTAGATATCCTCATGTGGCAAATATATGCCACTTGAGGCATATAGGCCTCCTCCTCCGCCCACTCCATGCTTGCAGTCACTGCCATTCTGTTGTCCCATTGTCAGCAGGGTGCACATCTTAGTGACGTCATGTGTTATCACAATATCGCCGTATTGCGATATAGCCAAAAACTATCATTACCCAGTTTTATATCATTTCTACCTTATATCGTTTATATTGCCCACCCCTAGATAAGAAGACATTGAAACTCACACACTGTTGAGTAAGTTGTTTGCTTGGTCCTCATCAATTTGGACTGCATCCGTAGCTAGATCCATGGATTTGAAACTACAGACAACACAATAATATTTGTTGTACGTAAAGATAAATACTGGAACTTACCTGAAATGGTACTGATTCTAAAGAGATAAATGTGGAGCCTAATACATCTGTCATTAATTATTTCTGCAAATAACAACAATCTGCTGTGAATTGACACTTCACAACATAAAGAAATATATATAATGACCTATATTTGCTTATCTATTGTGTTTTTATCTTTTTTGCACATAGTACAGCAGTAATTTCCTGCGTATATGGCAAGACTTCTCATGAACAAATTTACCTTTCTTAAAAAGGATCCAAATCTAGGTCATCAGCGCCTCAACACCAGCCATTAGAAAATCTTCCCTGTAAAGATAATGTCAGAAGTGTTTGGTGGTGTGATGTTAGTTCTGAACCAAGTGTGGATATGCAAGGTGTAATTTAATGTATGAAATATCATAGCACAAAAACGTGAATATTTGTTTTACAGAAAAGATACTAACCCCTCAGACACTGGCTCAGTTGGAGATAATCGATGCAACATTTTAGCTGCTGTTCTCTTACTGGGTGTCGAGGTTGCCTTCACATAACCTCCCTGAATTGCAGTTTCAGGAGCCTGCTTCTTCCGGTAGCTGGAAAACACATTTTTAAACAAAAATGTCAACAAGTTGGTTGAGACTCTACACCTTCTGTTTACATAGATCAATAATGGCTAAGCTTCTTTACCTGTGGCACAACTAGTAATATGAAAATGCCGGTCAGTTATAAAAAAATGTATTTATCATTTTCACAAACATATTTTATTCTGACCTACATTCAACTGGACAAATTTAGAAAAATAAACACAAACTTCTGCACAACTTTACTTTTAGTCAAACGTGTTGTTATGGCTGACTTATTATTTATTCTTATGTAGCACAGCAATAGCGCTAGGGAAATATATTCCGATGGGGTTCTGTTACACAAACCCCACGAATAACATTATTTACTAAAGTAACAGTCCTGCTTAGAGGTTGGACTGTAGATCAAATATGACATAATTCTAAAGACTCATCTTTGGTTTGGAAAATGTCCGTTCTCTTCTACAAACTGAAGCGTGATCGCAGCTAACATGCTAACGCACGCTAGCTCTCTCCGGCTGAGTGGTGACGTCATATAATCAAATCAAGTTCTGTTTACTTTTCTCGTCAGAATAAACGGAGCATCCATTTATCTCCAAACACATGCGGCGTGTCGTCCACAAAACGTAGAAGTGATCCGGTTACTCCTTAGTTGCTTTTAGCTTTTTCAAACTGATCAGGAAGCCATATGCTAAACACCGTTAGCTTAGATAAGTTTCTTGTTCATCTGCACAAAGATTTGTTAGAGTACCTAAATCAGCATTATCTAAATCCATAAGTTTTATTTTATTTTCTCAAATTGTGCAGATACAGCTCTGATATGTTTACCTACTCGTTACTGAAACCTACAGCAGAAATAAGGAGACCAACACTTACCTGGTCACTAGAAAATGAGCCTTGTCCGCATCCTTTTTCAGGCCCAAATCCAGTTGAAGCAGCCTCCATTCTTCCAGAGCGTAACCAATACATATTCGGGTCCCTGACCGACTTTTATATTTTCTTTTTGACTCTCGAGATGCCGCTGATAAAACCTTCTTCTTTGTGCCACTCTTTAGTGGGCTTTGAGTTGCGCTTGGTCGTTTGCTAGTTGTAGAATCCATTTCCAGGGTTCTTCCTCTTCTGTTTGAGGTTTTAACGTGGCTAGTAGTGAAAGACGCGTTACCGCCTCCTAGCAAGCTTCCAAATGTTTTTCCGGGTTTGAACCTTGTCGAGAACGCACTTGAAGCGTCAATTAACGTCATATCCGTAAAACAGCGCGGGAAATTCGGATCAGAAATGTTTTGCATTTTGCAGCACAAAGCATGATAAACAAAATGGAATGATAAACTGGTTTCATCATTCTTTTTAGTTTAAAATGCTTCATCACCCATAAGCTTCTCAAGACTGAACATGTACTTTTTGTTTTTGGACAATTCCTGCCCCATGCTCTTTTAAATATGTTGGTTTTATGCTCTTTTTCTGCTCCAAACCATGAAAGTTAATGGGTGAGATGTTGCATTTTCATTTAAGATAAAATTATATTTTTATTTTGTTGTTGGCCCGTGAGAAAAGTTTTAACCTACAGTAAACAGGAAGTGGAAAGGCTGCAGATAGATGAATAGAATAGAAAATCCCTTTATTGTTCCTCAGTGGGGAAAGCTAGATGTCACAGCAGCGATGACACGTATTACAGGAGAAAAAAAGGAGAATAAAAAATAAGAAAAATGAATAAACAAGAAAACATAAATCCTGAATAGATTTTTAAAATGCTGATTATACCACAAGTAATGAATACCACTGATGTGTTTTATTTGTAACTGACTTGCTCGTGTGTAATTTCGTTATTCCACATTCAGTGTTAATGCAGAAATAAGTTTGTTTCCAAATTTAAAGGTTCAAAATTGCATATATGTTGATAAAGAAAATGTGCAAATTTGCCGTCACTTTTTCAAAAAATATTAAGTTTGGCCCTCGACTCCGTCCCAGAGTTTCATTTCGGCCCCGTGTGAGTTTGAGTTTGACACCCCTGCTCTATCGGGTTGAGATCTGGTGACTGTGGGGGCCGTTGTAGTACAGTGAACTCATTGTCATGTTCAAGAAACCAATTAGAAATGATTGGAACTTTATGACATGGTGCATTATCCTGCTGGAAGTAGCTATCAGAGGATGGGTACACGGTGGTCATGAAGGGATGGACATGGTCAGAAACAATGCTCAGGTAGCCCGTGGCATTTAAACCATGCCCAGTTGGCACTAAGGGGCCTAAAGTGTGGAACATCATCAACAGGCGCAGGACCACGAGCCGATCTGGCAGCCCAAGTAGATCTGGTACCTACACCAGCGGCTACCACTTCACCTTTAGGACAAACTACCCAAAAAGGAAACCACCACCTGAAGTCAAAGACAACAAGAGATGTTTGAAACCAGAAAACCATGACTGGTGTTTAGCACCATCCCCATTCCTTTGGCAACGTGGGTTTTCGGTTCCAGTGGATACAGATCCAGGGACCCGAGGGGAGGGTTGAGTGCTTCGTGACCTTGCTTGTGTTCAAAACCTAGCTTGTTCTGTAGGTTTGCAGCTTTAAGTGCGATCCAGATTAATCAGGAGAAGAAGGGTGAAAGAGTCAGAGCCAGCTTTAAGTTAGAAATCAGTTTTCAGAAGCTAAAAATAAACCTAATTTTTATTATGATGCCTTACTGGCTCATTGGTTTTCATGAACTTTATTATTTTCATTTAAAGTAACAACAGATAGTTTTCTAAGCTTGAAGCTAGAGCTTTAACATTGATCTCAGTGACAGTTGAGTTAGAAACTTAACCAGTTTCATATATAACACCACCCCGCAGCCCTCTGCTGACCAAAAACTGCAATTGATGCTTTATGGCTGTTAGCTGTAATGCTAGCAGTTAGCATTTTCAGTTAGCTGAATGTGAATATAAAGCACAAGAAGAAGAAAAAGAAGTTTGCTTTTTCTGTTGGGATCATGGCGGAGCCTGGAAGTAAAAGTAAAAGAGTAATATCTGAGGTGAAGCAAAGAGCTAAAACCAGAGTGAACATCGGTTCGGTCTACACTGGTTTAAGGAAGCTACAAATTAATGGACTGATGGTGACCTGGCTTTGTTGTTATTGAACTTGTCAGTAATAAAGTTTTTTGTCCAACAGTGTGTATGTTTTTACTTTATTGTTTTTTAGTATAAGTTGGCTCATGTTAATGTTAGCTCGTTGTTAGCTAGTTGTTAGCTAGCTACAACCAGCTGCTGGGTTATTTACAACAGTTGTAATTCCACTTCCAACCAGTAGGAGGGAGAAGCAGAAATGTACCGTAAATCCTCTAATACAGGCCCGGGCCTGTATTTGACTCAAGCTCATCAAGCTCCAGGCCTTTATTGGAAGGAGGGCCAGTATTAGAGGCAGGCCTCTATTTCTATTTGAGCAAAATGAACTAATGGTTTGCTGGAGTTTTTGACAATTAAAATTGTGCCCACATTTTCAAAGTTAAACACATTTCTTTTAACAACGGTAGTTTCTGCTTCAGCCCTCTCCCCCCTCCCCCTGCGCAGCAGCCGCAAACTCACTGATGTGCCTGCAGCCTCTCGGAGTTCCTGCTGCTCTAAACATTAAAATAATTATTTCATTTTCTGTTCCTCACTTCTGATGACCTTCAGTGGTGTCTGTTTGTTGCAACAGCAGGTACAAAAACTAACTTGTTTTTATTTGACTATTTTTCTGTCCTGTCTGTTTATTATCTTCCTGCATCTCCTCTCAATCCTAAAGAAAAACTGCTGCCTGGTTCATATATATTCACCTCATGAGTTACCTTTGAACTGCAGTTCTAAAATATCTACCGACCGCAAAAACAGCGGAGCGCTCGCTGTTTGGCGGCCGTATCAGTGATCAGTGCGTTGGAGGACAAGTTGATGCGCGCACCGCCCCGCTCCACAGCATGCAGCGAAATGCATCAGGCGCAAATAAAAGACAGAAAACATTAGAGGAAATGAACCGACATGAACGATCGCGTGTCAGTACCTACGGGAGCGTGGTTTCACAGACGCGGAAGTGAGAGCGTCGGTGAAACGCCGGCTGCTCTAGGAAACCCCCGAGCGTTCGAGCGTCAACGAAGTGACACAGAAATGCCGGGCTTTCCAGAAGTAAGTAAGATAACTTACTATGAGCTGATAGTTCGTTGGATTGATCGGTAGGTTGGAAACTCTGATCATGAATCTGAAGAAACGATGACTGAGCTGTAAAGGCGACTTCCGTTTATAGCCGCGGTTTGTGACGTAGATGCGACGTGGAGGGAATCCCCGCGAGGGGCATGCTGGGAGTCCCTACTTCGCGGATTTTCACCTATCGCGGCCAGGTCTGGAACGCATCTACCGCGATAAACGAGGGATTACTGTAGTTCATACACCCCCTACTGCTGCTCCCCATAGTGTTCTGCAGCATAATCAGCACGTTCTCTTTGAACTTGATAGTGTAATGACCTGGCTGGGGTTGTAAGCCAGGTGCATTCTGGGTATTGTGTTATATGTGTTTCCTATCGTTCTGCTAGTTCCTATGTGCTGATTTGCGTGTTGTGTGAGTGTTATGTAAGCCACAGGGAAGGTGATGTGTGTTCTGTGGAGCGGGTTGAATTAGCATGGTTAACTGACACCGTGACTCTGTGTGGTAGGAGCGTGATAGAGGATCGTGTCTGAAGCGTTATAAAGCTTGAAGAATAAGCCTAATAAATGTCTGCGTGAACCCCTACTGCCCCCTGCTGGTTGATTTAGGGACTATAACCCTGCCGCTGGGACGCTTGTACTTGCTTGTTACCACATTCCATCCGGCCACAATAAGAGACCGGCCATTATTTACCTCCGCTGGCTCTGACACCGGCCAAAATTGGAGACCCGGCCTTTAATTGAATACCGGCCTGTATTAGAGGATTTACGGTATTTAGTGTTGTTTTAAAATCTATTGTCATAACTTACTTGGCACTTTTATTTAGCTACGTGTGAACTCTTCTTTCTCAGTGATTTAGATAAAACTGTACTTTTAAAGGCAACTGACTGAGATTTGCAAAAGTTTTGCTTGATTGTGAAAACTTTCATCCTGTCTTTATTTAAGGTTTCTGAGAATGAGTAAACACAAAACAGATGTCAGCACAAGCAGCTTTCCTCCTGTAACTTTTCCAAGTTAATCTAAATAATAAATATTTCTACATCATTTATTTAAAGACGGTTATGGGATTCTCAGCAAAATAACAATCCTTTAAGAGAATTTCCACCTGGAAGGGTCATCATGAATCCACATCTGGGAGAAATTATGGCCTGACCTCATCACCGCCCGCTCAGATCATTAAAATCTGCAGCGTTTAGTTTTTTGTGTGAGACTGACTAACTTTATTTATTGCGTCTGCGGAGGAAACACTTAGAAATGTTGTCCAGTGAACGATCGTTGGAGCAAAAAAGGATGTCGCTCTGGGGAATGCTTCACTGTCACCTCATCAGGAGTGTAAGAGAATTTTAGTATCTCTAAAATAAACAGAAAAATTTATTGTGTCCATTTCTGATAAGTTACAGGTTTAAAACAACAATTTAGCGATAGAATCACTAATAAATCTAATAATGATGAAATGAGTCATTAACCCTTTAGCTGGCAGGTCAACTCGCTTGATTAAGCATATTAGTCCCTTTATCCTACTGGGACCCTACTATAAACTAAGTTAACAGGAATATAAATTCTAATTTAAAATTCCCAAAAGTATGGACACATATTGAGACAACTGTGGATTTTATTATGTTTTTATTTTGATATTATCTTTGCTTTAACATTATTTTAGTTTATAATTTAATTCAAGTTTATTTATATAGCTCCAAACATTCCAATAAAGTTCATTAAGCCAATCAGTAAAAAGTTTCCCAAATAAGGAACCCAGCATATTGCATCGAGTCACCGTTGAAGTGAAAAGAATTTAATTTAGTTTATAATTTTAGAATTATGTTAAAACCATGTACTGCCTCTAAAGAATAATTATAAAAACAACCCCCGACATTAAACCGTTCTATCTTGGTGTGGACATTAATAACAGTCCCATAACATGATTGGACTTTTTTCGTCGTTGTCGTCTTCCTCCGCTTATCCGGGTCCGGGTCGCGGGGGCAGTATCCCAACCAGGGAGCTCCAGACCGTCCTCTCCCCGGCAACCTCCACCAGCTCCTC
The DNA here is from genome assembly GCF_043380555.1 of Nothobranchius furzeri. Lineage (NCBI taxonomy): Eukaryota > Metazoa > Chordata > Actinopteri > Cyprinodontiformes > Nothobranchiidae > Nothobranchius > Nothobranchius furzeri. Next base: position 71,752,815 of record NC_091749.1, read on the forward strand.
CAGCAGGACCCCAAGGCGTTCCCGGACCAGATTGGAGATGTAACCTCTCCAACGTGTCCTGGGTCGACCCGGGGGCCTCCTGCCGGCAGGACATGCCCAAAACACCTCCCCGGGGAGGCGTCCAGGAAACTTCCTGACCAGATGCCCAAACCACCTAAACTGGCTCCTTTCGATCCGGAGGAGCAGCGGTTCTACTGCGAGTCCCTCCCGAATGACCGAGCTCCTCACCCTATCTCTAAGGCTGAGCCCGGCCACCCTACGGAGGAAACTCATTTCGGCCGCTTGTATCCGCGATCTCGTTCTTTCGGTCATTACCCAAAGCTCATCACCATAGGTGAGGATTGGGACGTAGATCGACCGGTAAATCGAGAGCCTGGCTTTCTGGCTCAGCTCCCTCTTCACCACGACAGATCGGCTCGGCGTCCGCATCGCTGCAGACGCCGAACCAATCCGCCTGTCGATCTCCCGATCCCTCCTACCCTCACTCGTGAACAAGACCCCAAGATACTTAAACTCCTCCACTTGAGGTAGGACCTCTCTCCCGACCCGGAGTTGGCAAGCCACCCTTTTCCGGTTGAGAACCATGGTCTCAGATTTGGAGGTGCTGGACCTTTTTAAATGCAGTAATAAGTACTAAATGTGGTAATGAGGAGTCTGACTTGTTTAATCAGAGTAAGAAAACAGATGTGCGTATTTTGTCAGAAGACTTCTGATCAGGTTCGTTTACACAAACTTGAAGCCTTGCAAGCCTCATCATCTGGACCCATGTGGGGAATTTAAATCCAGGCATCTGACAGCAGGTCGACGCACTCCAAAGCTTCTTATGTTTATATTTGTGTTTTCTAGTGGCACAAAATCTCACAAAGAGGAGACTTATGCAGGTTATTGCTGCAGGCTGCATGTGGAAACAGACAAACAGATGCACTTCTCCACACGTTCACTTTTTTAAGAACAAACAACGAGCATATGTTTAAGTGGCGGCAGCAGAAGCTCAGGAAGTTGAGCGGGTTGTCCGGTAACTGGAAGGTTGCAGGTTCAATCCCGGCTCTGGTCAGAGAATGCTGCTGTTGTTGTAGAAACTCAACTCACCTTACCTGCTGATGGTGGTCGGCAGGCCTCGCATCTGTCGGTGCGCCGCTGTGGCTACATCGTACCTCATCCCCACCAGCGTGTGTGTGTGAATGGGTGAACGACTGATTGTGTTGTGAAGAACCCCAAGAGGGCGCTATTCAAATACAAGCCATTTACCAAGATCTCCGTGTCACGCTGTAGGAAAATCTAATGAACTTTAAAAGGTTTTTCTCTTCCTTAAACCTGGCAGTAATTGAAACTGAGCAGCGACTGTTGAGGACAAATGCAGTAAAACGGGTGAGCAGCAGGGCCGCTTTTCACCGACAGGATATTTGTTCTTTTTTCCATTTTTTTTAAACTAATTACTTCTAAATGGAGTCTTTACAGGATTCAAGGCTCTTTACAACAACTGAGTGACAAAATTTCAACAATTCTGTAAATATGTAGATATTTACATACAAAATCACGCAGAACCTGTGCCTAAGTCAGGAGGAACATGTATTATAATTACAAACAAACATCACGGAATAATACTTTTTCTACTCCCAATTTAGTTACAATTATGTCCAAATTTGCTTGAACTTTCATTTTATTTAATTTATATTTTGATGACCATCTCCTCTCGAAGGGGTCATATTTAGCTAAACTAAATCTTTGCATCCTGTTGTGCCGCCATGTGGGTCTCCACTGCCTTTATAAACACTCTAAATCGGAGCTATTCAGTTCCTGGCCTGGAGGGCCGGCGTCCAGCACACTTTAGTTTTAACCCTCCTTCTACACACCTGATTTCAATCAGCAGGTGATTGGCAGGCTTCTGCAGAGCCTCATGAGCTGCAGAACAGGTGATTCACACTGAATCAGGTGTGTTGGAGCAGAGAAACCACTAAAACATGCTGGAAACCGGCCCTCGAGGTCCTGCTCTAAACATTAACAAAACCCACCCATCTGTCTTCTGTCAGCAGCTCTTCTCCAAGCTCCTCCCAGATGTATGAGTTCCTCATCTAACAACAGCCAATCAGACAATGGGTGGGGGTGGCCAGCGAAAGCTTGTTTTCGTAGTGACAGAACCCTGAAACGGCTCATTCCGGAAGGTACTGAACCGTCAACTGCTGAAATTGCTTTATGTGAGAGGGATTTAGAGCCAAGAACCTCATGAACATGACTTTTTTTTTAATCAACAATGAAACTTATAGAAATTGAATGTTTTCCATTTATGAAGGTTGCCAAACACCTGCATTAAGAAGAACCGCTGCTGAATAATGACCCAATTGTTGCATAAATGAACTTGAATAGAGTGTAAACCTAAAAAGCAGTGGTTCTCAACCCTGGTCCTGGAGGGCCGGCATCCAGTATGTTTCAGTTTAAACCTGCTTTTTTTTTTTTATCTTTTATTTCATTCAAAATGTATAAAATAAACACAAACAAATACAACATACATTAACATATTGAAAAAAAAACATTTGAATGAAAAGGAGCAGATAGACGAAAAAATCTTATGATTTCTGCCACTTTTTACGAAATAAAATTATCCATCAAACAAACATAATATAACCTCAGTCACTTTCTAATATTTTCATATCTAATCTTTGACTTTATAATTTACCTTTTCATAATTACTAAATACATTAGATTTTATACATTTTTTAAATATAGCAAGTGAAGTTGATTCTTCACTGTTAATTCCTTGTTAATGGCATTTCCACAATCTTACACCATTTACAGAAATGTACATTCCCTCACTTTGGTTCTGAATCTAGGTTTCTTAAAGACATCAGTTCCTTTTAACGTGTACCCACTTACTCTCTTATGAAACATTTTCTGAATATTAGTTGATAGATTACTCGTATTCGCTCTGTACATCATTTGCAATATTTTCCACTCTACCAAGTCAGGAAATTTCAGTATTTTGTATCTAATGAATAATTTATTAGTGTGATCTCTATAGTTACTGTTATTAATGATTCTCAATGCTCTTTTTTGCAAAATGAACAACCGTTGTGTAAAGGTTTTGCAAGTGGCTCCCCAAATTTCTAAACAATAAAATAAATATGGTTCAACAGACCTGCTTTCAATCAGCAGGTGATTAACAGGCTTCTGCAGAGCCTGATGAGCTGCTGAACAGGTGATTCACACTGAATCAGGTGTGCTGGAGCAGAGAAACACTGCAAAAGCAGTAGAAATGTGGAGTAATGTGAAACAACTTTTGCTTGGGTTGGGAAAATAAAGTGAAACAGATTAAGACACATTTAAAACACTTTATGACTGAATATCACGAAAACCGTTGTGTGAGTCCAACTGAAAATGAGTCATTTTGTTTTTCTTTGCTGTTTTGTCACATCCCATAGAGTTACTTCCGCTTCCGGTCTGCAACAAGATGGCTCCTGTGCTTGGCTTAGCCGCAGTCACCGGCCACTTTTTCAAACTTTTCTCCACTAACCTCCTCGTTTCCACCTTGCTCCTGTCTGCGATCCTCTTCAGTAGTGTCCCTGCTACCATCTCCCATGATCGCCAGACTCTTTTGTCCTTCCGTTCGTTCACGATCGCCCAAGATGCACCGAGGACGTACCATCCTGTTTGTTTACCTGAGTGGCGCACTGGCTCGGAGCCAAACGACGGTCCCGAGCTGCCCGCCTCCGGCTATGTGTGTCCGGTCCCGGGAAAACGTTGGAGGAAAAGAGGTAAACGAGCAGGAATCCAGGTGAGAATAAGACTTCTCTTAAAGCGTGGTTTATCTGGTAAACATCGGCGCGATCTTCTAGCTTCTTGTCCTTTGTTTGGTGACCTGAGTGCCACTTCCGCATTCCCGCTAGGCCGCGTTGGGACGCGGTTCATCCATCCAAGTTTTTTAAAGTCGGTTGGAGTGGTTATTCTTTTCTTAGCCAGCCCCAGGATTCTGGTCGTGGTGGAGGCCTAGCTGTTGTTTTCAGAGACCATCTTCCATGTAGCTCTACAACCTTTGCTCACTTTGCTTCCTTTGAACTGCAGCTGATTAAAGTCGGTCATAAGGACCCGTTCTACTGTGCTGTGGTCTATCGTCCACCTGGTCCAAACAGTTCTTTCCTTCAGGAGTTTAGTGACTTTCTATCCTCCACTGTGAAGCTGTCCAGACTGGTGATTGTTGGTGACTTTAACATCCACGTTGATGATCCCTCCGATCACTTTGCCAAGAATTTCTCCAGCCTCATGGACTCCTTCAGCTTTACCCAGCATGTTTCTGGCCCCACACACACCAGGGGGCACACTCTGGACCTTGTTTTTACCCCGAGTCTAAATGCTGACAGTGTTTGTCCTGAGGACGTTTATATTTCAGATCACCATTGCATTTTCTTTAACTTGTCAGTTTCTGCGTCCCCACCTCCTGCTCGCCGTATGGTTAGTTCTCGTTTTCTTAATGAGAGCACAGCTAGCAATTTTTCTGCTGCTTTTGATCCACCCTGTTCTTCTGATAACGACCCAGATTCCTTAACTTCTCAGTTCAACGAACACTGCCTCTCCATTCTGGACAACATCTGTCCTGTCAGAACCAGATCAGTTCCTGCAGTGAACCCTACTCCCTGGTTTAATGACAGCCTTCGCAGCCTGAAGCGCCAATGAAGAAAAAATGAGCGTTTGTGGAAGAAAACCCATCTCCACGTCCATCTGCTGCACCTATAGGATCTTCTGACATCCTTTAACTCTGCAGTCAGAGATGCCAGGGTTTCCTATTTCTCCAACCTGGTGTCCCAGAGCAAAGGGAACCCCAAGGTGCTGTTTAACGCCATCAGCAGCATCGTCTCTCCTGCCTCTCCTACAGCCTCCATCCACTCTGTTGCAGACTGTGAGAACTTTCTGTCTTTCTTTGTGGACAAAGTCAATAAGGTTAGATCTAGCATCTCTCCTTCAGCCTTATCGCTGCCTCTCCCGACTCCAACCAGGCCCATCATCCTAGATAGCTTTGCTCCTGCTTCTTTGCCTGAGTTAACCAAACTAGTTAACTCTATGAAGACCTCTGCATGCCCCCTCCACATCTTACCCTCATCTTTGTTTAAAAGTGCTTTTCAGTCCATCGGTCCCAGCGTGCTCTCTATAATTAATCCTTCTCTGGTTTCTGGTCAGGTCCCTGCTTACTTTAAGAACGCTGTAATCTACCCGCTTCTTAAAACACAGAGTCTCGACCCCTCTCTCCATAGCAGCTTCAGACCCATCTCTAAACTTCCGTTCATCTCCAAGATCTTGGAAAAGGTTGTGGCTAAACAACTCACAGCTGCTCTTGATGAACATAACATCTATGGTAGCTTCCAGTCAGGTTTTTGTAGAGCTCATTCTACTGAAACAGCTCTTCTTAGGGTCTCTAATGACCTTCTGACTCACAGTGATGCAGGGGACTGTTCTGTTCTGGTCCTGCTGGACCTGACTGCAGCCTTTGACACTGTTGACGATCACCTGCTACTGGAGAGGCTGAGAGATTGGGTAGGCCTATCAGGACCTGCTCTGGAGTGGTTCTCCTCTTATCTCTCTGAGTGCTCCTTTTCTGTGGCCGTCTCCAAGTTTAGGTCCTCCACCACCTCTCTTACCCATGGTGTCCCACAAGGTTCTGTGCTGGGGCCTCTGCTCTTCCTCCTCTATCTGCTTCCTCTTCAGCACATCCTGGGCTCCTTCAAAGGAATATCCTACCATCTTTATGCAGATGACATCCAACTGTACATCTCCTTCAAGCCCCATGAGATGTCTAAGCTGCAGCTGTTACACACCTGCTTAGACTTTATCAAAACCTGGATGGCTGGGAGCTTTCTTCAGCTGAATGAAGATAAGACAGAGATCATCATCTGTGCCCCAGACAAGCTGGTTCTCAAAGTCAGAGACTCTCTTGGTCGGCTTGCTTCTCACACCAAACCTTCCGCCAGGAATCTTGGCGTGACCTTTGACCCAGCTATCATCCTGGATTCTCATGTCAGTTCTCTTGTTTGCTCTTCCTTTTTCCATCTCAGGAACGTTACTAAGCTGAGTCCCATTCTGTCCCGCTCTGAACTTGAGACAGTTCTCCACACCTTCATCTCCTCACGCTTAGACTACTGTAACTCTCTTTTCACGTGTCTGAGCAGAACCTCCCTGAACTGTCTACAGGTGGTTCAGAACGCCTGTGCTCGGCTTCTGACCAAGTCCTCCAAACACACCCACATCACCCCGCTTCTCCTCCAGCTTCACTGGCTGTCAGTCAACTTCAGGGTTCATTTCAAGATCCTGGTTCTGGTCTATAGGGCCTTACGTGGACAAGCACCATCTTACATTGGCGATCTTCTTAGTACCTACACCCCCAGCAGGTCCCTGAGGTCCAGTGATGAAAGCCTACTGGTTGTGCAGCACCAGGCTAAAGGTCAAAGGTGACAGATCATCTGCTGCTGTGGCCCCCAGACTCTGGACCTCTCTCCCCCTGAGCCTGAGATCAGTGGACTCAGTGATCTCCTTTAAAAAGCAGCTGAAGACTCACCTGTTCAAGCTGGTTTTTGTATGACCTTCTTCACCTCTCTCTCTTTATTCTGCTCTCCCCACCTATTCTACCTTCCTCAGGTTCCACTGGTTTCCCTCTTTCCTGTTCACTCTCTCTCTTTCTTAACAATTTTTTCTTTTAAATCCCAATTGCCTATTTTTGCTCATTTTAAATATATTTTTAAACATTTTCTAAATGCTGTTTTATATTTTTTTTCATTTTTTTTGTGAAGCGCCTCGTGTTTTTTATCTTGAGAGGAGCTATAGAAATGATATTTTCTTCTTCTTCTTCTTCTTCTTCTTCTTCTTCTTACAGGCATTAATGATAATGGCTCTAGGCAAAGTTAAACCTCTTATTAACTGTTCACGAGAGTCAGATCTGTGTTTTGATCAAGCTTTGCATGATTGAAAGCGTTAAAGAAGACGTGGACAATCACGTGGACGGATCACATTTAAGCTGCTAGAAATCTAAAAGATGAGGTGGCGCACTCTGGCCCAGAAACAAAGTGGGAGGTGGGTCTAAGGCTGCCCAGGTTTGGGGGCTTCTTAATAAAACCTTCCCAGTGGATACATCTGGGGTGTGGGAGTTGTGCCTAAGCAGACGTGGAGGCATGTTTGCCGCCCCGGCTCACAGTCAGCAGCGGGCCTAATGAGGCATTAATCGGAGGTGTGGGATGATGGTCTTTGGAAGAGCTCTGGGTCAGTAGAGCACAATGAATATGACAACAAAGACCGGGGGAGGCATTGTCCCAAACGAGCACGTCTGTGAACTGTACGCTCAGCAGTCGCTTCAAAAGCACGTTGACAGAATATTCAGCCCGTTTCAAAGGAGAACACGTGAAAGGACCTTTGAACACTTTTGTCTGTAGGTTTTCTTCTTTTTACCACAAGGGTGATTAAACAACCCCCCCCCCCCCCCCCCGTTTTACCACCCTACCCCCATCCTGTCTCTCACACACACACACACACTGAACGTTTTATTATTTGTTGTTGACCAAAGGGCATTTTTGTGGTTTGAAGCCATTCAGTTTATAACTAAATCATTTTTAAGGGTACATGTGGATCCTAATTATTACTAATTATTGAGTATTTTTTCTACACACATAAAATAATCGTGCAAAAGTCAGCTGGCTGCGAACCTCGGTGCATGTGGAGAATTATCATTATTTGGTGTTCAAGCTGCACCATTCACATGGTCTCCTCTGCTTCATTCCCTTTCTTCTAAAACAAAATGGCCACATTTCATTACCGAGGCTACCAGGTCAGTTGCATTATTCTAACGCTGTGTTCTGCACAACGTCCCGGTGTGAGAGAGCATACTTTTAACAGTTGGAGCTTTCATACCAACATAAACCCAAAGTTTCCTGCAGGGTCACAGATGACAAACTAGTTTTGTGTTTTTATCTGCGGCCACAGATGGCTGTAAGACCGGACCATCTGGATGCAAGCGTCCAGCCCAGAACGTGGCTTTCCCCGAGGAAACGGGCCGTCCCTGGATGCACCGAGTGGTTCCACCTCCAAGGTTCACCACGGTGACTTCACACTACTTATGTTCAAACTACAAACGATTCATGTTAAAAGATTATCTTATTATTATGAATCCTTACTTCATTTACTGAATCAACAAAAATCTAATTTATGGGTAAAAAAAAACTGATTAAAAAGTAAAATAAAGAATAAAAATGCAACAAAAGATGATTATTGAGGGAAAACTGAGAAATAAGTGAATAAAGGTGTTACATGAAACATATTTCCTGTTCTATTCATCATTTTCATTTCTAAAGAACATTAAACATGTTTAATAGTTGGCAGATTAAATGGTCTGTATTTGATATAGCGCCTTCTAGAGTCCTTGAAACCCCCCAAGGCGCTTTACAACACAATCAGTCATTCACCCATTCACACACACATTCACACACTGGTGGTGATGAGCTACGATGTAGCCACAGCTGCCCTGGGGTGCACTGACAGAGGCGAGGCTGCCGAGCACTGGCGCCACTGGTCCCTCCGACCACCACCAGCATAAAGTTGGCAGATTAGCATATTTGGAGACATATAAACACAATTTAAAAGCTTTGGTGCAATTCTTTCATCATGATTTTACATACTAACACGTGGAAGTAAAGTTCTCACAAGGTCCAGTGAACATATCTCATCACAGCACCGTGTGAGCTCTTGGTAACAAAACCTAAATTGTAATAATTAGATCATGAATTATTATGTTATAAATGAATATGTATAAAGTGGCCATCTCCTCCAATAAAAGATTTTACTGCTGAGATTTAATTAGCAAAACGCACAACAGAGTCCTAAATTAATTAAGAAAACCTTCAATCAGCATCTTTCACTCTGTAATTATCTCCAATCATGTAGAACATAAATGGCCATTATTCAATATGTAGTAAAATAGCAAATACAAATGTAATTGTACTGCACGCTGTGCCTTTACGTGTCATAAAAAGACTTACCATCAGATGTTGTTCACAAATGGGATTTACATAAAGTTATCAGCAGCTGAGACGGCTCTGATTTCTGTTTCTGCTGCAGTCTTATGTAGGGACGGGTACCTTTGACATTTGAATTCCTTCGGTACTAATTCGGTACCAAGGAATCGATACCGGTACTTAACGGTACCAATTTTAGATACTTTTGAGTGTTTACTATTTTAATTCTGTTTTATAATAAAATATATATTTTTCTCAATATATAACCATATTTGATAAATATCACGATAAATAACATACAACTGTTTGTATTTTAACATCGTCCTTGTAGTTTTATAACCTGATAATTAAACTGAAGCAAACATCTTTACTGTGAACTAAATTTACTGTGTATCTTCATTCCTTTTGCCGTCCTTTTTCATTTGATTTTTCCTACTGGGAAGTTAGAATTTCCGAGGAGAAAGCGAACGCACCATTAGCTGATAACAACGGTGGCAATGGAAGCTAACATATCAAGCTAACGTTATCTTAAACATTTTATTTACCTACCGGAGCAGATTAAGATGAGGATGTCTCACTTAGATCGTTGTCGCTGGTTTCATCATCACCCAGTTACCCATCACATTTAGTGAAGTGGACCCAAGCCTTGGCGTGCGTTCTTTCTACCATGCTGCTCTGTTTACAACTCGCTCGCAGCGACCGACGTAACGCTCTTGCGCATGCACAGCTGTCCAGGCAAGTTCTCGTTATGGGTGACGGGTACCGAAACGAGGCACCGTTTCAAATTACGTGAATCTGTGTTCAGTCGGTACTATGGAATTCGGACGGTACCTTAAAAAGTACCAAATTTGGTACCCATCGCTACTCTTATTTGGCAAATGCAGTAAATTCTGCCTTGATTTCCTATTTAAAATGTAATTGTTACAAATGCTCAAAAGATTTTTGGCGTTAGCTGTGGCTTTAAATGTACAATCAAATGACAGGAGGGGTTAACACAATTGATTCAGTGCTTTAAAGTCCTCAATCATCTTTAAAACTCCAAAAAACTTCTTTATCGCACGCAGATAAAGTATTCTGACATTTGGTAGCGATGAAAAAGAATTATTGGGTGTTTCTCCTGTTTTTCTGCACAAGGCAGCCTAAAGCTGGCAAGGCTGGGGCAGCTAGCTATAAATACTCAAGAACAAAACAGCAATTGACTGCTGCAGTGTAGGTGTTGCACCATCTGCTAGGACAGCATGCACCCACCTTTAACGCTTCAAAACCACATTCTTTACAGTTATTTGGGTTTTTTCTTCTCAAAAGCACAAAACCTTTACACGACTTCATTCAGGAATAATAAAGTCACCACGACTCCCATATTTTCACCGTGCCTTTTGCTTTAATTTGACAAAAAGCACATTTTATACAAACTGATAAAAACATGTTGACTTTACAATCAACAGTCTCCGATATGTGGCAACTGTTGATTGTACTGTATTCTTCAGATAAACCCAAATTAGTCATGTATTTGAAGGTGCATTATGTAAGAATCAAGTCAGAATGACACTGCAGCCCATTTTCTAAACACACAAATCTATTTCTCACTCCTGTTCTGTGAGTTTCATGGCTGTTGCCAACAACGGCTCAGATGACAAACAAAGACAAGTCAGTATAAGCTGATAAAAAAAATAAAAACATTTCACTTTGATATTTAGTTATGGGTAATTGAAAAAGTAGCTTGAGCAGATTTTAGAGCAGAACATTGTTTCTGATTAATTGTTAGAAATTGATAGCTCAACATTAGCCTGCAGCCTTCTTTATCCAATGTTAAGGTAAAATGAAAAGATGCCGTGGCTTCTTAGGAAACCGGAAATACCTTCTGAGTGCTCGTGTTATTGGCTTGGGTTCTTTACAAAACACTGCTGTCAAGCTTTTGAAAAGTGTGGGTGTTGAGAGCCTCATATATATATATATATATGTGTGTGTGTGTGTGTGTAGATAGATAGATAGATAGATAGATAGATAGATAGATAGATAGATAGATAGATAGATAGATAGATAGATAGATATCGTGCTTACGCAGAGCTGGATATTCTCTGCTAAGCTCATCAACGTGTCGACAAACTGTGTTAATCTCAATCAAGTTGACTGAAGAGAATCCGAAATTTAAAAGATTGCCAATTGTATTAGCAACTGAGAAAAATTCGTCCAGGAAACGCGTTGGCCTAATGCTGGTACCGGAAAGGTCACTGTTTGAAACTGTGAATTTAAGTGCCTGAATTAGCAAGTGATGGATATCAGCTTCTGCATGCTGTGTCAGGGTACTAGTCCAGCGGCCCCCATTTCCGAGAGGTTGCCGAAAGCATTCGTCATCTTATCAGCGCACGCCATGGCGGGGTTGAATTTGACGAAAATCTTTTGTGTAAACAGACGATAGTTAGTCGTTAGTAGACCTGGGCGGTCTCGGAGTGTGATACTCGAAGAGGGCCCAGGTTCGTACAGACGCGTGAGAGGTGGCTGAGAATGAATTTCAACTGCGGTTGATAGCAGACCGAAACACGCCACTAACAAAACGTATTTTGTCAGACCTGAGAATGGAAACCAGGAACGTTGTAGACTGTAGACTGGCGCAGCCTATATATATATATATATATATATATATATATATATATATATATATATATATATGTATATATATATATGTATATATATATATGTATATATATGTATATATATATATATATATATATATATATATATATATATATATATATGTATATATATATATGTATATATATGTATATATATATATATATATATATGTATATGTATATATATATATGTATATATATGTATATATATATATATATATATGTATATGTATATATATATATATATATATATATGTATATATATATATATGTATATATATATATATATATATATATATATATGTATATATATATATATATATATATATATATATGTATATATATGTATATATATGTATATATATATATATATATATATATATATATATGTATATATATGTATATATATGTATATATATATATATATATATATGTATATATATATATATATATATATATATACATATATACACAGTTGTGGTCAGAAGTTTACATACACTTGTAAAAAATATAATATAATGGCTCTACTGAGTGTCCCGTTATTTCTAAAACTCTGATTTTTCTCTGATAGAGTGATTGGAACAGATACTTCTTTGTCACAAAAAACATTCATGAAGTTTGGTTCTTTAATGTCTTTATTATGGGTTAACAGAGAAAAGTGATCACATTTGCTGGGTCAATCTGATAACATCATGGTGGAAATGTGTCTTTTGCTCTAAAATATCAAAATTTAACCCGCAGAGAGTCAATGTGTCCTTCTAGAGGAAACAAAAAGTTTATAAAAAGTGTCTTAAAAATAATCTAAAGCATAATGCTTATAATTTAGTTTGAGTCCAATGATTAATTGCAAAGATTTAAAGAAAGACTCTACACCCAGATATAGCCAAACATCTCTAAAATTGTCTATGTTGTAGCTATTTTTGCTTTGCTTCAGGTAGGTTAGCTGTGGCGGCGGCCATTTTAATTGGGACTGACTGAAACATTTAATTGGCTCTAGATTATCGTCCAGTGATTAATTTCTGGAAGTTTCATTAAAACCTGCCAAGTGGTTCATGAGAAATTCTACTAACAAACAACTAAACACACTCACACATACACAGGCAAAAACATTATTGTTTGTATGCATCATTAGGAGAGAAACAAGGTACAGAAAAAAACAACTTTTGTTTACATTTAATTAATTGCCATGATAACTAACGTGGAAAATGGCGAACACTTTTTTTCTTCCATTTTTGGGCCATCTCCATCAATTTAAGCCTGTCCAGATAATTAAGCTCATTGTTTTATTATTTAGCTAAAATTCTTCTCTGTTCATTTATTTTTACTTTCGTAGTTTTAATTGGTTGACCTCTGAGGAGCACCACCAGTCCCTCTACTTACAATGATTAAGATAATTAAGATACGAGAGCTCTCTAATCATTTGTACTTCAGTGCAGAGATTCGGGCCATTGTGAGCTGTTGTGGTTCTGGGGAGGAACGGCTTCATGCAAAGAAATCTGCACAGCGCTTGAGTTTCGGTTAAAATTAAACGTTGAGTCTGAGAAGATGTGATGAACAAGTGGTTCCTGTTCTTGTCCAACTGAACACTACAGCCCTTTACAATAAAAACAGTGACAGCTTTGTTTTTTGCTCATTTTTCTGATTCAATCCCAGTTTTAACATCAATTGCCGACTCCAGTGTGTTTAGACCGAGTCGACTATCCTGCTGACGGAGTCACTTTGGGAGGAGCCGTTTATTTTTTGACTCCTGCTTCCACCTACTTCTGCAGGATTTGCGTTGGATCCCTCGGGAGACGTGGGATCGTAAATTCTGCTGCAGATATGAAATCCCCATGGAGGAAAGTGTTTTGAGTTTCAGAAAACGACTTGGCTGATGACTGGTTTAATCACTTCTGTGTCAGGAGAACTGAGTAAGTGGTAAAAACAGCAGATGATTACTCGTCAGAAATTATGAATTGAGTATTTCATGTATGTAGAAGTATGAAGGCAAATTGTCTCCAACTGTGTGTGCCTCTCCCTCTTGGAGCTGACAGAGAAGTATAAATTAGGCGTTAGAGTGGCAGAGCCTTGAGGCGGCTCATTCTGGCAGGTACTGAAACTGTCAAGAAGCTACTGAGGTAGGCCTAGTTTATAATACAACCAATATAACTATTTATAAAGGTAAAATGCTTCTTCCTCAAACTGAAATCAAACACAGGAACATTGTACGGGATGTGAGACACTTTTTTCTGATTTACCAACATTTTTACCGTAAATCCTTTAATATTGGCCTGTATTCCATTACCGGCCGGTCCTGCATTAGTCGGTCTTGCTGCCAGCAGGGGTAAATAAAGGTGGGTCTCCCACAGTGGCCGGCTTTGTGGCACAAACCCAGCCACAGTTTTGATACGATGGCAAGTTTGATCACGTATAAACAATAGAGTCACTTCCCGCTTGCTGTTCTCAAGTCCCGCGTGATGCTGTGACTATCGCACGACTTTCCAAGAAGCGCTCAGCGGCGTGGTGCGTCCTGTGTGAGGTGGCCACTTGACCACTCAAAATCGCGGCCGCCTCCGGCGTGCTCCAGGTTTTATTTACTTTATTGACTGGGAGTAAAAACGCCCAAATTCCATGTGAATCGGGACAAAAACAAGCAGTTTTTTTTTTGTGTCCCAAAATCAGTGCGCCACAAAGGACTTAGTGAAACTTACAGAACGAAGAGGGAATGGTGGGTCATAATCTCCGGCTGCAAGATAAGCAGAAACAGAAAATATTACAGTTAGCAGTGTAGCGTAATGGTTTCTTGGCTCTTTTATGAAAGATAAACCATTCTACATAATAATCTGGAATATTAATTTTAACAAATTAATAACCAAATGTTATAGAGATAAGAAGACTCAAAGGTTGTTTTCATCGATAAACTGACAATCATATCCGTTTGTCTGTGTTTCAGTTCAATGAAAAGGCAAGTTTAAATTTTAAGAGATTTATTTCTTCAATTTAAACTAACGATTTGAAATGACAATCATAGGAAAAATAATCAACATTGGCAACCGTTTTGGACAATCTTTAACAGTTGATATTTTAAGCTTGCTCAAATAGACCTTGTGTTGGATGTGCTAAGATTGAGGATGATGGAATTATGAATGCGTGCATGCAGGTGTCTGAGATTGCTTCAAGCCGGGCGTACACTGTGCGACTTTTTCACTCGCAGCGTTCAGCTTCAGCTCAAACTGTACGACTTCCTCGCAGAGCAGATCTCACGAGTCGTGTGCTCACACTGTACGACCCAGTTCTCTCATGCAACACGTTGGACCTAAAAATGTGCTAAAAATAGCAGTTTTTACTCAACACGTCAGACTTTTTTGTCTTGTCTTGCCTGTTGTCCTTCGGGAGTGCTGTAGGAGGACACACAGGGATTTATGGGGTTTGGATGAGGAAAACGAAATAAAGAAAGTAAATCTGTGTTTTGTGATCAGTTTAATTTGACATGAACACGACAAACACGCTTTCTTGACAATCTTTGTGAGTAAAAAAAACGTGTAGAAACAAAAACGAACAGCGTGTGTTATTAGGGAAATAGCGAGCGACCGGCGTTGATGCAGGATTGCGCGCGCATGCGCCGTGAGCAGTTCTGATACTTTTTTGGATCGTAGCTGCTCGCAGCTGCTCGCAGCGCTGCTTCAACAGTGTGATTCCCTCACGAGGGACGAGCAAAATTTTAAACACACCAGAAGTCCCTGCGACCTCACGACTGCTGATCGGCGGCTGGTCACGTGGTGTTAATCGCCTCTCGTAACCCCCTGTACACTACACGACCGCTCGGCGCAAAACTCGCCCCGATGTCGTGGCTTCTCGCACGACTGGAAAATCGGCTCAAAAAAATGAAAAAGTCGCACAGTGTACGCCCGGCTTCAGGGAGAGGGAAGGTGAACTGAGTGAAAAATGATGTTTTGCAATTAAACTTTAGTTCTTATGAGAAAAACAGCATCAGAACGCTATCTGGTCGTGTTCTGCCTCATCGCACTTAGGACCCTCTTTTAGATCCGGACCTCAGGAGGATGTGTTATCCAGATGCCACCTTGGCTGACAGAGAAGACGAAGGTGTGCGACGGTCCAGTCCAGAGTTGACCTCGGTACACGTTGCTGAAGCGTTTCGGCGGATGCGCTTTCTCGTGTTTAAATTAACTCAGAAATCAAAGACTCTGGGACGAGTCTGCGCTAGCGGGTTGCATTTCAGCTATTCTGTCTGGCTTGACAGGAATAGCGTGGTGGGAGAACAGGAGCCTGAGGCTCCTTTCCCCGTGGCGTTCGTTCCGCACTTCTGCTCTCTCCGTTCTGTTCTAACACCTTACTGAAACACTTCTCTTCCCAAAGCAAACTTGTTGTGCGTCAGAGCAAATGTGTTTTGAAGTTACTGTGGATACGGACCTGTATGAGCAGGTGTGAAGGTCATTGCTAAACATCTTCAAAAACATTATTTTTTAATTAAGTATACTGATTCATTATAGTTCATTATGATTACCCAAAGCATAATAATCATTCATTTGATTAAAATACATTTATATTGAGCAAAGTGATCAAATGATTATTTAACATTAATAAACAAAGAAAGCTTAAGACTCTGTTTTATTATGACTAGAGTGTGTGTGAAGTCCTTCTTCTGGAGATGTAGGTGTTTGGATGTTGTGGAGTCCGTCAGACTTGCTGGCGGCTTAGGTCTTAATCTGTGGGTGAAGGTGCTGCGTGACCCAGCTTTGACCCAGCCGGGCAAATACGACCTTTGGCACAGAAACCCATACTTCCTCACGTTACAGCAGTGATCACTTCATCACAGGTAAGGGTTTAATAAAGGTGTTTTATGGTGTTTTATTGAACAGCTCAGAAACGCAGCTACAAAAACAGCAGGTAAACTGTTTGATGCTGTTTTCATGTGTCCTCACCGCAACTAGCTTGTAGAGTGCTAATGTTGTTAGCAGTTAGCTCAGTGTTGTAACGTGGAACTGTGGAGGACGAGGATTAAACAGCTGGAGGATTTTATTTTTTACTTCAAACCAAACGAGACACAAAGTTAAACTCTGGAGCGGTAAAGTGTCTGTTGCCTTTTTTTGTGAATCAATAACCTAATTATCACCAAATGTTTGCAATGCACGACCAGCATGTTTGCTACGTTTGCTACCATATTGGGATTTAGCCTGAAACAACGGTGTTTGTTGTAAATGTTACACGTACATAAAATGTTAACTGTACATTTTCAATAAACAAGCCAAGTGTTTTGTAGGTTCAAATAGACACAAAATCTTGTTTTTATTGATTCTACTGGTAGTTTATTTACTCAAATTGAAATTTAGGCCTGCCTTTAATTCTGGCCTCATTCCAATAAAGGCCCGGGGCCTGTATTAGAGGATTTACGGTAGATGGTTTTCATTCCACTGACTGACCAGTTCACTCTCAAAATCTACGTGACTAATCAGCAATTGCAATTATTTCAAATGTATTGCCAAAAAGTGTTATTAGCTTAAGAAATCAACCAAACTCTTATTACATGGTTACAGTTGTCTTTGCACAACTGTTTCTGTTCATGCAGAAGGGAGCGGCCTTTCTTGTGACTGCTATGTGCCACACGCACTTCACTAGAGGACGTGTCCATTCTGGTTTTGGAGAAACAAAGTAATAGTCACTCAAGTCTGCTCAGAGTTGGAACACAAACTGAAAAGGAATGGCTTGTCAAGTAAGAGCTGTTTGCACAAAGATGTTAAACCTCACACTGAGTTGATTCCCATTATGTCCTCATTTCTGCAATTAAGGACCTTCTTCGGTATCAAATTCTTTATTAATATATAAAAATATATTGATTAGTGCACCTGTAAGGCTGTGTGACCATGCCTTCAGTCAGAAACATGAAAAGATGTCTTCAGACTGTTGATGAAAACGATGAATAGTCTTATTTGTTTTCTTTTTCTTCTTTAAATTTGACTGAAATTATCCTAGGAATCACACTGAAAAAGACTTTTTTTGGAACATTAGACGGACTCTGTTTTACTTGTCCTTGCTCGGGCAATTTTGGCAGACAGTGAAAATGTTTTCAGCAGAGAAAAGAAACGTTTGTGGTGAGAGGAAATCATTATTGTGAATTTTATTGCTCATAAAAGGGGTATAATACCAAAAACATTTGTTGTAATGTGATTCTTTTCATGAAATGTAGGATGTTTTCACTAACGAACAGAATTATTAGCAGTTTAGATCAAAAGGAAGAATGGAAATGCCTGTTTTATCAACCTTTTCTGTTTTTTAATGCTAAAATGTTAAGTTATGTGTGTAACCCTGTGATTTCTGAACTTGTGTGCTTTTAGGATGCAGAGAGAGGGAAGAGAAAGCATCTACTTCATTAGCTTTCAAGTTAGGTAATTGAAAACTATTAGGATGCTCTAAAATAGATCCAATAGTGAATAAAAGTGACTCCTGTCTCTCTTTTATTGTGGAATCGGGGTCATACGTTCCAAGCTAATGCTAATCTTTATATGCCAGACCGTGTGTGTGTGTGTGTGTGTGTGTGTGTGTGTGTAACCTGTATTTGTTTGATACGTTAGTTTAAATAAAGCAAAAAAAAGGTAAAAAGGAGGGAGAGAATTTGTAAGCGGAAAAAAGAGAGGGAGGGAAAACTGAGTGTAGTAATATCCATTAGATTTATTGTGGTGCAATTCCCAGTCCCTCCAGTTCTGCCTGAGGGGGACTATATTACATTTCATCACAGTTTCATTTTCTCCCACAGATGAGAAATGGGAGTTCTGTTGCAGTAATGTAGCATGCGCTAAATCTCATCTCTAATAAAATCCAACACATCACAACTCCTGGCACCTTTGGCTACAGGTCCAAAACAATATGAAACACAAACTGTGTTTGTAGAAAGGCCCGATTATTAAAACATAAAATTCCAACATGGGTAAAAAATAATGATGAGCACAGATGGCCATAAATGTGATAGGACGGTGAGTAAAGAGGACGACTGGTGTCTGTTAAACCACAATCGGCATCTCTAAAAACACAGAATATACATGCAAAACAGCTACGCTCTGCCGGTAATCTGAAACCCTGCAGGAATAATAAGCTGGCCAAAGGAAGAAATACAGACCACAGATGTTAAGACATGGAAGCTCCTAACCCTGCATGGAAGGTTGATCCCAAATCCAGCACCCTGAGGCTATACACTAGCCGTAAGGAAGGAGAGGACTGTTGTGTGTGAGAGCCACCATCCAGGAGGAACCCAGGAGTACATCAAGGACAAAGCCCCAACAGTGAATGTCTTAGAGCAGGGGTGTCAAACTCAAATTTACTCTGGGCCAAAATGAAAAAGCAGGACAAAGTTGCGGGACAAACTATTTTTAAAAAGTGACGGCAAATGTGCACATTTTCCTTAATCTGCAGATATGAACGGTTGAACCTTTTCATTTGGAAACAAACTTATTTTTGCAGTAACACTGAATGTGGAATAACCAAATTACACATGAGCAAGTCGAGTTTAAATGAAGCACATCAGTGGTATTCGTTACTTATGTCTCAATTTTTTTTAATTTTATTCCCTTAAATCTGCATATATTCAACATTTCTTTTTTTTTAATCTTTTTAATCTTTTAAGTGTTTCTATTTGATGTTTTCTTGTTTATTCTTTATTTTTTACTCTCCTTTCTTGCTCCTGTAGTGAATGTTATTGCTGTGTGACACCAAGCTTTCCCCACCGAGGGACAATAAAGGGATTTTCTATTTTATTTCTATTCTATTCTTCTATATGTAATCTGTCCTGTTTTAAAGTAGGTTTATTTTCACAGGCCAACAACATAAATAAAAAATAGGAATTCTCTTACATGAAAATGCAAAATCTCACCTATTAACTTTCATGCTTTGGAGCAGAAAAGGTTAATAAAAGCAAAATAATTCAATCCCAGTTTTCTCCACTCTGATTTCCTGTGATGCTCACCTGTTCCAGCCACACCTGCATCTGTGGGGTTGGGCTCTGAGCTGAGGAAGGAGTTTAGCAGTGAGAAACAGTTGCTCACACAGGTTTGTGCTGCTGGACGTGGAGAGCATCTGGACCACACAGTTGTGTCAGGGAGGGGGATAAAAGCCGCAGCAGCCACAGAGTCATGTGACTTGAGCGTGTTGCTAAACTGGAGTTAAATCATCTGGGTCTGGAAGTTGGTCGGTGCGTTTTCTATGTCAGCAGCAACAGATTACTGAGCTGTTAAAATCCATTTCTGGGCTTCAAAGTCAGCTAATTGCTGAGTAAACTCAGCGCTGCGTAAGAGGGGTGTTCTCAGTTTGTCTGAGTCAGAGGAGGTAATGCTGCTGATGCTGATGCTAGTAGCATGGACGCTAATGACTGTAAAGACATACCGGTTTTTCTCCTTGAAGCATCAACATGTTCCATCTTTGTTGAAACGCCTTCCTTCTGCATCAATCTTTCTCTTCCTGGACATTTTGGGATGATGTGTGGAGTTATTTTCACTTGTTGCATTAATTAAATATGGAAGTGGATACACTGCGACCGAGTGGCAAGTCACTGCGCTGGCAACACAGTCGCCATACATTATGGGAAATGTAGTTTATAGCCAATGTGCGCTTTGAAGCGGCGTAGACTTATTTTATGACACTTGAATCTCTCGCGGGCCACTAAAATGATGTGGCCCGCCACATCATTTTAGTGGCCCATGGGCCTTGTGCCCGACACATGTGTCTTAGACAATGGCGAACAGAGGAGGAGATCATCGTGGGAGGACAAACCCATTCATGGGATGTACCAACGACAGATAACTGAAGTGGCAGATATCAAGAAATCCTACCAACGTGAAGTAGCCATATATACATCAATTGATGAAAACAGCTTGTACAGTTTTTCTTTGTAAAAAAAAACATAATTCTACTGTAAAGCAATCCTTAAAGTTCTTCATCCATAACTCAGCTCAGTGGCCTAGTGGTAGCGTGTCCACCTTGAGCCTGGGAGATCAGGGTTCAATTCCTGGTCGGGTCATACCAAAGACTGAAAAAAAATGGGGCCCAATGCCTCCCTGCTTGATACTCAGCATTAAGGGGTCGGATTGGGGGGTTAAACCACCAAATGGCTCCTGAGACCGATTATTTATGATAATCAGTAATCTTTAACAGTGTGAAGAAGGTCATGTGCACTTATACACACCACGCAAGACACTGAAATCCGGTTGGGTAACTGCACTCACTTGTCTTTGTTCCATAATCAAAGCTTTTTATCTCTGAGAGGGCGTGTCCTGAGGTATGTTAAAACCTAAACTCCTCAGTTCAAGTTCAGTTCTTGAGCTCACCAAAATCTCTCCGTGGCACGAGAGTCCCAGAGGGTCGGGTCGGCCGCTCGCAGCCTCTACAAGGCTGTTCTGTCACGCTGATGGAATTGCTCCAACAAAACGCCATCTGCAAACAGCTGACGCAAAACTCCTTCAGAGTTATTGATTTTTGAGACGCAACCAGTTTCATCAGTCGTTGTGACCCGGAGACATCTCAGGACCGATTTGGTCGCACCAAGGTTCTTCTATCCACCTCGTGCTTGGGGGTTCATCATCCCACCTGACATCTCGGATCCAAAAGGGGGTCTCCTAACTGGGTGAGGTAGACACTTCCGACAGATTGCGTCCGTATGCCTGTTTCTTAAGGAATAACTTAGTTTAGCTGCAAAAAAAAACTCTTTCACCCAGAACGCGTTTTCTCTCTCTGATAGAAACCTTCTGAGATTACATCCACACATCCAAACATTTCATTTCATTTTAGTTTCCATCCAGACACAGGTTGCTTTAATACCAAGTTTAAATATCAAAGCTGTTATAAATTGTCATTCATGAATTGTCTTTTAAATTGTCATCTTTAAATTGTTAGTAATAAATTCTTAACTTTGTAAACCTGACTCTTCTTTGAAATGAAACACAGAGTGGTGTACATTTGGTCACTGAACGAGCAAAGATCTCTTAAGATCTTCTGATTTAATAAATAAATATTTGCTATTAATTAAATCTCTTAAATTAAATATTAATCTTTGGATTAAATATAGACCAAGCCAGTTGGTGTGTGAACTTCTATCGATTATATAAATATCCGTGGATATCTATGTAAATATAAGTTCACAAGCCAAATTGTTTGATTTTTCTCAGGATTTAGCAGAGCTGAATAGCAAACAGCGTTAAGTCCTAGTTATGTAGATTATCTACGCTACATCATTCACTACCAGCGTTTCCTGATCGGTAAAGCCCTTCGCTGTCAGCGTATCTCACCGTGTTTACTGTTATTTTAAGAGTGACAGAGCGTTGCTAGGATGATGTCTACGCCAAAATAACCAAAACAAAGCAGAGACTCACCTCTTACATCAGGAAGAATCCGCACGTTTCGAGCGTTATCCGTTCTTTCATAATCCGTTGTTGAATTGTGATTGGCAGAAGCTTTTCCGGTTCGCGTCTGGCCTTTTTTTACAGCAGCGGCCCAAAAACTATCTCCTAACACATGGATGTTCTGCTTCCTGATCACGTGACGTGTGACGTACGCGGATGAAGATCGGCTTTAGAGCTGAGATGTTTGTTCTCACGGGGCGGGGGCTCGTCCGACGCCCACACAGTAAAAAAATGCAAATGAACGCAGTGAACAGTTGGATTTAAAATGATGACTTTAGTCGTCAATGGCAGTAAATGGGTTAACATAAAAGAAAAAAAATAAATTTTACGGTACCATTTCATCAACCCCAGCTGCTGGCGTTTTACTGTAAAATCGACGTGTTTATTTTTACAGTGTAGATTCGACTAACTCATGGTGAGAGCAAAGTGTTACAACAGATCATTAAAAAAACCTGCTATTGAGGAAGAGGAAACCACAAAAGAAGCATCAGAGACTCGCAGTGAGAACATTTTAAGCCATTTTATTTTTCCAGGTGAAAATGTGTCAAATAACTAAAATTAGTTCTCGAGCGGGGTTTTATTTTAACAGATTAATCTCAATCCAGAGGATTTGATCAGTCTTGGAAAGTTATTTTAGGCGTTAAATGTGGAAGTAAATAATAAACTTTAGGTTGGATTGAAATAAACGTATGTATAAACGGGGCTGGAAACAAAGGGATGGAACGAGTGTTTTGATGGATGAAGCAGCGGGTTTGAGCGTTAGTGTGGGGTTGTGCTGGCAGCAACCTCATAAAAGTGCTCATTAGACTGCAGAGCGACAGCGTCAGTTGCTTCAGCTTGATATTGTGTGTCAGTATCACATAACTGACAACAGGTGTGGGATTATAATGGCGGTTACTCACCTAATAATACCAACTGCTTAGTGTATCACTGACCACACAGACAATGGACAATCACGGCTAAAGGGGGAAGCACACTTTGTGAGGGCGAGGACATCAGCACAAACTTTACTGTCTTTGTTTTAACTGGAGCAAAACCAGTCAGACGTGTGGGATCTACTGGGAGGCAGCGCTGGGAAACGGGCACAAGGGAGCGCGGCCGTGATTTCACAGGGAAGAGAAAGCCAAGAGACACGGGGCTGAAAATGATTTTCTCTGCTCTGCCTTGTCAATTTTAGAGTGCCATCTCCCGATAGTCATTAAATAAGTTGTGTTGTTGTTTTAATTATCGATAGTAAAGCAATCTGTTCATAATTACAAACATTTGCTTGTGGCAATTACAAACAGTGGCTGGTAGCAGTTTAATTTGCCCGCTCTAATCTTGTCTGTAATTAGAGCACACACAAGCAGAGCACCAGCGTTGTTCAGCTCCAAGGCAAACGAGACAGGACTGAAATTCCCATTATAACAAACTGCTGACTGCCTGCGGCACACACACACACACACACACACACACACACACACACACACACACACACACACACACACACACACACACACACACACACACACACACACACACACACACACACACACTCTCTGCTGTCAGACTGAAACATTTTTACATTCTAATCCATTTGTTTTGCCTCACAGCTGCACTGATGTGGCAGCCCGACTGTAAACAGAAGCTCATATGAAATAGGAACGTTTTTTTCCTAAAAATTGAAGCAAAAGAGGCTCTGAGTCATTTTTAGGCCTAGTCCACACGTAGCCAGGTTTTTGTAAAAACGAATATCCGCCCCTCCAAAAACTTGCATCCACACCACCTCGTTTAAAAAAAACTCTGTCCACGCGTACCCGGATAAATACGTTGTTAAGGACATGCCAGACCTGTAGGCGGCAGTACTTCCCCCGTTCTTAACCTCGTCTGTCGTCTGTGGTCTTCCACAAGGAGCAGTAATTCCGCTTGCAAAAACAAACAAGCAAAAAGCGCTTGGACAATTGATAAAGCGAGCGCAGCTCTGAGGGCATCCATGCTGTCGGCTAGTGTAAACACAGGTCGCACACGTGATGTCAGCATTTTTTGTCGCGGAAAGTGACGTTGCGGACCTTAAAACTCCGGATTTGTCTGTCAACACGCAGACACCCAAAACGGAGAAAACGCAGATCTTCACTTTGGCCGGAGTTTTTAAAAAGATCCGTTTTCGTGTGAAAAAACTCAGTTTTCGTGTGGATGACAGGCCAAAACGTAGAAAAATATCGACGTTTTGGCAGCTCCCCGGCTACGTGTGGACAGGGCCTGATTCTTAATAAAAAACACTTTCTTGTGTCCAGGGGCGAATCTAGGATTGTGGGGCCATCAAGGGGCCTCAATGGAGGTGTTAGTCCAGCATCCTTATGTGGCAAGGTGGAGAAACGAGGGCCCGGGCGGGATTCAATCCCCAAACTCCTGGGTGAGAGTCATGTGCGCTAACCAGTCAGCCAAAGGGACATCCCCTTGGCCAAGTAGCCAGGGCGCGTGATCAACCGGGACACTGTGACAGGACCCTCACACTGCCACACTTACACGAGGTGTCACACTGGAAGTTCCTATTTGGCCCTTTAGTGCCACTAGCGTTTGGACTTGGAATTGCATTCATCTATAATCTGTTCCATGCACAAAGAACAGATGAGTGACAGGACAAGGACACTTCAGCTGGCCAATCAGATTTCAGCAGGGGGAAGTGCCCCCGTGACTCCGCCAGTGCTTGTGTGACACAATGTCAGCGATGAGTGAAAGGGTGAATCATGTGATCTCATGATGAGTGAGATCAGAGGATAATCTTCTGAATGTATCCATATGTGTCCAACAAATCCAGAGGGTAAAAACTCAGAATCGCTATACGTTCCCAGCTTGCACAAAAATATTGTCCCACCAGCAGGTTCTGGATTGTTCCTGGGCTCTCCTCCCTCTGGGAGCTACTGGGTACACTTTCAGAAGGAGGTGTCCCATTCAGATGCCTGAACTGCCTCAGCTGTATCCTGTTGATGGCAAGGAGGAGCAGCAGCTCTACTCCCAGCTCCATCCTCTCACTTCACATGTGGGACTGAAGGCTGTGTCTGCGCCTCTAATCCAGGATCGGTTATTTCATGACTCATGTAGACAACCTGTATCGTCTTCCTCTTCAGCACCTCCTTCATCACAACTCTGAAGACATCGCTTTAAGCATTCTACAGATCCACTAAACATCTCAGGACCCAGACAGTTTCCACAATCCCACAAATCAAGAATCAGATGTAGTTGCCTGTTGTTAAACATCGGTTTCTACCAAAACCCAAAAATCCATCTTTGGATCACAGCGATCCTGGAGGACACGGAGCAAACTGTCTGACAAGACATCTCCGCTCAAATTCTCTTCTCACATGTCAGACATCTCCCTCCAAGGCCAGAGTGGAGATGTGTCGAGCCAGGGTGTGTGTGTTTGTGTGTGTGTGTGCGTGTGTGTTGTTGTTGTTGTTGTTGAGGGATACGATGTGTTTGGTCATGTGAAGAACAGACAGATGAATTCCAGAAATCACCTGCGTGGATGTCCGGGATGAACCGAGTGTTGGTTTGATGGAAGGATGTTTGAGAAGACAGAGAGCATGCTCTCTCTCTCTCTCTCTCTCTCTCTCTCTCTCTCGCTCTCTCGCTCGCTCTCTCTTTCTCTCTCGCCTGTGCTGTGACAACAACTCCAGGGGAACATCTTTCACTGTCACTACAACCTCCTCTCCAGTGTCCCGTTCCCTCTCACTTGATAGCTATTAATTCCCTTTAAAGGCTGTTTGATGGAAGGCTAACAACATTTTATGTTGTTGATACACTTCTGACTTGAGCTGCTTGCTCTCGGTTACAGATGAAAGATAGCTTGTAACCTGGTTACAAATAGACTTTGCTGCTTAGATGATGTCAGGCACCTTTCTCAAAACTGGTTGGGGGGGGGGGGGGGGGGGCATCGGACATCCACAAACGCCCTCCAGCCTTCCTCCAGCGCCGATGTTATCCTCCCAGAAAGAGATGATTAACTGAGCATCCACGTTGGCTGAGCGCCACTCTAATAGGATCTAAATGATTATTATTAATAATATTCGTACATATTCATACCCCCCCCCCCCACACACACACACACACCCCCATGACAGTAAAAGACCCCAAGTTGCGTTGATTTTAAATTGTTTCCATTCAAATGTGTAATATTGTCAATCGTTTTCACATTTTAGTCTAACTTTTGCTGTTGACATCACCTTTACTATAATTTATT
The DNA here is from genome assembly GCF_043380555.1 of Nothobranchius furzeri. Lineage (NCBI taxonomy): Eukaryota > Metazoa > Chordata > Actinopteri > Cyprinodontiformes > Nothobranchiidae > Nothobranchius > Nothobranchius furzeri. Next base: position 71,779,030 of record NC_091749.1, read on the forward strand.
ATCTATCTTGGTTACAGATCTCGTTATAAAACTTCGTTACTGTAGTTCATGTGGATGTTTTGAAGGGCGAGTCACACTCAAATCAACTTATTTTTGCTGGTAGCCCGTATAGATGAGTGTCTTATAGGGCTGTGCACGTGTGTAATCATTGTTTTGGCAGTTTAGTGCAACTTACTTCAACTTTAATGTTTCAGCCCAAACCATAATTCCCTCTCCATCTTCAGGTTAAAACTCTGCTCCACGCTGATTTAGAATCAGCCAAAGCTGATCGCTGCAGCGCTGCAGCGTGACGTTGTCTACTGTAGCTGCACTGGACTCCTGCTGAGGCTCGCCGCACCTCCACCTGGCTCAGCCACTCACCTGACGACATGACACGCTGGCGCTCGGAGCCGCTCGCCAACTTAAAGTGGGAGTCAAGGCATGGTTGGAGACTTACCTCAACCACACTTCCTGTTAGAAAAATACCTGGAAAAGGGTGTCGCCTGGAGGACAAATGTGTCAAATATAAATCTGGTCAAGTTTTTAACTTAACGATCACTGAGATCAATGTTAAAGCTCTAACGTAAACTTTACTATCTATATACAGTTTGACTATTGTCACTCTAGAAAAGTCTTCTGTTAGTTTAGTTTTAGATTCGGATGCTGGGAGAACTGGTATGGTCGAATTCAGATCCTCTCAGAATTGCATATTTAGATGAAGATTTCTTTCTTTGTGTTGCACGATTTTTGCTAAATTTCTTCTGTCATGTGATAGTGCGGTTGTGATGGCTTCTTGCTCCAGGTTTTCCATGAAGAATTCACAGAGGGTGGCTGATAGCAGGTTTCTCATTGCAAATCCTTCTAATTGTTTGTAAATAGGTCAGTTGTCGTATGTGAAGTATGGAGTCTGCCACCAGTTCTATTACTTGTTTTATGTCGTCTGCCTTCATTCTGTCTGGTGTAATTCTGTTTGTTACTATGTTGATGTTTTTTTTTTTGGCGGGAGTTTTGTAACCAGAGAAGTGACGTCGCTGTCTTCTATTGTAGTCTTTTTGAGTTTGTTGGCTAACTCTGTGCTATTTTTGCAGTGTTGGTCTGTATTGCCAATAGTGGAATGATGATTCTGCTTATTTCTTTGCCATTTTGTATGTGAGTGCACCTATGCTGTCAGCTATTGGTCTCAGTGGACTGTCTTGTTTATGTATCTTGGGTGTTCCATATATTCTTGGTATGCTGTTTGCTGTTGGGATCCATTGTTTGTATGTTTTCTGGGATTTTTCCTTTAATGGTTTTAACATTTTTTCGTGTTCTTTTTGATTTCTTCTGTGGGGTCTTTTTTTAATGTTTGTATGTGTTTTTGTTGTTTGTATTTGAGTGTGTCCATTGTTATTGTAGTTCGTTCCTTGTCAGCTGGTAGGAAGATGATGTCTTCGTTTCGGCCTATGTTGTCATTGCTCCTCTTTCTTGTTTTGTGACGTTACTATGTTGTAGTCAAGTCACCTTTATTTGTATAGCACTTTACAACAGCATAAAAGCTGACTAAAGTGTTTAACAAGCCAAAAAGAACAGAAGTTCCCTAAAAATTCTAAAAATAAGATAAAAAGTTCATCACAAGGTAAAAACATGATAAAAACATATCTAACTGACATAAAAGCTACTAAAAACAGATGCATTCTCAAATTGAATTAAAAGCAGCTGAGAACAGATGAGTCTTTAAAAGCGATTTAAAACCCGACAGTGACGAAACCATCCTAATCTGAATCGGGAGTGCATTCCACAACCTTGGAGCTGCTACTGGGAAAGCTCCATCACCCCTGAGCTTTCTCTTTTTTCTCGGCACCTCCAGGAGAAACTGGTCGGCTGACCTCAGCGACCGAGACAGGGAGTGAGTAACTAAAAGTTCACACAGATAATGCGGAGCAAGGCCATGTACAGCTTTAAAAGCCAAGAAAAGAACCTTGTACTGGACCCTAAAATCCACAGGCAGCCAGTGCAGCGAAGCTAAAATTGGGCTAAAGTGCTCCCTCTTTCTCGAACCCGTCAATAGGCGTGCTGCTGCATTTTGCACCATTTGAAGACGGGAGAGGTGAGACTGAGAAAGACCAAGGTACAGTGCGTTGCAATAGTCAAGGCGTGATGTAATAAATGCGTGAATTACCGTCTCAAAGTCATGACTTGACAGCAGACGCTTAACCTTGGCGTTCCTCCTTAACTGATAAAAACTGG